>NC_063051.1:35749069-36119069 GCF_018812025.1 Megalobrama amblycephala
GTCAAAAACTGCCAAACTCTATTACTGCTGCACACACTGCTTCATGTTCACTGGACGTCCTAAACAGGGTTATTTTGGTATCATTGATCACACCATTATACAGTAGGTAGTTATTTCAACTGATTCAAGTTTTCAATCAAGTTTTCATTTTAATTTCAGTTAATTACATTAATATACAGTAAAAACAGTGAAATATTACTCCAGTGTAAATCAGCTGTTTTCTATGTGAATATATAGTAAAGTGTAATTTATTCCTGTGATCAAAGCTGAATTTTCAGCATCATTACTCCAGTCTTCAGTGTCACATGATCCTTCAGAAATCATTCTGATATGATGATTTGATGATCAAGAAACATTTATTATCAATGCTGAAAACAGTTCAGATTTCTGTGGAAACTGATTTTATTCTTCAGGATTCTTTGATGCATAGAAAGTTTAGCATTTATTTGAAAAAGAATCTTTTGTCACATTTTAAATGTCTTTACTGTCACTTTTGATCAATGTAATGCGTCCTTGATGAATAAAAGTACTGATTTCTTTCAAATGACCAAACAACAACAAAGCTTTAGGCATCCTATATAAATTGTAAACTCAGATTTAGATTCTTGCATTTTGATTAAAAACATGTTTCCAATAGAGCTGTAGCCACCAACATTTAACTTTTGTGTAAATTTGGGGTCACGCTTCGCCGTCCTCTCACAGTGACTGCACATTTCGTTCGGCTGGGTCTCACACACACAGTACGCGACAGACGTACAACTCAAAGTTTCAGACGAGACCTCGTCAGTTCAGTCACTTTTAATACGCGCTACTGTAACTTATATCTGCTCTCTCGGCATTTTCAGGGAAGAAAACGCGGCTTTGCTAAAATGTATGACTTTCTTCAGAAAACTCTGGCAAACTTGGTAAACTTTTGTTTGTGATGGTGATGTTTGTGTCTTGTTAGTGTTAGTTCTGATGGGAGCCGCTGCGTCTCATCCTTTGTGAGACGAAATGCGATGCTCAGCCGGGATTCTGAAGCGCAGTTCTGCGTCGCTGTTTATTTGATGTGACCTGGAGGCAGCTCTCGACGTGCAACCCAATTTAAGAGCGCCGAGGATGGGCTTTCTGTGTGTAACTGGCCCCGCCGCCTGATCTAACGCTGTAAACAGCCCGTACGGCCCTCTCTACTGTCAGAGACACGACTCCAGCATGCTCCGCTGAGCAAACTGCCATTCAGCACTGCGCACACACACATCTCGCTCTCTAGATGCACGCTCCTTCTCTTTGTTTTTCCCCGCTCATCAGACGACTCGCGTTCCCCTTCGCAGCGCCTAAGCAAACAAATCGTGTGCGTGTCTAACAGAAAACCACTTGGGTCAAACGGACCGCAAACCTTTATTTGTGCTGGTGCGCGAAACGTCTTCTACCCGTCGGCCCCCGCGGAGAGGCTTGGTTTAATAGCGCGATCGGTGACTGACGGCTCGCTCCTCACCTGCCTTTATGTGTGCGTCAAATCTGAAGAGGATTTTGGGATTGAGCAGAAGGTGTAGCTGTCAGGATCGGATGGCTTTATCGGCGCGGTTTAGTGTACGGTTTCATCTGGTGGGATGGAGGTGATCCGCGCCGCATTTTCATGCAAATACCCCAGCCTGCCTTTCCAGCCCCTAATAGCTCCTTACAAATGATGTGTCATTACAACGAGCTTTATTTAAACAAATTTAATACGTCTTTAATCAAGGAGGAGAATGTTCTCAAAGGTCACACACCAAATCAAGCGGCGGGTTTGAGCTTTCAGACTATTAGCTCAAGGGGGAGGAGAGAATTATTTCATGGACAAGTCATTCTCCTCCAAGCTTTATTTACATTTTTATTCACTTATTAAATTTTATTTCATCACACACACACACAGTCATTTATAAGTCTATCAGCACAGAGAGGAAAGGGGGCGATTGTGAACCGATCGGCTCAACAAAAAGAAAAAAATCTACACACTAAACACAATATATACACAACTCTACATGCTAAAGACACACTTCTACAAACTAAACATAACAAATGCTCAAATATATCACACTAAAATAAAAAACACACCTAGTAACTACAGGCTGAACACACCTGAACACACAAAACAGACAAAAATACACTAAACGCCATCAGTCTCCAGTTTGATTTTTGTGACATTTCTTGTCCTGTAAATGTGCTTGTGTTTTATTAGAGGATGTATTGTGTGTGTGTGTGCGTGTGTGTGTGTGCGTGCGTGCGTGCGTGCGTGCGTGCGTGCGTGTGCGTGTGTATCCTGAAAGTGCTCTGTGGTCCTGTAATGTAAGTCCATCTGTAATTTAAACATGAACGCTGGCAGCCATGAATCCTCCATATCTAATGTTCCAGAGACTTTCACATTAATGTCACGGATTTTAAATTAGCACATAACATCTCATGGAGCCCGTCTGCGTGGTTTTACTGAAACTGAAGGCATCGTGTCAAAACATCAGCTCATTTTCTGAGAGTCTGAGAAAGACTAAACGCACAATGATTAGAAAAGATGAAATTATAGACGTAAAATTCAGTGACCTGTCTGGGAAAATCTGCAATATAGTCCTTCAAAATAGACCATCTGCAAAAATGTGTTGATTACACAAATGTACATTGATCCTTCAAAATTCCAGATTACATTTTTGCACTTATTTATTACCTGTCTGAAGGAATATTCCAGGTTCAAACTAAAGTCTTTTCCCTTAGTTTGTAAAAATAAAAAAAATGCATTTCTAATGGAAGCCTATTCGGGGAAAAATTAATTCTGTAAAATGTGCATCTCAGTCCTGTTTTTGATCCATGTAAACATTATCAAGACATCAGTTGAATTATTTGATAAAGATTTGCACAGACAAGATTAATAAATGATTAATCACACTGGCCTCAAGTTTTGACATTTATACATTACACTGAATGTACACATTTGAATGGCATCTAATGTTAGTCTCTCTGTTTATCCCGAGGTTTACCGTAGTCAGCCGGATCTGGGCCGTATCCAGGTGAGATTGAGGACCGGCACCATGACACGACCACAACGCAGGCCTGAAGTATCAGCAGAGATCGAGTCGACTGGATCATCCATTGTGAAGACATCATCGACACGACAGCCAGTGCCACAGTTTCTCAACAGACCGTCCATACCGGCGTGATGAATATGATCCTCAACTGGATTGAACTGAAATAAATACTTTGATTGTTGTGATCCTATCAGACTTATGATAACAACCTGATTCGTAACAAAGCACTGTTCACCAGAGGAGAACTGGCCCGCCGACTAAGCCTGGTTTCTCCCAAGGATTTTTTTCTCCATTTTAACACTTATTTGCCACTTGTTTGCCACCTGATGTCACCTGATGGAGTTTGGGTTCCTTGCCGCTGTCGGCTTTGGCTCGCTTAGTTTTGATATTCAACAGTGCTTTGATCTGCCTGCATTGACACTATTCTTTAAGAGCTGCTGTGCAGCCAAATTATGTACCAGTTATCACTGTAAAGCTGCTTTGACACAATCTGCATTGAAAAAAGCGCTATATAAATAAAGGTGACTTGACATTTGATCAGTTCATGCATTCCCTGGGAATCGAACCCATGACCTTGGTGTTGCCAGCGCCTGCGCCTTGACCTTATGTCAAGATAAAGTCTTTCTATTATTTCCAAACAGTGTGTATTTTTATGTTTCTCCATCTTCCATTGTATAGTAAGTACATTACTGTACACAATTGTTTGTTTATACAAATCAAAGGAAAAAATGGAAATTAATTTCAGTTGTAAACAATAGAATGCCACAGACAGTCATGCTCTATCATAGATGAGACGGGTCGCTTGAGTGTGTGTGTGTGTGTGTGTGAGTGAGTGTGTGAGTGTGTGTGTGTGTGTGTGAGAGTGTGTGTGTGTGTGTGTGTGTGTGTGTTTGTGAGTGTGTGTGTGTGTGTGTGAGTGTGTGTGTGTGTGTGTGTGTGTGTGTGTGAGTGTGTGAGTGTGTGTGTGTGTGAGAGTGTGTGTGTATGTGAGTGTGTATGTGTTTGCTATTGTTATCTTTTCTTAACCCTTGCTTTGCTAATGCGTGTTCTTGGGCTGGCATTTACTCGGAATGAATTGCTCGCTTAGACACACACAAGTAAATAAAAGTCAGCAGGGGCTGATAGTATGAAAAATGGATTTTCATTACCGTTTCATTGATTGTGGTAAATAAGGGGCCCGCGGCCCGCACCACGCTAATAATTTAATCTAAGGTGACACCGACCAAAACGCATGTGGACCAAAATCATCCCTGAATATTAAACGAGGGCCTGAAGACAAGCGGCATCAGCGCATTTAAATGCATGCAGATTGCCGTCTAACCTATTTAAAAACAGAAATTAAACACTGTTGTCATAAATCACATTTGTGGCCGCGGATACGCCTGGTTATGTGAGCGTTTACCGGAAACCGGAAAGGTTGAAGTATCCGGTGCATTAAATTGCACGGGGATAATTAACACTTTTCTTCTGGCTATTTATAAGAAATGGAAAATGGAGTCGGTTGTACTGTGACAACAAGGTAATTGTGATGCAAAATAAAAGCTTCGGTGCCGGTCGCATCTCAGGAGTGAGCTCTATATTCTGCTCTCATACCGACGTGCGTCTGGCCTTCTGTTTCAACATTTAATATTCTAATGATATTTTAGCCTTTCATTTAAGCAGACACAGTGACTAATAGTGTGTGTGACACAGTGACACACGGAGAAAGACTTCATGTGCGAACTCACCTTGTCTGCGGGCTGTGACGAGGGAAGTGTCATGCGCACACCGACAGAAACACTTGCCCCGCGGCGGGTCTGAGCCCCGGAGCCAAAGTGCTTTAACAGGGTGCGCAGACTGTCACCAATTAGTAGCTGTTAGTGGAGCCGGCGAGGGCGTCCTAATTTGACAGCTCTATCTCAGAGGTGCTGACCTGTGTCACCGCCTTGAGCTCTCGCTGCGATCCACACGTTTGGAGAGTGTGAACGCAGACTCACCTGCTTACAGCCGAGCGCCTAAAGAAACAGTCCTCCAAAAGAAGGAGAACACATTTTTGAGCTAATATAGAAACAACAGTTCATTGTGACCGTGACTGTCAGGGAAAAAACACCACTAAAGTATCATCAAGGTCCAAACTGACTCGTCAAACCTACAGAAAAGCAATTTGAAACTGAATGTAAAGAAGCAAAATTAAAATGACTGAAATTATTTTCCCAAAGAAGTTCATCAACAGAAACTTTTAAAAAGCCTTGAGGTTAAAAAGTTTATAGACCTTAACTGAACTGAGAGAATGATAGAACAATAAATAGAACAGCAAATAGAATGACAAGACGAATTATAGAGCGATAAACAGTAAATAGAATGATTAAAATAACGGTAGAACAATAGACAGAACAACAGCTAGAAGGAACGATAAGTAGAACAGTACAGAGAACTATCAATAGAAATATAGCTGCAGGCAGCGATGACGGGCCCAAGCCTCGGCGCCAGTGCCACCCGGTGGCTTCAGGGCAACTGTGCACGATGGGCAATATGAATTTAAACCTGGTAAATGTAAAAGGACGACTCCACTCTTACTGCAGCCGCTGGTGCCAGCATGACCACGAACCACAACATCCGTGAGGTCACTTAAATCATAGGTCAACTTCATATGAGTGCAAAGTTATCTTCCAGAAGTCCAGTATTTATCTCAAGGTCTTTTTATATTTTTATTAATTTTTATTATGTTGTCAGTGCCTTACAAATGAACTGGTGGTGTCATTTTGTTTAACTTATTCAAAAAGACAAGGCCTAAGAGATTTCTTATCCTTTGATGCACACAGCGATGAAAGGGTTAAACTCTAAACCATCAATAGTGTAACTGACACACACACACACACACACACACACACACACACACACACACACTCACAAACACACACACACACACACACACACACTCACAAACACACACACACACACACACACACACAAAGAGATCAAATGATCAGTTAGAAACTGTTTATCAGTTATTTGAGTCTGAAGATTCAACATTTTGAGCAAAAATAATAAAAATAATAATAACATAATAATAAAATCTATACTGTGAAAGAAATTAGTCTTAGATGAGATCTATAAGTGTATGAGGTTTGGTTATGTGTATGTGAAAAGGGCTGAGATACAGGGGCCCTCAAAAATGATCATATTAAAGGGCACACTTTATCATATTAAACCCCCACATCACCTTGTGCCCGGACCTGATGGCCGACGATTCCAATGTGTGTGCAAAGTTTCAAGAGTTTTTAAGTATGGTAAGGGCCATAGAGCTATTATAGTGAAGCATGGGTCTCCTGAACTGCCTGTGAAACTGTGTTTGTGCGAGGAGACGCTCAGCATCAGCTGTAAACACACGCGTTCTACAGCGAAACACATGAATCAAACGAAGCGATGTGAACTTGAGCGATGTCCTAACCAAGTGTCAAATGGCCAGGCGAACTGTAGCGCCGACGCTCCTCTCCGCACCGCAGCTTTACGCCATTGACCTTTCCACAGTTTACCCAAGTTTCCTCATGGCTCGCGCTGAATCATTTCAATTACAGAGCTTCATTAGTCCGTCCGTCCATCCGTCCGTCCGTCCCGCTGCACATCCTAATGTTTGCAGGAAAAACACTGCGTCTGATGGGGAATCAGAGGAGCTTCTGCCGTGATCCAAACCCTCTAATGAGGAGCAAATCCAGTCACACTCATCAGCGCTAATCCAACACACACACACGGATCCTGGATTACCTCCTCAGGAGCGCCGATGGATTTACACTCCATGCTTGGCATTCTGTCTTTTTTACAGTGAACTTTTCTTCCTGCTTTGTGTCTTTCTTTTGATTTTTGATGGTTTGTAAGTTCAGCTCATACAGCGGTTGAAGTTCCTGTAAATCCATCATCTGATTGTCAGGCTGGATTTGGCTCAGTGTAAACGAGGAACTTAAAGAGCCCCGTTTAGAAATTCCTGTCTGTTTCTCTCTTGAAACCAAGTCGTGATGAAACCAAAGTTGCAAATCTTTTCTTCTGTATTGTGACGTAAATCATGCATGGATGAACCTTTCACAATAATACTGCAGACCGGCTGAATTGCCATTTCAAGTCTGTGCGAAATCAAATCCAAACCTATTTACTTTCCAAATACAGAAAGATGAACATTTTTTTCAAAGAAAACAATTGTTTTTTTTAACCAGAATGCCTCTGACAGAAACTAGCTGCGTTTAGCATGTTTAACCCTCTCCTGTCCTGCATTTCTTCTGGCTGAATATCCTGAAAATCGATCAGAGTGCAGAAGTATAATATAAAGCTCATATAAACTCACACATTTCCCACAGGATTCTCATCATGGGATCAACACTTAGAGTTCAATGCTTTCATTAAGCCCAAATAAATACATTTTTACTAAAGAAAGTGGAGAAACTTGAGCACTACAGTATTTTGGTGGAAACTAAGGGAAACGGCATAGGTCATATGAATATTTTCAAAAACAAGCTTTGCAAAAATAAAAAGTAATAGTAAAAACCATTGATTATTCAGAACAATTAGCAAAGACAAACACTTCCTGTCTGAGCGAACAGGGCCGCCGCTGGCTGTGCTGTAATTACTCCTATTAGCACATGAAGTTCATCTCCACATTCCCCTGATGATCCTCCAATGATCTGCAGTCTAAATATGAACTAAAGACGAGGCCTCCAGTGTTTCAGATGCTGAGAAACGGAGGGCAATTTTCCTTCCGGATGTGTTTAAAATCTATTATATGAGAAGAAAAGCTTGTGAACTAAAAGCCTGCAATCACTGAACCGCAGTCCTTCAAATCGCAATAAAAACGTGAATCAAGTGAAATGTAAGCACCACTTTTGGTGTTTTCAAATGCATTTGTCAAGTAGATATAGAGGAAAGTAAAAGGTGTTACATTATTGTAAAAGTAACTTATGGTGTAAATACAAAGAGTAACGCATTCACACGTTCTTACAGACTGACTGATTTTCAAAAGATTTTAACTTAAAAGAAGTGGTCAAGACAAAAAAAACCCCACAAACAATTAAAAAACAGCATAGATGTACGCAAGAGCGTATCCTGTGTGGACGGCCACTAACTGTGTTGATATCGTCACAAACATGTACACAGCACACTAATGTATAATACACAGCAAAACTGTCAGATTGCTTGTGTCGTCTCAAAATGTAACTCTAACCTGCTGAATGCAACTATAAGGCATGAAGATATTAATATATTATAAACTTTAACTTTATATTAAACATTAATGTGATTGTCTGTAATGTGTGTTGTGAAAAACACTATATTTGACTCATCTGTTTGTATAACGAGTTACATGTGTGCCGTACGAGTCGTGAGTGTCAGAAGAGGAAATGTCACGTCTGATGTGTTTGAGACAGATGAAGAGTGTGTCAATGTGAGTGTTTAAGGTACATTACAGCGGTGGGTGGTCGCAGGAGAAGTGCGCTTATTTCCAGCCCATCTGGTGCTGTTTGACCTGCGACCTGCCTCGTGTAATCGCTCGGCCTGTAAGTGTGCGGTGTTTTGAAACAATGCTCATAAACACTGTTGAGCGGCTCGACACAAGCTCATATCACGGCAATAACGCCACTCGCCAGGATACTTACTTTTGCTGGTGTATCTATTAAATGATCATGTTTTAATTTGGCAGAATACAAATGTACATCTCATTTACATCTCTGAATCTGTGAAGAGTTTGTCCCACATTCACTCGTTAGCGTCATTCTAAATTACTGTCACATGACCTCATTACACTATTGGGGTCAGTCAGATTTTCTGCTCATCAAAGCTGCATTTATTTGATCAAAAATACAGTAAAACAGTGAAATATTATTCCAGTGTAAATCAGCTGTTTTCTATGTGAATATATAGTAAAGTGTAATTTATTTCTGTGATCAAAGCTGAATTTTCAGCATCATTACTCCAGTCTTCAGTGTCACATGATCCTTCAGAAATCATTCTGATATGATGATTTGATGCTCAAGAAACATTTATGATTATTATCAGTGTTGAAAACAGTTCAGATTTCTGTGGAAACTGTGATACATTTTATTCTTCAGGATTCTTTGATGAATAGAAAGTTCAGAAGAACAGAATTTATTTGAAATAGAATCTTTTGTCACATTATAAATGTCTTTACTGTCACTTATAAAAAATAAAAAAAATTAATCTTACTGACCGCAAACTTTTTAATTGTAGTTTATGTTTAATAAATAATAGTGATTTCTTAAAAGGAAACAACCAATGGTTATTTTTAAACTTTTAAATGTAAACTTTTTAACTTTTTATATATATTTCAAACTAACGATGCCAGCCCGACTGATTAAATAATGAGCCAAAAAGTAGTTTGTAATTTCTAGCACCACCAATAGGAAAAATTGCAAAAATAAAAATGACTGTTCAGAAACCGCCATTGAACAAGAATAAACAGATAGTCCCGCCCCCAGACTCACGTGATTGGTTGAGTCAGGCGTTGACATGTCAACGGATCAATGCTCTGAGCGTCAGTGTTTCACTCTTCAGGACGTCAAACTACAGACCGATCACTGAATACGAGAAGGTGCTTGAACACAGACCATCTTTCACAAAATCACAGTGGCATTGTGGGATAGTTTACAGTGGTTCAGTCCTACTGTTAGGTCCCATTAACCTTGACGGTTACAAAACGTGTAGAGGGATGTGTCGGACTCGTGTGACTGTATGGCTATAGCGCTGCTGTATGTTCTTATTGTTTATTAATCATGGCTAGCCTCATTAGCAGTATGAGGCGTGCGTTCGCTCTCAAATGCCACCCATAATGCAGGGCCACTGTGAAATGTTTTATTACAGGCTAATCAAAAGCAAGTTCCCTGAAGGAGCTGCGAATCAGGGGAGATTAGTTATCTAAAGCGTTTCCGGCCCGTATCACCTCCCAGATCTATAATGGAACATAACAAGGTTTCTGTATCGTTTGGAGATTAGAGAGGTGCATTTGAGAAGGTAACATTTATCAGAAGACCCTCATTTATCATTTATCAAAAGCACTCGCTAAAGGTCAATATCCGTCACGCATTTTACATCTTCGAGAGGAAAGCGAAATTAAAAAACAGAGCTCGCTGATATTGATCCAAGGTGTTTCGGAAGCTTCCTCTGAAGTGAATCAGCGATAATGGAGAGAAATGACAATGAATAGAAATTAAAGGCAAGATTTCTCTGAGAGTCTCCTGATTGGTCAGTCGCAGTGCTGCCATCACATTTACATATTTCTTTTAGCCCAGCAGAGAATATCTCACTAAAACCATGAGATTCAGACCGACATCTAAACCTCTCTGAACAAACACTCAGTGTTGAGATATTTAATATCTACTGTTTGTAGTTCAGTGATATTAAATATCTCATAAATTTTGATTTTTCTCTTTTTTATGTTTTCAGCATTGACATTTTGTTTATTGTTTACATCGGACTGAATATTAATGCACTCATTTTGTACGTTAGCATCACAATATGCTCATAATACAAAAATATTTTGAATATATTGCATTTTAATAACAGTTTGGTGACAGTTAGTGTTTGAAAGAAATTGATTCATTATTCATCGAGGATGCATTAAATTGATCAAAAATGACAGTAAAGACATTTATAATGTCACATTTCAAATAAATGCTGTTCTTTAGAAATATCTATTCATCAAAGAATCCTGAAGAATAAAATGTATGACGGTTTCCACAGAAATCTGAACTGTTTTCAACATTGATAATAATCATAAATGTTTCTTGATCATCAAATCATCATATCAGAATGATTTCTGAAGGATCATGTGACACTGAAGACTGGAGTAATGATGCTGAAAATTCAGCTTTGATCACAGGAATAAATTACACTTTACTATATATTCACATAGAAAACAGATGATTTACACTGGAATAATATTTCACTGTTTTACTGTATTTTTGATCAAATAAATGCAGGTTTGATGAGCAGAAGAGACTCTTTCAGAAACATTAAACATATATTGACCCCAAACATTTGAACAATGTTGTATATTTTAAGTAACTGCACATACAATCCAGCGCACCAAACTGTTCTGTAATAGTGTAAATTAAAACTTTTCAAATTTATATTTTGAAAATTCATATTTTTATGGTGTTTTATTCAGATATTCTCTGTAATAATTCAGTCTTTGTAGTGCTAAGTGGGGGAAAACAACTTTCAACAACCAGACTAAAATTAATCGTAAATAAATGAAAGCGAAAATGCTGCTCCTACAGAGAAGTCAGTTTGCGACCGCACCGCTCGTTCCTTAGACCTGTTTTATATCTGCAGTGTTTGTGATCTGAAATGAAACCCACATCAAATGAAGCCCGTTTCCTCCCTGTTGAACACAATTAGACGTCCTGCAAACATCACAGGCCCTGACAGGTAACGCACGAGTCAGATGTGACCGAGTAACCCTGAGTCAACATGTCATCAGCAGCTTGACCTCTGGTTAGAGCTATCAAACAAACTGTGAAGAACCAGCAAAGTTCTCGGAGATGGAAGATCCATTTGCTTTGATTAAACGGTGGAGGTTTGATGTGTGTAATAAAGCTCTCTGACAGCAGAGTAAAGGTGGTCTCCATATGATCAGTAATGAAACGCGCTGCATTTGTTTATTTGTCTTCAGCTCTTTCTGGCACTCGACTCTTTAAACGAGCATCTCCATCTCTTTGAGGCAGTCCAGACCATCAGTGTTTAGAAAACCTCACAGCCACCGCCGAGGAACACGGGGCGAAGCGTGTCTCCGCCGAGGGATTCCCGCAGCTGTAAAAACAGCCGAGCGCAGCTTTGGGGAAAACACACTTCCAGCAGCAGCTTCAGGTGACTGAACGCCTTCGGCTTCATTCATCACGTGCCGCCGGCTCAGCGCCACAGACTCTACCTGCCAACCGCAGCCGCTGACCGTGAGAAGACCGGACACGCTCGGAGACGCCGCAACTCACAGAGGCCTTCGCTTCCCAGAGAGATTCCCCACTGACACTCATCAGCAATGAGTTCTGACTCGACAAACATTAGAAACTTACAATAATGCTTAACAGATGATCAGTTCTTAGAAAGTTTCAGATGTCATGAAAATTATATGTGCATCAACTGTAGATGTAGAGACCAGCTGCCCTATGAGGAAATCCCAAATTTGACCTGAAAAATTATTATTAAAATTACTAGATAATTATAAACAACCTCAGTATTTATTAGGTGAAAAAAAACAACACTCAATAACAATAGCAGTTATTGGTCTGTATATAGACGTGTCAGACGTGTTCGGCCACATTCATCAAATAATTTCCTTTTCCCCTACCTTTTCTTTAAAAGAAGCAACAATCTGCATTACAGTGAGGCACTTATAATGGAAATGAATGGGGCCGATCCATAAACATTCAATAGTAGTCACAAGATGTAAACTACATGTGTGTTCACATGATTTTACTATGAGAAATGTCTTACCTCTTCTGTGTAAAGTTATAACCAATACCATTACCATGATTATGTAAAACTACAAATCTTAAAACCCTAAAACGACTGTAAAAATGTTGCTTTACAGTTCAAATAATATACATTTTAACAGAAAAATAATTGTAAGTTTTTATATAAAATGATAAACTTGACATTTCTGCTTTTAAATCCTCCAAATATTGCCCCCATTGAACTTCCACTGTAAGTGCCTCACTGTAACCTTTACTTTTTGCTATTTTAAAGAAAAAAACAAGAGATGAGTCAAAATTATTTTTGTGGTAATCAACATTATGCAACAAATGCTGCCGAATGAGCTTAACTTGTACTGAACGCAGAGTGTTCCTTTAAAACTCACACAGATCATTTCTCAGGACCTTTACATCAACCTAAACGAGAGCTGAAAGCTGCAGAAGTGTGTGTGTGAGAGAAATGTGGAGTGGGTTGGTTTTAAACAGCTCTGAGAAATGATTAGAGTGATGTGACATTTGCGTTGTTCTCAGGGTAAAGAAAACAAGTCAAAGGTTTAACCTTCACTTCCGCTAAATATCCCGACATCAGCCTGAACTAATTTGAGTTTAACTTGTAAAAACTGTCCACTGGCCTGACATGGAAAAAGACTCAATAAAACACAAATGAGTTCCAGATGACCTACTGAACACACACACACACACACACACACAGAAAGTCCTTCCATATGCCTCCATCCTTTGTTCTGTGAAGTCTGTGTAACAGACGCAGTCGAGCACTTCTTTCTCTCTGAGTGACGGGGCGCCGCAGCTTCTCTCTGTACTTCTGCAGTCATGTGATTTCAGGAACATGAAACAAGCAAAATACACCAAACTGAGAGATTTCATCTGGCACATACTGCAATTCGACTGCTTATGCTTATTTCCATATTGTTTCATCTCTGTGAGATCCAAATAAAGGGGGAAGTACAGGATAAAACATCTTCTCATGTGTTTCCAGATTCCCATGATCTGTTCTTAAAGATGTTTACCAGTTCCAGCTTCACTAGTACTAGTGCTCCTAGTGACGCTCTACTAAAGTACTAAAAGATTCAGCGTGTTATACTTGACTAAGTGATCAGATGCATGATTTTCACCTGCTGAACAATAAAACAGGTGTGTTTGTGCAGAAGAAAGACCTCTATTATTTTCTTCAGAAAATGTCAAACGAGTATAAAGAGGCTCGTTTAGCACAGAGAGCTGCGTTCTCTCGTTCAGCCGCTGTTTGCTCAGGGTTTCACGGCTTTGGGCCAACGACCCCCGCCCTCCTGCTCGGGCTCCTGTTAGGATGGAAACCCGTCTGATAGTTCAGACGACCCTGAGGGACAGAAACAGCCAGAGGAATCTAACAGAAGACCCCCAACACACACAATCAGGAGAGCCGTGTTCCCCTTCCAGCCTTCCGCAGTCAGACGTTCAAAGCTTCATCATTAAAACTGTGCCCTGGGACAAGCACTGATCCAGCCCCCGAACACCCACGGCCGCGACACACACTGCGCTTCCATCCTTTACCTCTTTCTCTCTTACACTGTCACACACACACACACACACACACACACACACACACACACACACACACACACACACACACACAGGGTTGCCATGTCCGTGGTTTTTCCTTACACCAAACATTATTTGTAGCGCCTCCCATCCAATAATTGCAAAGAACTTTGTGCTTTGTTTCTTCTGATCCATTGTCCAATTCTGTCTTTTTATCATGAAATTCAAACAATAAATGGTGTTTGATGCTTCTAAATGTGACGTGACAGATCGCTGTAGCGCCTCAGTTCAAGCGGAGGCGAGGAGCGCAAGTCTTTTCTTCCACTTTAATAATAAGTGCGGAGGGCAGGACGAGGCAGAGAGCCGTGGGAGCAGGACGAGGCAAGAGGCGTGATTGCTAAAGAGCAGAGATGACGGTGGGAGTAGCCAGGAGCTGGAGTAACCAGGCTGGGACCCAGATCTTAGCCTAGGGTTGTTGAAAGTACCGACTTCAGAGCAAAGTCTGTACTAAAATTTTAAAAATGTTATGATTTCCCCATAGCATTTTGAGCGCTGTTGAGCGGATTCTTAAACACCTCTGATTGGCCACTGTGTTCACGCGCTCAACATATACGTCTGTGATTGGCTACAATGATCAATGCTCCAAAAACATGTTTTAAATAGACATCAATGACGCTCTTCACCGAGCGCTTGCACAGATACACACGGGAGTGTTTTCTCCAGGCGAAGACGGACAGCTGATGGGACCACATGACTTCAATGTCTTTGGAGACCAAGGTGAAGCCGCAGTGATGAGCGTCCGTGGTAGAGCCAGGGTGCCAGAGGACTGTGGCGAAGCTGGTGGGATTGAGGATCAAGGTGGAGCTGGAGGAAAGGAGGAGCCCGACAGAGCCTAAGGAGTGGAGGGATGACGTGTAGCAGAAGGCCCATAAGTCCATGGCACAGGCAGAGCGATGTCTGACTAAGGTGGCACCAGAGGGACAAAGGAGCTTGGTGGAGCCATAAGGATGATGGTTCCATGTGGAGCTGAGGGAGGAGCCAAGATGGAACCCGAGATGGAGTGATGGGTGAAGGGGATCCTCTTCACTAGGTGGAGCCGATGGTCCGAGGTGTATCCACACAGCATAGTGGAGTAGACAAAAGAGGAGCCAAGGAGCTAAAGGGAACTAGCGGAGGCAGGCCGACGGACTGGCTGGCTTTGGAAGAGGGGGTGGGAGAGGGAGGCTGGGTGGGATCTCTGGAGACACAAGAGACTTAGAGCTGGGTGGGACCAGTGGGGGTGGGAGATTCAGGAAGATATCCTCTTCTATTTCATAAAGGCATTTTGCAGAGGCCAGCTGCAGCTCACCCTCGGCAGCAGGAGTGTGAGCGGGGCTTTCCTCCATGACCTCGTACTTCATGAGCAGTCCCATGCACGGTGTTGGCGGCTCACGCACCCGGTCAGACAATTTGTGGGACTCGGGCTCCGGGGCGATGGTGGGCTCAGTCCTCTTGTCTGGCATATCCACTGTGGCATGCTTGAGTTCTCTGTCTGCAGTGAGCTCTGGGGTCATGTCTATGCAGCGGGGCGATGGCTGGCTGGGCTCTGGGTCCGGAGTGGGGCTGGTGATGTCCTCCGTTGGGCAGATGGTGAACGGCGATCCATTATTCACCAGCACCCACTCCACAAAAGTGCCGAAATCTACTCGAGGACCGTTCCCTGAGAGGCGTGCCTTGGGCGCTCACTCTGTGTTTGTTACATCACCAGCCTCAGCGAAATACATATTACATTGACATAGAACAAAAGATAAAACAAAAGATAGACAGAATAGAAATAAAAGATAAATAGAATGATAGGCAGTCAGACAGACAGAGAGAGAGAGATGTAAAAAATTGCTCACTATAGTACATTTTCATTACAGTAAACTAAGACTTCTATAACTTTTTTACACTTTCATTTTTTAAAACCCTTTTAGTTCTGCAATAATCTGCTGTTTTCTTTAAGAAGAGACCAAACTTAAGTCTGTACTCCAAAGCATTCATGAGTTAAAACGATTTAAGTTCAGATCTGTGACCAAAAAGAGGGGTGACAGAGAAAAGCACAGCGTGAACATGCTGCTAAACATCTGTTTTTGTGTTCACAGAAGAAAGAAAGTCCTTCAGTTGATGTCTGGAATGACATGAGTGTGAGGAAATGAGTGAACTATTCAGCTCAGACTCAACCTTCTGTTATTCACCAAAATAACTTTTTTCATTCACTTTCTGATTTTCATGCTGCTCCTGTTCACACAACTGGGTTGAAGTGTCTGACAGTGTGTGTTTTTGTGTGTGTGTGTGATTGATGAGGACTCAATGAGGTGCCTGAGAGAGCAGGTACAGCTGAACGGCCTGCAGTGTGTGTGTGTGTGTTTAGGAGATAAATGAGATTCCCTCTACGAGGTGCAGTCGGTCTCCAGACAGAATCAAAGAACCACTAACCCCTGACAGACACACACACACACACACTTCTCCTGCAGCGGATCAGGGCGTGTGTTGTATGTTGTTGTTCATTACACCTGTACAATCTGTTTCTGTAGGTTTGTTCCCTGCAGCTCAGAGTTTCTCTCACGTTCATGTGGAATGAGAATGAAACTGTAAACAGCTTTAGCACATTTATTCGTCTCACCTGAGAGCAGCTCCATTATTACCTCAGCTGAGAACACACACACACATTTAACACTGACACACACTCATCACATGATCATCACAAGCACCAATGACTGCACTCTTTAAAGGAAGGTCATTCTGAGACAGGTGATGTGATGCTGCTGGTTAGTTTCTCATTATCTGTTTACTTACTGTGAAACTAAACTCATCTCCACTGCGCTCATACGAGGCAGATTCTCACAGAGCAGAAGATAAGGGCCGTCATTACGCGACTCTTTGTCAACACGTTACTAATATTGGCAATGTTAAAATGGCTCAGGGACAATAAATGATGTTTTTGTGGGAACCGAGAAATGCTTGATTGTGATTGTTATCCAGCGGCGAGTAAAGCAGCTTTAGTCCTCCAGCCCGAATAAACACAGATTACAAACTAGTCCATTACTGAGTATTTATTGGTTTGTTTCAGATGGACTTCTTCTTCTGGCAGAACCGATTATACGTCAGACTGGATTTGAGAACTAGATTTAGAAAGTTACAAAATATGATTTTAAATGGGAGCTGCAAATAATGCATTCAGAGTTCTGTGAGTTATTGTGTCTCTGTAAAATAAATATAGAAGTTTTCATCAGCATGTTATAATAACATCTTTGTTTCCATCCAATTTAACAGGTCACGTGCATTTCTACGCGATTTGATGAGTTTCCATATTTTGCAGTGAACTTCAGTGCGGTCGTCGGCATATTGACAGCAATTAAACACACAAGGTTTGTCCGTCATTAGGATGAAGGCCTGTGTGTGAGTGTGTTTCAGTTCAGAGATCACAGGCACATCACTGTCAGTCTTATGACACACGGTTTGTTCTTTGACTTTCTCTCTGTGTTCAGACTCTCTTTACCCGTCTGTTTCATCTTCTCTGTCTATATACACCTCAATCTCTCACACACACACACACACTGCTTTCTTCTCTTTTACACAAGTGTTTACAGCTGCTGTTGGTGAATGAAGTGATTTCGAGGGCCGCAGGAACAGTAGCTGAAGTAAAACGACTGTCAGTCTGTCATGATTTAATCAGCCTCTTACAGCAGTAACGCATCTGTCGTTCTGCTCTAGACTTCAGTCGTTTAAAACAGCTCCGATTCTCCACTGGAAGAAACTCGTATGAAGCATGTAGTTTATTCAGTAACTGTAACGGAGCAGATATCTGTGCTTCTGGTGAAACGCCTTCAGTACACAATGCTGTTAAACTCAGAAACTAAAAAACAGCCAACAGTGAGGCAGTTACAGAAACTACAAAAAAGCAGTTTGAGATCAGTAAGATTCTTTCTAAACTTTTGAACGCTAGCGTAAAGGCAAAGAAATGCCCCCGCTATTTACTGACATTAGAACTGCAAACAAATTCTGATTTTTTAATGTTCTAAATTAAATCACTATAGTATGTAACAGTGATTTTACAGCAGCTCTCATTGCTTTTTTTTTTTTTTTTTTACAAAGCAACACAACAGTACAATAATAAAAACAATGTTGAATAAACAGTTACATTTCAATATATTATTAATAAAATTAAATGAATAAACAGTTCTTCCTACAAGCATTAGAATAACTCTAGTTGTTTCCAAGTAATTTGGTGCATTAATACAGAAGCCAAACGGCTCATCCAATCGGAATCTATCAGTTTGATAATAGTGATTCTTCACTGTGAGGTGATTTCAGTATTTTATACAGCCAAACGCTTCTTCCTCAGTGTAACAGGAAGCCTGACTCCCTCTCTTCCTGTCTGTCTCTCTCTCTCCTGCGCGTCGTTCTGAATTTGATCAATGAACTCAATTACCTTGTGTTTCTAGGGACCCTGAGTGGGCTTTTCCTCCGTGATGCATAGCGAACGCCACACCTGATGCGGCTCCCAAAACCTCCTCAATAAATAAGACACACACACACACACACACACACACACCTCACAGTCTCTCTCTCTCTCTGCTAGGCTGGCCACTAATACATGGGCTCAGTTCATGCATTATTAATGAAGAGAGCTCAGCGAGTGGCAGAGACAAATAGGGAACAGAATTCACTGACTGGCTGCGAACGCTCTTTTTAGCCATGCTTGAGTTTCCTCTCAGTCCATCCTGACACGGGAACATTTCTTATTACACTCTTTCCACTCTATAGGCTTCCTCTCTCTCTCTCTCCTCATGTAAGGGTTTGAAGAAGCACTCCACCTCGAAATCACTCATGGAAAAAGCTCTTTCTGGAGAGACCTGAGTGTGAGTGTGTGTGAGTGTGTGTGAGTGTGTGTGTGTGTGAACAGAGCTGTTTCCCAGAGGCTTTAGGAGAATATCGGATTCAATCTGCTCAGCTTTATCTGAGGCACAGAGGTTTAGGTTTCTATCTCCATCCATTCTAGTCACTGTGAAGTAGAAATGAGCATTTACAGCAGCAGTAAAACTATTATTACTGATTAAGCGTCAGTATTACTGCTGCTCACATTCAAGAGTTACTTCATCACATCATCAGATACATGATTTTCACCTGCTGGATGATAAAGTAGCTACAAAAAGATCAACAAAACAATTTTTATTCATCAAGTGACAGTAAAGACATTTATAATGTGACAAAAAATTCTATTTCAAATAAATGTTGTTCTTTTGAACTTTCTACTCATCAAAAAAATCCTGAAGAATAAAATGTATGATGGTTTCCACAGAAATCTGAAGCAGCAAGTTTTCAGCATTGATAATAATCATGAATGTTTTTTGAGCAGCAAATCAGAATGCCCTCTTACACTAGGAACCATAGAGCCACAAAGACACATCAACTGCATCAACTGCTAGTGGTTGAAATGTGTACTGCAGTCCAAATTCAAAATATTGTTTGCCCCGCCCCCTCCTCCTCAGACTCCACGCTCACACGGGTTGCCAATTTGAAGACGCAACAGGAGCGAGCTCAATTGACATTGGAAGGCGAGGAGACTTACACACTGTAAGATAATTAGTTGATTTATGATGAGTTGATATCATGTTTTAATATGCTCCCATTCATAGCTATTTTTAGATGGATGCTGAGTCTTTTTAGGTCAGGTACAATCTGCGATCTCTGACCCAGTTTGTTCGCTGGCTTCCATGGCTGCAATTCGCTGCATGTGTTTTCCGCCAACTGGCAACCCAGGGTGGCAAAATACTATTGGGTGAATTGGCAATGTGTGGTCTCGCAAAGACTGAAACAAAAACACAAATTCCGACACGGGACCCAAATTTCAAAGTAAAATAACTGGCTGTACCAATGGTTTCAGAGAAATGAGTATGTGAACTCAACATGTTTAATAAATATCTGCAAACATATTATGGTATTTTTATGCTTTAGTACAGTAAAAATCGTACATAGAGTACCTTTAAGAAAGACACTCATGTCCCTGCGCAGGGCAGAGTGGCATCAGAGGCGGGGTAAGGAAAGAGCGAGGAAGCATGTTGCCACATGCACAGTGGCAGTGCTCAACTGAGGAGGTGAGCTCTTTTCTGTGCAACACCTTTAGTGATCCTGATAGGGACGTGGAATTGGAACCACACAGAGCTCTCATAAGACCACAACCTCCGACAGCTGAGTTCATCATGAGGGAGCCCAGCTGGATGGAGGTTCAGGAGGTGGTGAAAAGAGCCAGATCAGCCTCCGCACCAGGGCTTAGTGGAGTTTCATACACTGTGTACAAGCGCTGCCCGCAACTCCTACACCACCTGTGGAAGAGTCTGAGGGTAAATTGGCATAGAGGAAGAGTTGCTAAGCAGTGGAGATTTGGAGAAGGTGTATGGATTCCAAAGAAAGAGAATTAAAAAAAGATCAGTCAGTTCAGAGTCATCTCACTGCTAAGCGTCGAAAGCAAAATCCTGTCACGAGTTCCTTTTGAAGAACAACTATATTGACACCTCTGTTCAGAAGGGTGGCATTCCAGGAGTGCCTGGCTGTTTGGAACACACAAGAGTCATCACACAACTCATCAGGGCGGCTCGTGAAGGGAGAGGTGATCTCTCTGTGATGTGGTTGGACCTTGCTAATGCGTACAGATCCATACCTCACAATCTCATTGTGCTTGCCTTCCATCCAGTGACATCATGTTCCCAGTAGAATCACAGACCTTATCCTGGACTAACACAACAAGTTCAGGCTAAGAGCCACCACTGGGTCAGGTATTTCATACTAGCATCGGCTACAGAAAGGCATATTACTGGTTGCACCATCTCAGTCATTCTCTTTGCTCTCATTAAGAACATGATTGTGAAGTCAGCAGAGGTAGAGTGCAGAGGTCCCTTGATGAGATCTGGAGTGCGTCAGCCACCAATAAGGGCCTTCATGGATGACCTGACTGTCACCACCTCATCTGTCCCAGGTAGAAGGTGGATTCTCCAAGAGCTAGAGAAGCTCATCAACCGGGCAAAGGAGAGCTTTAAACCAGCAAAATCAAGGCCGCTAGTGCTCAAGAGGGGGAAGGTAGTGGACAGGTTCCGTTTTTCACTCGATAGAGCTACCACTCCATCCATCACAGAGCAGCCAGTCAAGAGCCTTGGTAAGCTCTTTGACTGCAGCCTCAAAGATTCTACTTCCATCCAGAAAACCAGCAGAGAGCTTGAGTCATGGCTTAGCAAGGTGGATAAATCAGGTCTTCCTGGGAAGTTTAAGGCCTGGATTTACCAGCATTCTATCTGGCCCCGGATCTTGTGGCCCCTGCTGGTGTATGAAGTGCCCATAACAACTGTTGAGGCCCTGGAGGGAAAGATCAGCAGCTACTGGCAAAGATGGCTTGGTTTACCTCGCAGTTTGAGCCGTGCTACTTTGTATGGCACCAGCAACGTCCTGCAACTTCTGATAAGCAGCCTTGCTGAAGAGTTCATGGTGTCAAGAACATGGAAAGCATGGCAGTGCGGAGAGTCCAGGGACCCAAAGGTGGCAACAGCTGGCATACAGGTGCGGACAGGCAGGAGATGGAGCGCAGAGAAATCACTGGAGTCACAAGGCACTGGTGGGGCCCATAGCAACAGGGCGTGCAGGCTTGGGCTATTTCTCGGTAATGAAAGTCGACAATGCTCAAGGCAAAGAGTGTCAACATCTGGTTCAAGAGGAAGTGCGGGCAGGCATGGGGGAAGTAAGAGCTAGCAGGATGGTGGAAATGGGGCAACAAGGAGTTTGGACTAGATGGGAAAGTGTTCGGCAACATAAGATCACCTGGGCTGACATCTGGAAAGCAGACTTCCATCGAATTAGGTTCTTAGTCCAAACCGTCTATGACGTCCTACCAAGTCCAGCGAACCTCCATGTCTGGAGCAAAAGTGAGTCACCATCTTGTCCCCTTTGTTGAGGTAGGGGATCCCTAGACACCTCCTTAGCAGCTGACCAAAAGCCCTTGGAGATGGCCGCTATCGCTGGTGCCATGACCAGATCCTTAAGGCAGTTGCTGAGAGCATAGCCACAGCCATCAATTCCATCAAGGGCAAGGACCATCAAGTTTCTCAAGACCGGAGAGAAGGTCCATCCACAACCGAGAGCAAAGTCTGACCTCCTCACTTTCGCCACTGACTGGCAACTGGAGGTGGATCTGGGCAAATGACTGAAGATCCCATCCAGAATAATATCCACACAGCTTTGTCCAGACATGAGTCTGATCAGTTCCGGCCGGTCGCCTGGGTGAGGGTGTCTAATGTTGTAAGACCCGAAACACCCAATGACCCCAGGATACATCACTGATGATGTGTCCCAGCGCATCTGCATGATGCATCTCTTATCATCATATTAGAATGATTTCTGAAGGATCATGTGACACTGAAGACTGGAGTAATGATGCTGAAAATTCAGCTTTGATCACAGGAATAAATTACACTTTACTATATATTCACATAGAAAACAGCTGATTTACACTGGAATAATATTTCACTGTTTTACTGTATTTTTGGTCAAATAAATGCATTGATGAGCAGAAGAGACTCTTTCAGAAACATTTAAAAAACGTACCGACTTCAAACCTTTGAATGTTAACGGACAAAATGTAAAGTTTTACAAATATAATAAAGACATGTATTGTGTCTCGTGACAGTGACGCGTCTCACAGAATCACAGACTAAAGCTGAGCTCAACACTGACACTGACTGCAGTGAATGCAGATCCCTGTTCATCTGTATAATCACACAATGAACACGTGAACACACACTCACTCCTGCTCATCTCGCTCTCCATCCACCTCTGAAGAACATGTCAGATAATGAAACACATGCAGCACTTTGAATCGTTCTGGTGAACGCTTTGAAAGCGTGGTTTATTCACACAGATCTTCTCATGAAGGGTTTGTAGTTGTGAAGTAAGCAGACATCTGAAGCGTGTCGCTCCTGGACGCCTTTGAAAACTTGAGAAGTTTGGAATATTGATTTTAGTCCACTTACAAAACAAACAGAGACGAGTGTTTATATCACTGCTGTATTCTGATCAAAGAGTGTATATAGCATGCTATATATCACACACACACACACACATACAGCAGGGTCCAAAACTCTGAGATCATACTTTTTTTTTTTTTTTCAGTTTCTAAGTTTTTATTTTTTTATTTTTCATTAGGATATTACAGGATATAACTCAGAGATGAACAGATGAATGAATCTCCAGCATGATTTGAGCATCTTCAGCTTCATTGAAAGAACATCTGAACGTCTGAAAGTCAAAATCCCTTTTTTTTACTCATTAACTTACATTTGATTAGTCACAAAAACAGAACCTCTGAAATCTCATTTGTGTGTTCAGATGAAGAAAATTTATGCCAGGTTTGACAAAACCCCACTGGATTTCATTTTTCATAAATCTTTGAATATGAGCAATGAAGAATGAGATTTGAGAGCTGCAGGGAAGGAGAAGATTTTCAGTGAATAACGAGTAAAATCTGAGTCTGTTCCTCACATGAAGCACACGTTTAGACCAGTGTTATGATATTATTTTATGTTTTTGGAGCTTGAAAGATGTGCTCAGTATTCCATAGAGCTGTCACTGGAATACAGATTATTCAAATGTTCTTCTTCAGCAGATTGAGATTGAGCTCTCAATCTAAAAATGCGGATAAAAAAAAAGTATGTGCTCAATTGAGGATGGTCATTTTTTTATCCGATAAAAAGACATGCTCATAAACTATGAGGGAAACACATTTACCGAATAAATCCCTCAAAACCTCATGAGACTTTGGCTCAGCAGAGGCTGTGATTGGATAACTGGACTAACCAGTGGACCAATCACATCGCAGCATCTCAAATGTTGGTTTGGTGGTTCTGAAACGCCTGAGTCAAAGTCTGTCATCAGAATGATTTGGTTTAATTCCTCCAGAAGCGTCTCACACGATTGTGTTCCCAAACACCAGCATCCGAACGCAAGATCACATGACAGCGTTTATTGTGTTTCGTCTGACGCTCTGAGACAAACTCATTTATGATGGAGGAAAAAGAGCCCGATTGAAGAAACTTACGTTTTTATTGCAGATATTTTGTGCCAATTTCCCAGGAAGTGATGATTTTGTTCTCTTGAACACATGGGATGAAAACGCTGCTTTATTTGCAGATGTTTTTTGCAACATTCCAATTTCACACACAAGTTAAATTCTCAACTTTGGATGGAAAGCTACGGTATTTCACCTTGACTTACAGCGAGATTCATCGCTCAGCTGTCGCTTGTACTAAAAAGCTCTGTCTGTTGAATTTGTGTGTGTGTGTCAGTGTGTGTGTGTGTTCAGGCTAATGGCGGCCGCTGTGTGAGGATTAGGGTGAGAGGAATATCAGATGTGTTTCTGATGAGGTGGCGAGCTCTCCTCCGCTCTCGCTCCGCTGCGGCTCCTCCGGCCCTTTGAAGTAGAAACTCCAGTTTAAGTAAACGCCTGACTGCCGTCCCCTGCACTTCTCGCGCTTGTCTCGCAGTAATTGCCTTATTTCATCAAAGCAGGTGAAGGGCCGCAGAATAACTCTCTCTCTTTCTCGCTCTCTGCCGTCTGTCGAGTGTGTGTGTGGCAGAGCGTTCAGAAACAGGTGCGAACGTTTTAACCGTTGCACACCCAGATGTCACCGCTAAACTAAGGAGACTCGTCCCAGAGGTGTTTAATGAACTTTCCTCTCTGAAGGACTCAGAAAGTGTGACGCGCTCCTCTGCTGAACGTTCACGCTTCGCTCTCGTTCGCTCTGAACAGCACAGGGACACAAATCACACATGCACATATCAACAGTTCAGACTGCCGTATTAAAGCAACACTTCACCCAAAAATCATCATTCTGGCATCATTTACAGGTTGAATGCAAACTGAAGCTTTTTAAGGTTAAAAGGGACATAAAAGCTCCATTAAAAGACCCTTAAATGCATCCATATGACTCGAGTGCTTTAGTCCAGGTCTTCTGAAGTCATGTGATATTTTATGAATTCCAATTTTAATTTTAGTCAATATTACATGATTCATGAGAGAAACAGCAAATTTGTGAATGAATCATTAATGCTTTACAATAAGTTCTAATTCAATAACATGAATTAACTACATTACTTAAAGCATTACTTAAATTACTCCTGGTAATTTATTCACCTCCATGTCATCCAAGATGTTCATGTCTTTCTTTCTTCAGTTGAAAAGAAATGAAGGTTTTTGATGAAAACATTCCAGGATTTTTCTCCATATAGTGGACTTCACTGGACTCCAAACGGTTGAAGGTCAAAATTACAGTTTCAGTGCAGCTTCAAAAACTGTACGTCCTACACCTTCCCTATTCAACTGATGGAAAAAAAGTAGAATAGGGAAGGCGTAGGACATAAAGCATAAGCTTTCTGAAGAATACGGAAAGCGGAAGCACGTGCAAGGCTATAATTTGTGTTTTAAAGCATATACATTTACATTTTTTTTAGAAAATGGCCGATGGTTTCTCTAGATAAGACTCTTATTCCTCGTCTGGGATCATGTAGAGCTCTTTGAAGCTGCACTGAAACTGACATTTGGACCTTCAACCCGTTGAACCCCAGTGAAGTCCACTATATGGAGAAAAATCCTGGAATGTTTTCCTTTATTTCTTTTCCACTGAAGAAAGAAAGACATGAACATCTTGGATGACATGGAGGAGAGTAAATTATCAGGACATTTGAATTCTGAAGTGAACTAATCCTTTAACATGACTAATAATACTTCTACAGAATGAATTAATCATACTAATGATAATTTTGTTAATTTTCCATTTTATAAAGTTAAAAGTTGTATCTGTTAGCAGTAGTTAATTCACTGTGAGCTAACATGAACAGACAATGAACAATTATATTTTTATTGATTGACATTAACAAAGATTATTAAATTCTGTGATAAAAAAATACACTACTGTACAAAATTCTGGGGTCAGTATGAATTTATGAAAGAGATTTATTATTTTATTAATTAAGGATTCATTAAATCGGCACGGAAGAGCATAAGAGACTTTAAGATTCGTGTAATGCTAAGGAATCATTCTGCTGAAGTGAATCTTTTCAATGAATCATTTAATCGTTAGAATGATTGTTCATAAATCAGACGACTGAAGATTCTGTTATGATTATCACATGATTTCACAAGACTTGAAAAACAGACAGCAGTCCTGTTATGAACTAAAACTATTACAAATCCTTTTGTTAACTAAAATAGAGCTGATTAAAAAAAAAATTAAACAAAAATGAGAAATATTGAAAAAAGTGCTTACTGTACAGAGAAATTACTGAAAGTAAAACTGAAATAAATATAAAACCGATATAATAAAACTGATTCAAAATATTAAATACCATAATTCTATATAATAAATAATTCTAAAATGACGGCCTGATGTAGATCTGAACTCTATAATGTTCTGGTATGGCTGAATTCAGTTTCTCACACACAAACACAAGAGAAGGAAGAGAAAGCCGACTTAAAAACACGCCTGTGTCTCATAAGAGTGTCCAGCGCTTTATGAGCTCCTCAAAAGACTTCAGACGCAACAGCAAAGCATCCAAAGAAGATATGAAGGGAATTAGATTCAGTCAGTTGTGAAGTTTTGAGCTGTGCTTGAGTTCATTCTAGATTTGCTCAGTTTAGGGCTGTAGAAACGGCTCCGAAGCTGCAGAACGTCGTGTGCGTGTGCGTCTTTGTCTCCGGCCGTCCATCCGGATCGGATCGATGGACTCTGTGAGCGCGGGACAGTGTGTCAGTGTGTCGTGGACGCACTGGTCTGGAGTCAGTGCCGCCCTCCATCACTGTCTGTCAGCGGAGCAGAATGAGCTGTCTGAGAGCCGATCGATGCTGACATAACGCACAACACACACTCACACTCACAGCACTTCCTCTGTCAGAAATCACACACTGATACATTACACACACAAACACTGACACGCCAAACGCCCAGATGAAAAATGATGTTTGGACGGTCATAGAGGCTGTTTCGGGGGGTTGAGAGACGATCTGCACACAATCTCAAGAGTCTCTTTGAAATAAAAGTTCAGTACAGTGAAACTTCCTCTCCATTACACATCTATAGAACATTTACTGCAAAAATCATCATGATTGACAGCGCAACCAGGAACTCATTAACATAGGCCCGCCCACATTTACATATTCAGGAGCAGCTAAATGTCTCTTTAATTTCGATGGTCTCAACAGCCAATAACGGAGCTCACAAAAGCAGTTTCGTGATGTTTTTGTGGACGAGGACGTCTGCCTGATTTGAGTGGATTCGACAAAATGACTAATGAATTAGTGACAAACACAGTGACGCGCTTCTCTCTGAAACACGCAGCGCAGGTATTTATTTCATTAAATCACAGCTAAGCCATATCACGATTTCAGTTTTATTTCGATTATCATGCAGTCCTCATGGGAAGGGTTTCCTCCGCCCTTTTACAAGTCTTCATTTTACTAATTATAAATGATAATATAGTTAGATTTTTATTTTTTATATACAGTAGCATTGTAATTACCTGCCGTCTGTGACGCATCAGGACAGAAAGAGACCTCAGCAGCTCCGTCCGAGAGATTTACATGCACACACACACACACACACACACACACACACACACACACACACACACACACACACACACACACACACACACACCTAAGCCTAAAACACCATAAAAGCACCGTTTAAGCAGTTCAATGATAACAGATTATTGAAAAACAAACAAACGTAGGGCGGAGAGATGTGACAAGGAAACAACGCGATATCACGCGTGCAGGACCGGAGTTATTATTATTATTATTAAAAACGGTAGCCCGCAAGAAGCTTGCAATACGAGTTGCCTGTGCGCTGATTTGCAGCGAAAACAAGAAAAAGAAAAGAAAAATATGGAGGAGGAAATAGTTGGGGAGACTGTGGATTGTGTGTTCTGCATCGTGAGTTGGAGGTAAATAAATAACTTTTCAATGTGCTGCTGTTGCGGATGGTCAAGCAAATGTTTGTGTTTTGTTTCCGTTTGATATAATTGTAATGTTTATGTGAATGAAGCCATGCTTGCTGATATTGTGATCTATAACTCCTCCCCGAACTCCCCGCATCTCTGTATCTTGCTCTCTCATTGGCTGTCGGTCATCGCCGATGCAGTTTTCAGTCAGAACACTTTTCACACTGCAGGATTTTGAATCGCCGCCAGGTCCAGATATTTAGCATGCCAAATATCTCACAGGCGTCGGCGACTCGACGGCGATTCTCTCAGATCGCGTCTTTGCTCATTCACACTGCGTGATTGTCACTCGCGTGAACAAGCACCGATTTGCCTGAGATTTCGGGCATTTGTCGGCGATTTCTCAAAACCTGTCGGCGAGCCAAAATCGGGGCTAAAATCGTGCAGTCTGAACTCGGCATTACAGTGGATTATAAGGAAGGGGCGGGGTTTAAACACACTAAATGATTGGAGAAGTCCTGCATATGTCATCAGAGAGAAGTCTGTCGCTTTACCGGATGATCCAGTTATGGATAAAAAAAAATTAAAAAAAACAATAAAAAACTTGTTATTGTTTAAAAAGGTCAAAACAATAAAAAAGGACCACATGCATGAATTCCTTTACAATAAAATCCACTTAGATAATATATAGGTTGAATTTATAACTTACAAATTTGCTGTACGATCATCATGTGTCTAAATGTGCCGAGTGAATTTATCAGATAATAACTTACATTTGTGTCCGTTTCTCACCCAGAGCATGTAATAGAGAGCCCGAGTCACATGGACAACTGCTTTTTAGAGCTTTCTTCAGCCTGATGATGGCGGTCCTTATGAAGTGAAAGAGCTGCGAGGAGGTTTGGACTGAGTAAATGATGAGAGTATTTAGATTTTTGGCTGAACGATTCGTCGAATGCATCTAATGAACACATAACTGAATGATAAGTATCTACTCCTGACAGATCTGGCGGACGTCTTCGGCAGTCGCTCAGCTCTGAATCTCTCGAACGGAGCGGCGCGCGTGCCAGCGAGCGGCGCTGGGGTTTGGTGGCGCGCCAGAGACGCACATGCTCATAACCTGGAAAGCGGCGGCCCGTCGAGCGAAGCATGGCGGCTCAGCGTCGCTCGCTCTCTCCAGACTCATTCACAGCTTGTTTCTGCTGTTCTCTCCAGCCTGTCAGAAAAACGAGTGTTTAACCCTGACGCAGGGAGAGGATGACCCCTGATCCCCCCCGCCGCAGCGCTGGCACGGTGACCGGCACAGACTCTGGCCGCTCCGTTCGCGCGGCCGGCCCGGCTGTCGGTAACAGGTGTCGCAGGCTCAGAGTTCCCTCGGCACCAGCAGTCGAGCACAATGGTTCCTGCTGCTGTAGGATGAGTTACAAACATGGATCCGATCCCAGACTCACACACACACATGGATCCTGCCAAACAGTGTGTGTGTGTGTGTGTGTGTGTGTGTGTGTAACATTAAAGGAATGTTCTGGGTTCAATACTTTACAATACAAAACTAATGTTGAAGACAAGACGCTTCAGTCAAAGGCATTTTCATGCATTGGTCAGTTTTGGGATTTGGGCCTATTTTGCTTCCATAACTTGTCTTCATTCAGACTAGTAGAAAGAAAACATCCAAGTGTTTAAATCTCAATTCCAACACATATATTTTAAGGCGCTCTACACACAGTTTTATTCTTTATTCTAAAGGTTTGTTCATATATCATTTGCCTAGTTTATACATTTTATTCCTAAAAACATGTTTGTTTGTTTTCTGTCTGTTAACAGTATTTCTGATTTATGGAGTACTAAAAAAAGAAATCCAGAAATTCCTCTGTAAAAAGTCAACAAAATCAAATAATTATGAACCTGACTTTATCCCAACGTTCAGATCTGTTCTGGAAATGCATGCAAATTAGTGCATATTTAATTAAATAATGCCTCATTTGCATATTTAAACAACATTTCAGAAAATGTGTGCAATTTGTAATGTAATCAATCAACAGGGGAAGTAGATCATTTTTACTATATTCACCTGTGGTGTCTTGCCTTAATTTAACCTAATGACACTTTTATTCACAGGGAATGATGGGAAAACAGGGGAAAAGCATGGTCAGGTTCAGACGCAGTGCTCGTGTGTGTGTGTTCAGACCAACATCAACACATAAACACCGTACGTCACGGGCGTCAGGATCGATCTGGAACATTTACAGACCTCATAAACAAGACAAACTGCTGTCTGCTTTAAAACTATTTCTGATAGTCAAACTCAAATAGTGAGGTTTAAGCAGGAAACCTCTGGGTTCAGATCGTTTCCAGTTTTCAAAAGGTTTTATTTATGCTCTTACTCTAGATTGCGTAATATACGTATACAGTACACACACATGTACACACTCAATAATGTTAAAAGATTTGGGGTCAGTAAGACTTTCAAACAAATGCAAAATAAAAACATCCACTTTTCACCATTTCTAAAAGTCCCACAAGTCCTAAATTTTTTTTTATTGACTATCCGGCTTCTCTTGGAATTGTGTTGCATTACAGAAGTTTGGCAGGTTGGGATATGCTTTACAACATGGAAGTTTCTCGTTCTGTCGAGGATCTCAGACATTATGAGCTCCGCTTCACGTTCACTTATCAAACGCCCTTAAAATTTCTATTTTGTCAGCAACCAAACGAAACGTGCGGAAATGTGTTTGCCGTCCACAAACCCCCTCTCTCCAGCCGAATCCCCTGTTCCTCCTACACAGCTCAGATCAATTTGTCTTCAAGACACAAATCCATATTTTTTTCATCCCAGGTATCACACACACACACACACACACACACACACACACACACACAGGCGCTGATTCAGCTTTACGGGCAGACACATGCTGACCTCAGAGCCCCACACCTCTGCTTCACTCGCTCTTTCATCATCCCAGAGTAAAAGTGTTAAAGCGTCTCCGTCTGTCTGTCTGTCTGATGGTCCGCGGAGCGTTCCTCTTCCCTGAGCCGCGGCTCTCAGCGCTGGGAGAGACGCTTCCCTCGAGCTCTTAGCGGATCAATACTACACAGGACTTAAATTAGACCTCCAGTCAGACAAATCCACCTCAGCTGCCATCAGTCCAACCCACAATCCCCTGAAAATTTACTTTTTTCCACTAAGTTAAGCAATAAGAGCAAGAAATGAGAAGGAAAAGAGCAGCTGTCTTTACAGTTTCTAATCTTTTCTCCTCAAAGATGCCGTCCTCACAAACACACACGCTCTTAAATGCACAATTGACAAGCGTCCATGAAGAATATAAAACGGCACGGAAAAAAACAAACCAGAAGCGCATTAACACAAACACACTCGTGTTTACATGCTCATTTAGATTTATACTGTTTTATTTTTAAAAACTGAACTGAAATTTCCACGCCTTAAAGTAAATATTTCATTATTTTAATTAGCATTTTGGACATTTTTCAGCCAAATCTTCCACCACACAGAAAGGCAAAAACACATTTACTTAATTTTCTAAATATAACAATGAATATTGTATAGAATCATTTTAATTACAACAAATGCAGTAATTAAATATATATATATATATATAGGCTACATCTGATACTGCTACAGCTGGCACAGTGCCAACACCATACCTGACACACACACACACACACACACACACACGAGCGACACCTGAGGGAGTTTTCTGTCACTTTCAGTGTCTCACAGGTACTTACAGCTCATTACACCTGCTCTGTTACACAACACACACACGCAGGCTCTTATCGTGTGTAAGAGGATCTGTGTGTTGGTGACTAAAGCCTGCTGGAGTTCACAATACTGATAAAAGCCTCAGCTCACAGGTAACACACACACACACACACACACACACAGGCTTTTGTCAGTCAAGAGCTCGTAACTCAAGAGTCTCTATGATCTAATGGGCGATTAACGTTTAAAGAGTCTGACCTGCTCTAAAGACGTTTGCGTTTGTTGAACTTGAGCGCCACATTAGCTGGAAACTTCTGTTCAGTGTTTAATAATAAAACAGGCCTGTCAATAGGGTCAGACATTCATATTGCAGCAAAAAATGTGACTAAATCACCCACATAATTCAAAATTTGGGCTCATAAAATGCCTTGAAATAAATGTATTTGTCTTTAATTTATAATATATATACACACACGTCTTACAGATGTCACTTGCAATCTGTTTGTTTTTAAGCTCTTGGGGCGGGACTGACTGTCTGATTGTCTGACCAATAGCAGATGTTTAGAAAACCTGTTTGGAATCGGTCATTATTTTTGCAGTTCCATTTGGTTCCACTAGTGATGCAGAATAGACACACTGCAGCTTTAAACATTTTTATCTCAAACGAAAGTGTGAACTTTGACAGCCGTAACATCATTAACAACAACCTTCAGCTTAACCTCAAGACGCCGAGGACGTGTCGTGCCGCTTTCCTTCTCTTGATGTGCTCGAACACCGATTCCCGACATCACGAGGCATTCGTATCCCAGCGATACCATTAACACGTTCAACAGGACACACAGACACACAATTAGAAATAATTCTATCGCACGCTTTTATCCAGAGGCCCCGCGAGTCCCGGTGCGCGAGCAGCTCATTTTCCTGTGACCCAGGTGCTCGGATTCCCAAAGGTAATTTTCACTGAAAACATCGAACCTGTTATGAATAATAATAACAGGCAAACCGCAGCCACCTGGCCAGACGGAGAATATCATTCTGATTAGTGGGTGTGTTCACTCGCCACCTGATTTCCCACCAGTTCCGCTCTCCTCATCAATAACAGAATACCCATAATCCTCCACTCACGCACCTGCATCCTGTAGAGGGTGCTGCTCGCGCTACTCACACCTGCACCTTTGTGTTCATAACCCTCCGACACACACACACACACACACACACACACACACACACACACACACGCGGCAGAGAGCTATTACACTCTTGAAGAGAAGCACCCGAAATGTGCTGTTGTTCTGGTTCCTCTGCCAATGAGAAGCACTGCCAGATAAACAGTCAGGTGTGTGTGTGTGTGTGTGTGTGTGTGTGTGTGTGTGTGTGTGTGTGTGTGTGTGTGTCAGGAAATCAACACTGAACTTTCAAACAAGCTCAACATGAAGCCACTGAACCAGTGTAATTTCCTCAAAATACAATATTTATTCATTTATAGACCCCAACAAAAATTATGTTATTCAATATGATACTTTTCATGCTTAAAAACACAGAAAGTTTATAAACTGATCTGAAGCATTTCTCATCAAATGATCTGAGCTGAGACTTCTTTCAGAAACTTTAAAAAATCATATTGACTAAATTAATTGTGAGTCGAGTATCTTAAAAAAAGATGCAGGAAAAGAACAAGAAAAATTCGCTGTTTGGATTTAAATATGCAAATGATTAAGAGTCTGTGATTGGATCTTTTTTTGCAGTGATTATTAAATTTCTAGCATGTTATATGTTTGGCAACAGTTCTTCTAAACCTAACTGATGGAGTGTGTAGCTTTTCATTCCTTAAACATCCATCCAAGACACATCATGGCCATATTCCAGGATAACAATGTTCATTCATCATTTTTCACACATGAATTGACACCACTGAGTCCAGACCTTAAATTCATAGAAAGTCTTTGGGATGTGCTGGAGGAGACATTACAGAGTCCTCGACTCTTGCGTTGACAATACAAGATTTTGACCAAAAATTGATGCACCTCTTGATGGAAATAACATCACAACAATTATTTCCAAGTACATCAATATTTGGTCAAGATCTTGTATTGACAATGCAAGAGTCGAACACTCTGTAAAGTCTATTTAAATCCAAACAGTGACCTTTTTTGTGACTCTTTTTGGCCAGGCAGTGTATTTGTATTAAATAAATCTGCTGTAGCCTATGGTAGAGTGTTCCACATCCGCTCATGCTGTCTATGTAGGCGGAAAGGGAGCATGCTAGCTTTTGGAACCGAGCTGCTGTCAGAGGAAACGTCTTATCGACTGATCCTTGGTGTGTGTGTGTGTGTGTGTGTGTGTGTGTGTGTGTGTGTGTGTGTGTGTGTGTGTGTGTGTGTGTGTGTGTGAATGATGGGGTTCAGGGGTCGTGTGCTCTCTTACACCCTCAGAAACACAGACTGCTCATGCAGGAAATAAGAGTCATTCGCTCAGTTCAGGGGCAGAAACAGAACTGCTGAACTTCCTACAAATAATTCCCATTGATAACTCTAATATCTGAAAACATCAGCCATCAGTGCCAACAAACAAGAACGAACCGCCTCACAACTGTCGTCATTCACACGTACTGCACACCATCAGATCCTTATTAAATCTTGACCAACTATATTTCATTATTAGATCTAAGTCTCAAGCGTTGATATTTGATAAGCGACAGAAATGAGCAGCAGTGATTTCTTAATGTGTATCACAACACATCAAAAATCAAAATGTTGAAATCAAATGCCAAAAATGAGGGATAAAACAATACTAAATGTAAAAAATAAGATGCAGCTAATCATGTAATAATATGTATAGTTTCACTGAAAAAAAATGTGTATAATTTACTTTTTCCATTCAGAAATTTTCATCCAAAAGTCCTAATCTTTGCAATGATACAGAGTTTATAAAGTTAAAATCAGTGTGATGTGAGGCTTCTGCTGAAACATGAAGACAGTCAACAGGACACGAGCTGCTGCGAGGAAAGTCGGGAGAATCCCGTCACAGATCTGACAGGTGGTGCTGGGGAAGGAGGAGGAACATTCCCGGGAGTTGAGCCGGTTCAGGACGGAAATAAATAGGTTATGAAGATAGAACTAACAGATTAATTAGCAAAGCAGTCGGCTTTAAGAGAACCAATCAGCTGCTCAAAAGAGTTTTATGACTGAACTATGTATGTCTGCATATATACAGTACAGTATATATACTCTATATACACACACACATACACAACTCCATACATATAAAGCACATTATTCCTCATAGTTCCCAAACTGCACCTCACAGCTCGTACATCTGGTTTACACTGAGGAGGTGGTGATGATGATGGTATTTGTTTAGTTTAAATCAAAGTTTAATTTACTTCGCCTGGAGTCGAGTGAAAGTGAAGCCTCTCGCCAACTTTACCTCACGCGTCAGGCGGAAAAAAACTGGCTCCAGCAACATCAGGTGTGACAGAATAACACCGTGAGCGCACTCGTTTTCTTCCCTTCCTCCCTCGTTCCTGTCATCTCTGGGAGAGGTGCTGCAGCCATCTGACAGTAATTATCGGTTGACAGAAATATCCTGCTTTAGACTGAGGTGGGAACACAAAGCGCCGCGCGCTCTCATTAATCTCCTGTTTGCTCTCTTTGACTGCGCACACGTTCAACCTGAACCGCAAACCTAATCAGACTCCTCGCCGCGCGTCTCAGAGATCCACGGCGCACCGCTGCTTTCATGCCGTCGTTCTGCCGCCTGCGAAAGCTTCTTTCATTCTCAACTGAATGTGAAGCATTAAAGCTCGGCCTCCACCTGAACAGATGAACTATAAACTCACCTGTGGAGCCGAAAGACCTCAAAGAGATGGACGCAAATGGACCGACTGGGACAAAAAGGTCATCAAAGTAATAAGCTGCTGTAAAAATCAAAGGCTTGAGCCAGTCAACCCTCCTCTGAACACAGACCTTACACAAAAATACCATAGCGTTACCATTATAAACATACCATGGAAAATGCTTGGTAATATTATATATTTTAATTTGAAATAAAGCCATAATACCATGGTGTTCCTTGAAACAGCTTATCATAACAATTTAATACTATGGTATATGAATATGATAATTAAACTGTACCAGGGTCAAGGTCATATCAATCATATCGAATCAAATCAAATCAAATCAAATCAAATCAAATCAAGTGTCATTTACTGTGAAGAAACATGCAACTCACTTTAAAGGTTTAAATGCTGAATCAATAGATGTAGACAGTCAGTGTTGAGTTTGTTTGTGGTTAGTTAGTGGATAATGTTGCTAGTTAATGTGATTCTCTACACAAACTTTATACATTCACTAGGAATTACTGAAACACCAGCTGATTCAAACACGCTGAGATGAAGAAAGTAAGTTCTTCAGTGTACAAAATACTGGATACTGTTCAAAGCTGATATTCAAAGAAATACTGTTTAAACTTTACTGTCACTTTTGATCATAAAAATGATCAAAAGTGACAGTAAAGACATTTATAATGTTACAAAAGATTCTATTTTAATAAAATGTATGACAGTTTCCACAGAAATCTGAAAAGGCACAACTGTTTTCCACATTGCTAATAATCATAAATGTTTCTTGATCAGCAAATCGTCATATTAGAATGCTGAATGTATGGTAGTGTGTATCAAAGCACCACGCATTATTATCTGATACCATCACTATCCCATGGAAGTACCATAGTATCATTATTATTTTTTTGTTATGAAGGGACTATACACACACACACACACACACTCACTCACACACACACACACACACACACACACAGAAGTCAGTTCAGTGGCTCTAGGTGTCTCAGAGTTGTCGTGAACGTCTCTGAACACGAGCAGCTGGTGCTCAGAAGCTTCTTCTGCTGATTAGCATCTACATGGCAGATTTCAGAAGGACTTCAAATGGCTCATGATGCCGGAGATTCGCAGGACGGTCAGCGTGAGACGCCACGAGAGCCAGAGAGAGACAGACGCTGCGCTGATGGAGAGACCTGTGGACCGCCACACATCTAGCCATCCAAATCAGCACACTTCTACTGTTTTTATATAAAACTAATTTAAATGTTAATTATAAATACTAACTAAAAGAAAATGAGTTGTACCATAAGCACCTTATTTGATTTGAGAGCTGCAGCAGAGATGATCATAACACAAACACACAAAGCGATCATTTGAGTTCAGAAGAGTCGTATAGATTACTTTTATAGTGTTTTTATAGTGCTTTTTGGGGAAGAAATGACCAGTTTTGTCAAAGTTATTAAGAGTTTTGCTTAAGACACTTAACTGCATGTAATCAAGATCTCCACCAGCATAACAACATATTCCAGTTAGTACGAAAACAAAGTCTGCACAACATTTTTTTTCTCCACTAATGTTTAGTTAAATATGTAAATAAATCTAATTGCACTTTAAAAAAATGTAAGACTGCAGTAAGTGATTTATATAAGAAAAATACACTAAAAAAGCACCAACAGTGAAACATGGAAAGACTACATTTTTACTTTGGTAAATGTATGAAACAAACAAAAAAAACTTGTTGTGATTAATGATATTTAGATAAAATTACTGATATATATATATATATATATATATATATATATATATATATATATATATATATATATATATATATATATATATATATTTTTTTTTTTTTTTTTTTTTTTTTTTTTTCCTCACAGAAGTGAGTACACCCCTCACATTTTTGCAAATATTTTATTATATCTTTTGGGCCCAATTAGCCATTTTCTCTCCCCGGTGTCATGTGACTCGTTATCAGGTGTGAATGGGGAGCAGGTGTGTTAAATTTGGTGTTATCACTCTCACTCTCTCATACTGGTCACTGGAAGTTCAACATGGCACCTCATGGCAAAGAACCCTCTGAGGATCTGAAAAAAAGAATTGTTGCTCTACATAAAGATGGTGTAGGCTATAAGAGGATTGCCAAGACCCTGAAACTGAGCTGCAGCACGGTGGCCAAGACCACACAGCGGTTTAACAGGACAGGATCCACTCAGAACAGGCCTCGCCACGGTCGACCAAAGAAGTCGAGTGAACGTGCTCAGCGTCATATCCAGAGGTTGTGTTTGGGAAATAGACGTATGAGTGCTGCCGGCACTGGAGAGCTACAGTTCATTGAGGGAACCATGAATGAGCAGAGCGTGATCCCCTCCCTGTGGAGACTGGGCCGCAGGGCAGTATTCCAACATGATAACGACCCCAAACACACCTCCAAGACGACCACTGCCTTGCTAAAGAAGCTGAGGGTAAAGGTGATGGACTGGCCAAGCATGTCTCCAGACCCAAACCCTATTGAGCATCTGTGGGGCATCCTCAAACGGAAGGTCTCTAACATCCACCAGCTCCGTGATGTCGTCATGGAGGAGTGGAAGAGGACTCCAGTGGCAACCTGTGAAGCTCTGGTGAACTCCATGCCCAAGAGGGTTAAGGCAGTGCTGGAAAATAATGGTGGCCACACAAAATATTAACACTTTGGGCCCAATTTGGACATTTTCACTTAGGGGTGTACTCACTTTTGTGGCCAGCAGTTTAGACATTAATGGCTGTGTGTTGAGTTATTTTGAGGGGACAGCAAATTTACACTGTTATACAAGCTGTACACTCACTACTTTACATTGTAGCAAAGTGTCATTTCTTCAGTGGTGTCACATGAAAAGATTTACAAAAATGTGAGGGGTGTACTCACTTCTGTGAGACACTGTATATATAAGCTTCTTAAGAAAAGAAAAAAAAAGTACTTTAATTTTTACTTTAAAAAAATGACTTTAATCATTCAAGTGATTGCTAAATAGTACACTAAAACAAAATGGTGTAGGATTTACTTTGAAACGATTTTCACTCAGAAATTGCTAGTAAATTTCACAAACAATTACAAAGAAATGACAAACAACACACCTGATTAAATATGAAACATTGAAGTAAAAGACTGAAATAGTATTTTCATGTAAAACGTACTCCAATAACTTAACTTTTAAAAATCCTTTTTTATAGTGCATAATGAGTTCAAACGAACACATTCGGTGACTCTGCATGTCCATCAGACGGTCTGTTCCCGTGTAAGTGGGCAGTTTCGGTCAGAATAAGCTGTAACGTGACCAGCCTTCATGCCGTTAGTCAAACGTCTGTCTACGTGAGACGGGCCTTGATCACAAACACAAACACACACAATCCTGCTCTCCTGCCATGGCTACAGATTCTCTTTCTTCCCACTCTCTTGCTTTCTTTCTTTCTTTCTCTCGCTCAGAGGAGCCGGAGCGCTGAGGGGGATGCTGGGAAAAGGAACTGGGCACATCTGCAGCGTGTGTGAGGTTCAGAGAGACGCTGCCAGTTTGGAGCAGGATCAGACACAGAGGGAGATGCTCTGGTCCGGGTTCTACCTCTTGGCCACCCTCGCTCAGATCCGCTCAGCCAAACCTCACACACACACACACACACACACACACACACACACACACACACACACACACACACACACACACACACACCACCTGTTAGTTCGTCTGCAGTAGCTAAAAGGACACCCTGACTCCATCAAGTTCCTCTTTCTCTCTGGAGCTTCACTTTGATGTTTGGGGAGTTTTGGAGTTGCAGCTCTTGTCCGTTTAGCAGCAGGACAGCCGTCTTGACAGCAAGCCCGTAAACACACACGCACACACACACACACACACACACATGCTGGCACACATTCACACACTCTGGCTAATAGCAGGAGCATCAGTAACTCAGCTCAAATATTCATGCAGACGCAGTCCCTAAACTTCAGCAGTAAACGGAGGTGTTTATCTCAGTCGAGAGAGCTCTCATTGCCATAATTACACACTCACATATTTATAAACATCTCCGCAATTTACCTTTCCTTTCACCTGCGCTCTCTTCCTCGAGAAGCGGCTGCTTCCTTTAGAAAGTGACAGACGTGTGGATTGAGCTGAGGAAGATGAACGATCAGTGCTGGTAAACAGAGTTCAAGAACACCACAGATGATCTCAACAACATGTCTGGCTCACATTCACCTTTAAAAATCAAGATATTGTATGTATTAAAATACATAGTTTATTTTTAGGACCACTAAGGTTTATTATTATACATACAGTCTCAATTTACATTAGGTGTCTTTAACTACTGTTGACATATGTCAAAAAAAAAGTCATTGTTGGGTATTATGTACGTATTGTGTTGATGTTGTATTGTAAAGCACTTGTGCTGCTATTGAGGTGGAAGTTAGGTCAGGTTTGGTGGTAGGTGTAAGGTCAACAGTGTAATTATAGATGGAAATAGAAAAAGTAATTACATGCAGGCATTTTATAAATATTAGTACAAATGTAAAGATATGTATGTACACAATAAGTGCACTGTATCAAATGATTAATTGAAATGTCTGTTAAGAACAAAGCTATTTAACCAGATCAAAGGTTGTAGATCAGCCTCTTGAGAAGTTACAGTATATGAACCTGGTTTGGCGTCGATGAAGAGTTACTTGAGTGCTGAGAGGTACATAATAAATGGAAAAGGTTGGAAAAGTACCATGTAAATATGTGCCACATGTACCATGGTATTCCTTGGCGTACCGTTAAAATACCTTAAATATGGTCATTCACTACAATGGTGTCTAGCAAAATAACATGGATTTGCCTTCTGATTCTATGGCATCAACTACATATTGTACGTTTCTAAGGGAGAAATAGTGAAGAACAAGAATAATTGCTGAAAGATCATTATCTCTCCATTTTCAGTAATTCCGAGTGTCCTGGAAGCATGTTTGTAATGTGCAGGAGAGATTCAGAGATGTTTGTATCTGTAAGTTATTTATGATAATGTTTTTTTCTCGTTCTCTTTGGTCTGAGAGAGTCTGCCTCACTGTGAGGGTGTCACCATTGATTTTATTTTTCTTGCTTTTAATGGGTAAATAAATTCTTCAAAGTCGGCCGTTGCCCAGAGCAAACTTCAGCGGCCCGCTTTTCAAAGTTGTTCCGCGCGTTTAAAGTTTTCGCGCTGCAGTTTCTTCACGGGAGGAGACGAGGAAAGACAAACCTCAGATCTGAGAGGAACGACTTTGCAAAGGTAGAAAAGAAAACTTCACGTAGGTACAGACGTCCCTGTGGCCGCTCTGACTTTAATAAATCGATAGCCGCCCTGAGCTGATAAGTAAGGCTTTGTTCAACAGAGAGAGAAGCGGCTTTGCAGGGGCTCTTCATCCGAACGTTTGAGGAACAAGAGAGCATGAATTTCTAGACATCTGCACACACAGGGCGTCTGAATGCATCACACACATACAACCTGCACTGTTACACATATAAAAAATAATGATAATACACTAAAGGTGAATATTATGTTTATTTCATTGAATGCAATGGTGCAGTGTAACTATTACTAGTGCTCTTGTGATTATTTTGTCTTCATCAGATGGGTAGGTGATGCTTTACATGTCCAAAGATTTTTTTTTTATTCTCAATATTGAGATTTTAGGCATTTACGGTAACACTTTATTTTAATGTGTCTATTACACATGTTCCATCCTCAAATAAAAATATGCATAATTACAATTAATGAACACTAAACCTAGCCCTAGACCTATATTATGTGTTAAATAAATTTAATTAATAATACACTATACTTATGTGCAATTACTCTGCAACAAGGACACATTGACAAAGTGTGACCAAATGTACTTATTTGTAAATGGGAAAGTATATGTCCTGTGGGTCCTGTGGCTAGTAGTTGCCATTTCTTTTCACCATTGTAAACAACCTTTTTGCTTTCATTAGTCGTGCAGTGACAAATTGAAGTAATTCTTGTATTCTAAATATAGTACTGTAGTGTAATTCTTGTAGTATAATTATTGCAATTCTTGTACTGTAGTATAATTCTTGTAGTGGAGTGTAATTGTTGTAGTATAATTATTGCAATTCTTGCACTATAATTCTTGTAATTCTTGTATAATTATTGCAATTCTTGTACTGTAGTATAATTCTTGTAGTGGAGTGCAATTCTTGTAGTATAATTATTGTAATTCTTGTAGTATAATTATTGCAATTCTTGTAGTGTAATTATTGCAATTCTTGTAGTGTAATTCTTGTAATTCTTGTAGTATAATTCTTGTAATTCTTGTAGTATAATTATTGTAATTCTTGTAGTATAATTATTGTAATTCTTGTAGTGTAATTATTGCAATTCTTGTAGTATAATTCTTGTAATTCTTGTAGTATAATTATTGCAATTCTTGTACTGTAGTATAATTCTTGTAGTGGAGTGCAATTCTTGTAGTATAATTATTGTAATTCTTGTAGTGTAATTATTGTAGTATAATTATTGTAATTCTTGTACTGTATTATAATTCTTGTAGTGGAGTGCAATTCTTGTAGTATAATTATTGTAATTCTTGTAGTATAATTATTGTAATTCTTGTGGTATAATTATTGTAATTCTTGTGGTATAATTATTGTAATTCTTGTAGTATAATTATTGCAATTCTTGTAGTATAATTATTGCAAGTCTTGTAGTGTAATTCTTGTAGTATAATTATTGTAATTCTTGTAGTGTAATTCTTGTAGTATAATTATTGTAATTCTTGTAGTATAATTATTGCAAGTCTTGTAGTGTAATTCTTGTAGTATAATTATTGTAATTCTTGTAGTGTAATTCTTGTAGTATAATTATTGTAATTCTTGTAGTATAATTATTGCAATTCTTGTAGTGTAATTCTTGTAGTATAATTATTGCAATTCTTGTAGTGCAATTCTTGTAGTATAATTATTGTAATTCTTGTAGTATAATTATTGCAATTCTTGTAGTATAATTCTTGTAATTCTTGTAGTATAATTATTGTAAATATGTAGTATAACTATTGTAATTCTTGTAGTATAATTCTTGTAATTCTTGTACTGTATTATAATTCTTGTAGTGGAGTGCAATTCTTGTAGTATAATTATTGTAATTCTTGTAGTATAATTATTGCAATTCTTGTGGTATAATTATTGTAATTCTTGTGGTATAATTATTGTAATTCTTGTAGTATAATTATTGCAATTCTTGTGGTATAATTATTGTAATTCTTGTAGTATAATTATTGTAATTCTTGTAGTATAATTATTGTAATTCTTGTAGTATAATTATTGCAATTCTTGTACTGAAGTATAATTCTTGTAGTGGAGTGCAATTCTTGTAGTATAATTATTGCAATTCTTGTGGTTAATTATTGCAATTCGTGTAGTGGAGTATAATTGTACTGTAGTGTAATTATTGTAGTATAATTATAATTCTTGTAGTATAATTATTGCAATTCTTATACTGTAGTATAATTCTTGTATTGGAGTGTAATTCTTGTAGTATAATTATTGTAATTCTTGTAGTATAATTATTGCAATTCTTATAGTGTAATTCTTGTAATGGAGTACAATTGTACTCTAGTGTAATTATTGTAGTATAATTCTTGTAATTCTTGTAGTATAATTATTTCAATTGTAGTGGAGTGTAATTTTTTGTAGAATAATCATTGTAATTCTTGTAGACGTGCCGATATTCGGTAATACAATATATCACGATAATGAATATGCACAATATTGTTATCGTGGGCACTTAAAAAATACAGTGAATAATTATTTATTATGAATTATTACATTTTTTTATATTACATTTTAAGAATACTTTCCCCATCAACCATATAAAATGCACAACACCGCTGTATGCTGCATCGAAGGGACACGCGTGCATGAGAAGCGCATGACGGAACGAGTGAAGGAGACACACTGAATGAAAGTGCACATTCACTCTCTGACAGCAGAGGGCGCTGATGGAACAGCAGAAATGCAGCGGTTACCCCGGAAACCCCGGAAACAAAGCAGCTACTACTGAGCAGTATTTAAAATGCTTCAAACAGCCATTCCATTTTTTATTTTTTTTTATTCGTACGATGACCTCTTATATATCAGAAGCTCAAGGAAAAGATGATTTCTCAATTCATGACTCCTTTAAAACAGTTGACGCAGGATCCCTTCTCAAAAGTTTCAGAATTTCTGAAACTCATATAATAATATGTTGCATTACCTCACAGATTACTAAAACAAATGTCTCTGAATGACATGTTCAAACACGCCATCATCTCACGTCTGTTACTGCAGCGCAGACACACCTGTCTGCCCTCAGACACACGCAGACGTGTGTTAAATACACTCATGCGCCGTTATATTTAGCATCTCCTGCGTCCTCCCAGTTCAATTATGACTTTATCTCTTCCTTTCCACACTTGTGCTCTCCTCGTCTCTTCCCCTGGTGTGTGAGGGTGTGAAGAGCGTGAGAAGAGACAAGTGCTTCGGCAGGTCGGCTCCCGTACAGTGACTGCAGTCTTTTCACACCTGCTCTTCATTCTCTCCGTGTGCGAGTTTACACACACACACACACACACACACACACACACACACACACACACACACACACACACGTGCTTTGAGGTAGTCCTGTTCACGGCACATCTAAGTCTAAGTATGGCACCAGAGAGGACAACTATGTGATTGACTCATGTGCTATGAAAAGAAATACTACCTTATTAACCACTGAATACTGCACACTACATACCAACGATGCCTACAAAATCCAAAAAATACATCTACTTCTACACTACAAGGCAGCATTTTTTTGATCAGAAATACAGTAAAAAAGTAATATTGTGAAATATATATACACTATATATAACTTTACACTAAAAATCCAAAGATAGAGATGCCAGGATGGCATACAACATTTGAATTACTTAATTATTATTAGTATGGATGCATTTCTAAGTAATGAATTTAACTAGATGCTAAAGCTTACTTGCAAACACAAACAATTTCATGATGTGCCTTAAAATACCGTACTTCATTCTTAGAAGTACTTTCCTCATCAAACTAGAAACTATGAAGTATGTGAAAACACATAGTAGAAGTATACGTTTACAGTCATGTATTTATTTTGAGTCAGGCATTGGAGTGGACACATATACATTAGATTGTTCTGTTTGTGTGTTGAGACGGCAAAGCCCCGTATGACTCCGAAAGCCCGTCACGCGCGGTTCTGCTGTGCTGTAAGTGCTCTGAGCTGATGTGCCGCGCCACGGGTCATCCTGGAGAAACATCTCCCGCTGTGTGAGCATGTGTACATCTGAACGGCTCAACTCCAGAGTGCTCTCTTTACAAAAACATATGACTTATTCCATAAGGAAGACATCACATGCTTCAGATGTAGATTTTTATAATGAGTTTAAGACATTCAGCACTAGTACTCATAGTGATGTGTTGGAAAAACACCACAGCTGCATAGAAAAAATAAAAAAACAGAATATCACAGAGACTCTTGTGATATGCGACAGGAAGAAATCACATATAATGTATAAAAAATTCTTTAAGTTGAGCTCTTTGTTATAAACCGCAGCATCAGTCTGACCCGGATCACGGCCTATTACTTCAGCTTTCATGCATCTCTTCACTGTCCTATAAATAACAGCTAAAGCCCGCAGATGAAACATACACAAACACATATATCAAGGCTGGCGCTGGTTATGCGTGATTACAGTGAGCGGCGGCCCACCTACAGACTCCAGAGCAAATGTGTGCGTTTGCAGGGATGTTGGTCTCTCCTTTGACCTGCTGAATAATGCATGATGTTCAGTACCTGTATGAGAGCTTGTGTGTTTGCGCGTCCGGCGGGACGATCCTGCAGACGGTGCGGGGCAGAGAGAGGCAGAGGGGAGCCGCGGGGATATTGGCGGATATAAGGTGAGCAGCTGTGCACATGAAAGATGGACCGAGAACCCTGGAGAGAGAGAGAGAGAGAGAGAGAGAGAGAGACGTAAGTGTTAGTGTTCCAGCGGTACATGCACTATACTGTTTCTGTGTGTGTGTGTGTGTGTGTGTGTGAGTGAAAGAGAGAGAGTATTATCTATTCACACATGAGAAGATATCTGAGCCTAAAGCGTTTTCTCTCCGTCTACCTGCATCTTTAAACACAGACTCACTCAGAAGACTCTATGGTTCTGTTCCAAACACTAGCGAGCAGCCTATCTAGACAGCATTCTAAGGCATCATGGGTCACTCCCTTCTTAGTGCCAGATTCTGAGGCAGCATGACATGTACCAATCCCATAATGCACTGCAAGAAGACTGAAATGGCAGATGAGTCAAAAGAATTCAATACCATTACTAATAAATGACTGAACCGAATCTGTGAATCTCAAATGTTTATAAGAGTATCATTAGCTTATGGGGAGGCCCAAACATGCCGAAATATAAAAAGAAATTAACACAAACAAACAAAATAAATAAATAACTAAAATGGGAAAATGAATAAATGACTTCATTAAAAAATACAATATGTTTTTTTATTTAGTCATGAATTCATTTTTGAATTACATATTTTCCTTTATTATTATTATCTGTATTTATTTGTAAATGCATGTATATATTATTTAACTTTCAGTTATTTATTGTTGGTTTGGGCGTCCTGTCAAACTACACTGGAGTCAGTAAAGCGCTCTAAATCAGTCCATTTCGCTTACTGAATCAATGAGGTACTGAATCACATACACACAAGCATAACTGATCCTGTCCCTCCCGCAGCCATCAACCAGCTGTAATGCTGCGTTCACGTCCTCCTGGGAACTTACGACATATGAGTTTTGAAATGTTACACTTCTTTCTTTCTTTTTCCCCTTACAACAAACACAGAGATTTGAGCAGAATGAAGAGCCAACGATGAACACATGCTGTGTATCAGACGCTTCACAGGGAATGATGGGAAATGTAGTTTTGTCACACATGATCACAGTCGTACTGTCACATTTCACAGTTACACCTGAATTATGACCAACATCAGTAAGTCTCCCCAGTTCAAGAGGTCAAGGCTTAAATAAAATCTTGAGTTTTGCTGATAATTATACTGTGGTGAGAATCATTTGTAGTAATATGATCATTCTGAGTTAACTTAACACCAAAATATCACAGAGAAATAACTGGTTGATAACAACATTGTTTTCAGCTAAAAATCAAACACCAAAACCTGACTGAATGAAACGAATATTCCTCAAGGACAAAAAGTTCAAAAGTGTGTGGTCAGTGAGATTTTTTAAAGTTTCTGAAAGAGTCTCTTCTGCTCATCAAGGCTGCGTTTATGTGTGTGAAATATTATTCCAGTGTAAATCAGCTGTTTTCTATGTGAATATATAGTAAAGTGTAATTTATTCCTGTGATCAAAGCTGAATTTTCAGCATCATTACTCCAGTCTTCAGTGTCACATGATCCTTCAGAAATCATTCTGATATGATGATTTGATGCTCAAGAAACATTTATGATTATTATCAATGTTGAAAACAGTTCATATTTCTGTGGAAACCATCATACATTTTATTCTTCATAATTCTTTGTTGAATAGAAAGTTCAGAAGAACAGAATTTATATCTTAAATAAACAGTAGTGTATTTGATCGTATGTGGTTTGACCTGTTGTGTGTGTCAATCCTGGGTTTCTTCAGCACAAACACACACACACACACACACACACACACACACACACACACCCCCCTCAGAACAACAGGACAGAAACAGCATGTCAACATCCATCTCTCTCTCTCTGTCAGGACGGGCCGAGCGAGGCGACCTGTGTAACACCTTGTCCAGGACAGATGGCGGAGTGAGCGCGCTCAGATCTGCCAGAACAATCTGCTGAGAGCAGGTGTGAGATAATTGTCTCCTGCACAGGCAGAAAGCAGCTTGTGCCAATGTTACCTGGGTGGAAACAAATATCTTCATTTAGTCCTGAAACACACACACTGGAAGAGCAGCGGCTCCTCCGACCCTTTCCATCACTGGATCTGTGAGCTGAATCTACATATGATTACATATGGACATGGAATATGCTTTTTGGCATTTTCTGAGCTGATTTTTACAGGAAATTTGCACAGGAATCACAGGAGACTGAATTCTGTGGATATCAGCAGAATCCACATTCATATCTATTGTCCTTCTTGTAAGATTAATATTACTATTTACTTAATATTTATTAATATTACTATTTACTATTTTATTTCTCAGTCAGCATCAGACGTTTTGACTGTCGCCAATGAACACAACATTTTCTCTAATGAAGAACAAAACATCGTAAAATCTATTGCAGTGCAGTAAATAAAAAAGTTATAATAATAATAAAAAAAAATAAATATATGTAAAAAAAAAAAAAAATAGATCAAACTTCTGATGAGTCGAACGACTGAACTAAGAACTTTAATAGATACCAAATTAATCTGAACCAGATGATAAAATCTGCCTGGAAACAGCAATATCAAATATTCCAAATATTCATACATATATTAAATAAATATTCAAATCATTTAAATGATCATGCCAAGATGACTGGCCTGTCATTTTTAATTATTCGACATAATTCACATGGGGTTATTATTCGAGTTATATCAACAACAGTTGATTGCACATGACAAGAAAGTCACAACTCCATACAGAGTCTGATCTGGCAGACACACACACACACACACACGCACACACACACACACACAAACATCACACACATCATTCAACTTAATTCATAAACACATCATTAAAGCGGACGGCTCCAGAGCACGACACAGACTCGGCTGAAGGAAAGTTCCCGTTAAAAAGCGAACATGAGACGAGACGCAGCGCCGGTCTCTTTGTCTTGTGTGATTGTGATAAATCAGGTGGAGGAGAATTTTCAAGACCGTCTCCACGTGGCCTGCCGCTGTGTGGCGGCTTTGAAAAATCTCAATGTATAAATGTTTTGCCTTGCTCAGAGTTATTAAGCCATGAATCAGAGCGGTATTTTACAAGCCTGACCCTGTGTTTCCTGCTGTAACAGAGCGGCAAACACACTCCAGATGTTACGCACATCACTGATACCTGAGCAGATTAAACTGATCTGCTGGATTACTGCCACATGTGTGTGTGTGTGTGTGTGTGAGTGAGAGAGAGAGAGTGTGTGTGTGTACATTTTGTTCAGTGTACAAAAAAAAGGCAGAATCCAGAAAAACGTACCTGGGCTGAACAGTTTACCTCATTTCTCCTGAAGAGGAGTGTTCGTAGGCAGTATTAACGAGCGCAGGGTTTCCAGAGACGGCAGACGCATCAGTTGAGCTCTCATTACCTCCCTAAAAACACACACACACACACACACACTAATAATGCTCACATCTGTGTGGACAAATTGTCTCTTCGAGCCTGTACACACCCTCTCTCTCTCTCACACACACACACACACACACACAGACACACACACAGACACACACACTCCATCGAGGCCCAGAAACGGCCAACTAATCAGCTCATGCACTATTTATGATCCTAAACAAGGAGGGCGACAGAGAGAGAGATGCAGCGAATAAAACAACACGTCAATCACAGATCTGCTCGCTTACAGTGGGCAGCTTTTCTGTTTGCTCACCATGTACAAAGATGAGAGAAAAAAACATATCACACTCACAGGCAGTCTTTAGTTGTTTCTTTTTGGGGTTTGAACAGAAATCAAAGAGAATTTCAGAGTTGGAGAAAAGGAGTGTAAGCGTACAGTTATAGCAGAATAAACAGGCTGACAGCGGGAGCCGCGGCCGCGTGTTTCTAACGGGGAAACTTCACGCACAGAAGGTGCAAACTAGCAGAAGGTAAAACTGAGCCGATATCGGTTTCTGCAGAAGTGCAGGATTCCCTCGGCCTGCCAGAGTCTTTCATTACCAAGTTGATTCTGCTTAATTACCCTGATTGGTGCGTGCCTACGTCGCACTCAGATACCACTGTGAAAGCGCATAAATTAATGAGCTCGTCATTAGCACATGAGAAAAGTCCATATGTCTATGACACACGCGGCCTGCGTTCACTCGGAGCTCAGCAGGTACAAGAAACGCGGCTGAATTTTTCAGCGGTCTCGCAGGAGAACATTCAAAGCCGAGGACTGAACTTCAGAACACACGGGTCTGAGCGCCGTGACACGCTGATTAGTTTCTGTGGGCCCGCAACAACTTCTAACAAGCTCTCTGTTCATGAGAATGAGAAGAGAGGAGAGGAGAGGGGGACAGGAGGAGAGAGGAGAGGAGGAGAGGAGGAGAGAGGAGCAGAGAAGGAGAGGAGAGAAGAGAGGAAGAGAGAATGAGAGGAGGAGAGAAGAGAATGAGAGGAAGAGAGGAGGAGAGAGGAGGAGAGAATGAGAGGAGGAGAGAATGAGAGGAGGAGAGGAGAGAATGAGAGGAGGAGAGGAGGAGAGAAGTGGAGAGAGAGGATGAGAGGAGATTAGAGAGGAGGAGAGAGGAGGAGAGGAGAGAATGAGAGGAGGAGAGAATGAGTGGAGGAGAGAATGAGTGGAGGAGAGGAGGAGAGGAGGAGAGAATGAGAGGAGGAGAGAGGAGAGGAGGAGAGAAGAGGAGAGAGGAGGAGGAGAGAATGAGTGGAGGAGAGGAGGAGAGGAGGAGAGAATGAGAGGAGGAGAGAATGAGAAGAGAGGAGAGGAGAGGGGGACAGGAGGAGAGAGGAGAGGAGGAGAGAGGAGCAGAGAAGAGAGGAGGAGAGAGGAGAGAGGAGGAGGAGAGAATGAATGGAGGAGAGGAGGAGAGAAGAGGAGAGAGAGGAAGAGAGGAGAGAATGAGAGTAGGAGAGGAGGAGAGGAGAGAATTAGAGGAGGAGAGGAGAGTATGAGAGGAGGAGAGAATGAGAGGAGGAGAGGAGGATAGAATGAGAGGAGGAGAGGAGGAGAGAAGAGGAAAGAGAGGAGGAGAGGATGAGAGGAGGAGAGGAGGATAGAATGAGAGGAGGAGAGAATGAGAGGAGAGGAGGAGAGGAGAGGGGGACAGGAGGAGAGAGGAGAGGAGGAGAGAAGAGGAGAGAGAGAATGAGAGTATGAGAGGAGGAGGAGGAGGAGAGGAGAGAATGAGAGGAGGAGAGAGGAGGAGAGAATGAGAGGAGGAGAGGAGAGAATGAGAGGAAGAGAGGAGGAGAGAGGAGGAGAGAATGAGAGGAGGAGAGAATGAGAGGAGGAGAGGAGGAGATGAGAGAATGAGAGGAGGAGAGGAGGAGAGAAGTGGAGAGAGAGGATGAGAGGAGATAAGAGAGGAGGAGAGAGGAGGAGAGGAGAGAATGAGTGGAGGAGAGGAGGAGAGGAGGAGAGAATGAGAGGAGGAGAGGAGGAGAGAATGAGAGGAGGAGAGAGGAGAGGAGGAGAGAGGAGGAGAGAGGAGGAGAGAATGAATGGAGGAGAGGAGGAGAGAGGAGAGGAGGAGAGAAGAAGAGAGAGAGGAGGAGAGGATGAGAGGAGGAGAGGAGGATAGAATGAGAGGAGGAGAGGAGAGAGAGGAGGAGAGAATGAGAGGATAGAATGAGAGGAGAAGAGGAGGAGAGAAGAGAGGAGGAGAGGAGGAGAGAATGAGTGGAGGAGAGATTGAGAGGAGGAGAGAATGAGAGGAGAGGAGGAGAGGAGAGGGGGACAGGAGGAGAGAGGAGAGGAGGAGAGAAGAGGAGAGAGAGAATGAGAGTATGAGAGGAGGAGAGGAGAGAATGAGAGGAGGAGGAGAGGAGAGAATGAGAGAATGAGAGGAGGAGAAAATGAGAAGTGGAGAGAGAGGATGAGAGGAGATAAGAGAGGATGAGAGGAGGAGAGAGGAGGAGAGGAGAGAATGAGAGGAGGAGAGAGGAGGAGAGAATGAGAGGAGGAGAGGAGAGAATGAGAGAAGGAGAGAAGAGAATGAGAGGAAGAGAGGAGGAGAGAGGAGGAGAGAATGAGAGGAGGAGAGGAGGAGAGAAGTGGAGAGAGAGGATGAGAGGAGATAAGAGAGGAGGAGAGAGGAGGAGAGGAGAGAATGAGAGGAGGAGAGAATGAGTGGAGGAGAGGAGGAGAGAATGAGAGGAGGAGAGGAGGAGAGAAGAGAAGAGAGGAGGAGGAGAGAATGAATGGAGGAGAGGAGGAGAGAAGAGGAGAGAGAGGAAGAGAGGAGAGAATGAGAGTAGGAGATGAGGAGAGGAGAGAATTAGAGGAGGAGAGGAGAGTATGAGAGGAGGAGAGAATGAGAGGAGGAGAGGAGGAGAGAAGAGGAGAGAGAGGAGAGGATGAGAGGAGGAGAGGAGGATAGAATGAGAGGAGGAGAGGAGAGAGAGGAGGAGAGAATGAGAGGATAGAATGAGAGGAGAAGAGGAGGAGAGAAGAGAGGAGGAGAGGAGGAGAGAATGAGTGGAGGAGAGAATGAGTGGAGGAGAGATTGAGAGGAGGAGAGAATGAGAGGAGGAGAGGAGAGGGGGACAGGAGGAGAGAGGAGAGGAGGAGAGAAGAGGAGAGAGAGAATGAGAGTATGAGAGGAGGTGAGGAGAGAATGAGAGGAGGAGGAGAGGAGAGAATGAGAGGAGGAGAAAATGAGAAGTGGAGAGAGAGGATGACAGGAGATAAGAGAGGATGAGAGGAGGAGAGAGGAGGAGAGGAGAGAATGAGAGGAGGAGAGAGGAGGAGAGAATGAGAGGAGGAGAGGAGAGAATGAGAGGAGGAGAGGAGGAGAGAAGTGGAGAGAGAGGATGAGAGGAGATAATAGAGGAGGAGAGAGGAGGAGAGGAGAGAATGAGAGGAGGAGAGAATGAGTGGAGGAGAGGAGGAGAGGAGGAGAGAATGAGAGGAGGAGAGAGGAGAGGAGGAGAGAATGAGAGGATAGAATGAGAGGAGAAGAGGAGGAGAGAAGAGAGGAGGAGAGGAGGAGAGAATGAGTGGAGGAGAGAATGAGTGGAGGAGAGATTGAGAGGAGGAGAATGAGAGGAGAGGAGGAGAGGAGAGGGGACAGGAGGAGAGAGGAGAGGAGGAGAGAAGGAGAGAGAGAATGAGAGTATGAGAGGAGGAAGGAGAGACCTGAGAGGAGGAGGAGAGTACAGAACCAGAGAATCAGAGGAGGATAAAATGAGAAGTGGAGAGAGAGGATGAGAGGATGAGAGGAGGAGAGGAGGATAGAATGAGAGGAGAGAGAATGAGAAGAGGAAAAAAAAAAAAGAGGAGAGAAGAGGAGAGAGAGAGAGAGAGAGAGGAGAGAGGAGAGAGGATGAGAGGAGGAGAGAATGAGTGGAGGAGAGGAAGGAGAGGAGAGGAGGAGAGAGAGGGGGAGAGAGGAGAGAAGAGGAGAGAGGAGGAGAGAGAATGAATGGAGGAGTATGAGAGGAGGAGGAGGAGGAGAGGAGAGAATGAGAGGAGGAGAGGAGGAGGAGAGGAGAGGAGGAGAGGAGAGAATGAGAGAGAGAGAGGAGAGAGGAGAGAGAATGAGAGGAGGAGAGAATGAGAGGAGGAGAGGAGGAGAGGAGAGAATGAGAGGAGGAGAGGAGGAGAGAGAGAGAGAGAGAGAGAGATAAGAGAGAGAGAGAGGAGAGAGGAGAGAATGAGAGTAGGAGAGGAGGAGAGGAGAGAATTAGAGGAGGAGAGGAGAGTATGAGAGGAGGAGAGAGGAGAGGAGGAGAGAGGAGGAGAGAGGAGGAGAGAATGGAGGAGAGGAGGAGAGAGGAGAGGAGGAGAGAAGAAGAGAGAGAGGAGGAGAGGAGAGGAGAGAGAGAGGAGAGAGAGGAGAGAGAGAGGAGGAGAGAGAGGAGAGAATGAGAGGAGAAGAGGAGGAGAGAAGAGAGGAGGAGAGAGGAGGAGAGAAGATGAGAGGAGAGAATGAGAGGAGAGGAGGAGAGGAGAGGGGGACAGGAGGAGAGAGGAGAGGAGGAGAGAAGAGGAGAGAGAGAATGAGAGTGAGAGGAGGAGAGGAGAGAATGAGGAGGAGGAGAGAGGAGAAAATGAGAGGAGGAGAAAATGAGAAGTGGAGAGAGAGGATGACAGGAGATAAGAGAGGATGAGAGGAGGAGAGGAGGAGAGGAGAGAATGAGAGGAGGAGAGGAGAGAATGAGAGGAGGAGAGAAGAGAATGAGAGGAAGAGAGGAGGAGAGAGGAGGAGAGAATGAGAGGAGGAGAGAGAGAGAGGAGAGAGGAGAGAATGAGAGGAGGAGAGGAGAGAATGAGAGGAGGAGAGGAGGAGAGAAGTGGAGAGAGAGGATGAGAGGAGATAATAGAGGAGGAGAGAGGAGGAGAGAATGAGAGGAGGAGAGAATGAGTGGAGGAGAGGAGGAGAGGAGGAGAGGAGGAGACTTTTAGGTCTTCTTTAATAATACAATAAAAACATAAGACCTAATTTTTACAAAAAAAACTAAAAAGGTACAAACCACTCAAACATACATATATATTTCACAAATAATGAGAAAAAAAAAAAAAAAAAAAAAAAAAGAAGAGGAGAGAAGAGGAGAGAGAGGAAGAGAGGAGAGAATGAGAGGAGGAGAGAATGAGTGGAGGAGAGGAGGAGAGGAGGAGAGAAAGAGAGGAGGAGAGAGGAGAGAAGAGGAGAGAGGAGGAGGAGAGAATGAATGGAGGAGAGGAGGAGAGAGGAGAGAGGAGAGGAGAGAAGGAGAGGAGGAGAGAGGAGAGGAGAGAAGGAGAGGAGGAGAGAGGAGAGGAGGAGAGGAGAGTATGAGAGGAGAGGAGGAGAGAAGAGGAGAGGAGAGAATGAGAGGAGGAGAGAGGAGAGGAGGAGAGAAGAGGAGAGAGAGGAAGAGAGGAGAGAATGAGAGTAGGAGTAGGAGAGAGAGAATTAGAGGAGAGAGAGAGTATGAGAGGAGGAGAGAATGAGAGGAGGAGAGAGAGGAGGAGAGGAGAGTATGAGAGGAGGAGAGAGGAGGAGAGGAGGAGAGAATGAGAGGAGAGAGGAGGAGAGGAGGAGAGAAGAGGAGAGAGAGGAGGAGAGAGAGAGGAGAGAGAGAGGAGAGAATGAGAGGAGAGGGAGAGAGGAGAGAAGGAGAGGAGAGAGAGAGGAGGAGAGAAGATGAGAGGAGAGAATGAGAGAGAGGAGAGAGAGAGAGAATGGAGAGAGAGGAGGAGAGAATGAGAGGAGGAGAGAGGAGGAGAGGAGAGAATGAGAGAATGAGAGGAGGAGAGAGGAGAGGAGGAGAGGATGGAGAGAATGAGTGGAGGAGAGAATGAGTGGAGGAGAGATTGAGAGGAGGAGAGGAGGATGAGAGGAGGAGAGAGAGAGGGGACAGGAGGAGAGAGGAGAGGAGGAGAGAAGAGGAGAGAGAGAGATGAGAGGAGAGGAGGAGAGAAGAGGAGAGAGAGGAAGAGAGGAGAGAATATGAGAGGAGGAGAGGAGAGATGAGGAGAGAAGAGTGAGAGGAGGAGGAGAGGAGAGAGGAGGATGAGAGGAGGAGAGGAAATGAGAAGTGGAGAGAGAGGATGACAGGAGATAAGAGAGGATGAGAGGAGGAGAGAGGAGGGAGAGGAGAGAATGAGAGGAGAGGAGAGAGGAGGAGAGAATGAGAGGAGGAGAGGAGAGAATGAGAGGAGGAGAGAAGAGGAGAGAGAGGATGAGAGGAGATAAGAGAGGAGGAGAGAGGAGGAGAGGAGAGAATGAGAGGAGGAGAGAATGAGTGGAGGAGAGGAGGAGAGGAGGAGAGAATGAGAGGAGGAGAGAGGAGAGGAGGAGAGAAGGAGAGGAGGAGAGAGGAGGAGAGAGGAGGAGAGAATGAGAGGAGAGGAGGAGAGAGGAGAGGAGGAGAGAAGAAGAGAGAGAGGAGGAGAGGATAGAAGGAGAGGAGGATGAGAGGAGAAGAGGAGGAGAGAAGAGAGGAGGAGAGGAGGAGAGAGAGAAGAGAGGAGGAGAGTGGAGGAGAGAATGAGTGGAGGAGAGATTGAGAGGAGGAGAATGAGAGGAGAGGAGGAGAGGAGAGGGGGACAGGAGGAGAGAGGAGAGGAGGAGAGAAGAGGAGAGAGAATGAGAGTATGAGAGGAGGAGAGGAGAGAATGAGAGGAGGAGGAGAGGAGAGAATGAGAGAATGAGAGGAGGAGAAAATGAGAAGTGGAGAGAGAGGATGAGAGGAGATAAGAGAGGATGAGAGGAGGAGAGAGGAGGAGAGGAGAGAATGAGAGGAGGAGAGAGGAGGAGAGAATGAGAGGAGGAGAGGAGAGATGAGAGAAGGAGAGAAGAGAATGAGAGGAAGAGAGGAGGAGAGAGGAGGAGAGAATGAGAGGAGGAGAGGAGGAGAGAAGTGGAGAGAGAGGATGAGAGGAGATAAGAGAGGAGAGGAGAGAATGAGAGAAGGAGAGAGAGAATGAGTGGAGGAGAGGAGGAGAGGAGGAGAGAATGAGAGAGGAGAGGAGGAGAGAAGAGGAGAGAGGAGGAGGAGAGAATGAATGGAGGAGAGAGGAGAGAGAGGAGAGAAGAGGAGAGAGAGGAAGAGAGGAGAGAATGAGAGTAGGAGAGGAGGAGAGGAGAGAATTAGAGGAGGAGAGGAGAGTATGAGAGGAGGAGAGAATGAGAGGAGGAGAGGAGGAGAGAGAGGAGAGAGGAGGAGAGGAGGAGAGGAGGAGAGGAGGATAGAATGAGAGGAGGAGAGGAGAGAGAGGAGGAGAGAATGAGAGGATAGAATGAGAGGAGAAGAGGAGGAGAGAAGAGAGGAGGAGAGGAGGAGAGAATGAGTGGAGGAGAGATTGAGAGGAGGAGAGAATGAGAGGAGGAGAGGAGAGGGGGACAGGAGGAGAGAGGAGAGGAGGAGAGAAGAGGAGAGAGAGAATGAGAGTATGAGAGGAGGAAATGAGAGGAGGAGAAAATGAGAAGTGGAGAGAGAGGATGACAGGAGATAAGAGAGGATGAGAGGAGGAGAGAGGAGGAGAGGAGATAATGAGAGGAGGAGAGGAGAGAATGAGAGGAGGAGAGAAGAGAATGAGAGGAAGAGAGGAGGAGAGAGGAGGAGAGAATGAGAGGAGGAGAGGAGGAGAGGAGAGAATGAGAGGAGGAGAGGAGAGAATGAGAGGAGGAGAGGAGGAGAGAAGTGGAGAGAGAGGATGAGAGGAGATAATAGAGGAGGAGAGAGGAGGAGAGGAGAGAATGAGAGGAGGAGAGAATGAGTGGAGGAGAGGAGGAGAGGAGGAGAGGAGGAGACTTTTAGGTCTTCTTTAATAATACAATAAAAACATAAGACCTAATTTTTTACAAAAAAACCTAAAAAGGTACAAACCACTCAAACATACATATATATTTCACAAATAATGAGAAAAAAAAAAAAAAAAAAAAGAAGAGGAGAGAAGAGGAGAGAGAGGAAGAGAGGAGAGAATGAGAGGAGGAGAGAATGAGTGGAGGAGAGGAGGAGAGAATGAGAGGAGGAGAGAGGAGAGAAGAGGAGAGAGGAGGAGGAGAGAATGAATGGAGGAGAGGAGGAGAGAGGAGAGAGGAGAGGAGAGAAGGAGAGGAGGAGAGAGGAGAGGAGAGAATGAGAGGAGGAGAGAGGAGAGGAGGAGAGGAGAGTATGAGAGGAGAGGAGGAGAGAAGAGGAGAGGAGAGAATGAGAGGAGGAGAGAGGAGAGGAGGAGAGAAGAGGAGAGAGAGGAAGAGAGGAGAGAATGAGAGTAGGAGAGGAGGAGAGGAGAGAATTAGAGGAGGAGAGGAGAGTATGAGAGGAGGAGAGAATGAGAGGAGGAGAGGAGGAGAGAAGAGGAGAGAGAGGAGGAGAGAGGAGGAGAGAGGAGGAGAGAATGAGAGGAGGAGAGAAGATGAGAGGAGAGAATGAGAGGAGGAGAGGAGAGGGGGACAGGAGGAGAGAGGAGAGGAGGAGAGAAGAGGAGAGAGAGAATGAGAGTATGAGAGGAGGAAATGAGAGGAGGAGAAAATGAGAAGTGGAGAGAGAGGATGACAGGAGATAAGAGAGGATGAGAGGAGGAGAGAGGAGGAGAGGAGATAATGAGAGGAGGAGAGGAGAGAATGAGAGGAGGAGAGAAGAGAATGAGAGGAAGAGAGGAGGAGAGAGGAGGAGAGAATGAGAGGAGGAGAGAATGAGAGGAGGAGAGGAGAGAATGAGAGGAGGAGAGGAGAGAATGAGAGGAGGAGAGGAGGAGAGAAGTGGAGAGAGAGGATGAGAGGAGATAATAGAGGAGGAGAGAGGAGGAGGAGAGAATGAGAGGAGGAGAGAATGAGTGGAGGAGAGGAGGAGAGGAGGAGAGGAGGAGACTTTTAGGTCTTCTTTAATAATACAATAAAAACATAAGACCTAATTTTTACAAAAAAAACCTAAAAAGGTACAAACCACTCAAACATACATATATATTTCACAAATAATGAGAAAAAAAAAAAAAAAAAAAAAAAAAGAAGAGGAGAGAAGAGGAGAGAGAGGAAGAGAGGAGAGAATGAGAGGAGGAGAGAATGAGTGGAGGAGAGGAGGAGAGGAGGAGAGAATGAGAGGAGGAGAGAGGAGAGAAGAGGAGAGAGGAGGAGGAGAGAATGAATGGAGGAGAGGAGGAGAGAGGAGAGAGGAGAGGAGAGAAGGAGAGGAGGAGAGAGGAGAGGAGAGAATGAGAGGAGGAGAGAGGAGAGGAGGAGAGGAGAGTATGAGAGGAGAGGAGGAGAGAAGAGGAGAGGAGAGAATGAGAGGAGGAGAGAGGAGAGGAGGAGAGAAGAGGAGAGAGAGGAAGAGAGGAGAGAATGAGAGTAGGAGAGGAGGAGAGGAGAGAATTAGAGGAGGAGAGGAGAGTATGAGAGGAGGAGAGAATGAGAGGAGGAGAGGAGGAGAGAAGAGGAGAGAGAGGAGGAGAGAGGAGGAGAGAGGAGGAGAGAATGAGAGGAGGAGAGAAGATGAGAGGAGAGAATGAGAGGAGGAGAGAGGAGAGAATGAGAGGAGGAGAGAATGAGAGGAGGAGAGAGGAGGAGAGGAGAGAATGAGAGAATGAGAGGAGGAGAGAGGAGAGGAATTTATTAGGCATTCTTAAACATCCATAGGTTGTAAATATATTATTTATTTGTCACATGTTTGGTCATTTTATTTCCGGATATTATGCTAAATAATTCACTAAGGCCTGTTTGCACTGGTCACTTCATGTGTTTTCTCTGATGGGATATCAATCCGATCGTGAAAAGACCAGGTCTAAATGCCCCCCGAAACACATTGGAGACGGATATAAATCCGATCGCTCAAATCACTTCAGGAGGAGGTCTGGGACACATTCCAGTCAAAACTGAACAGGTCTAAATGCATCTGGTTGTTGAAACCGCATATGTAAATTTAACTCCTCCCAAAAAAATAAACGTGTGAGCGACTGTTATAGGCTAAATAACATGTTACAGTCAGATATGACAGCACTACTGCAGCACGCTTCACTGCAGATGAGCAGCTGAGTATCTGTTCAGCAACACAAACTGACGCAAATCAAACTGAAAGTAAGTCGCAGGCGCTCAAAACACAATCATCTTCATTAAAAGCAATGAGACTGAACGATCTTACCAGTGCTGTGGCCACGCTCTCTCCTATTGCAGGTGTTGATTTTGACATTTGATTTTTGATAATCAATAAAATGCAGCTCATACTTGTTGCTTTCGGTGACGTGAACTCTATGAAATCTGCATATAGCACGGGAATTGAAGATCGGATATATATCCATTTTGCAGAGACGCATTTATGTGGCCAAGTGTAAATGCAATAGTTTTTATAAATCAGATAGCTATACAATCAGAGAAAACGCATGAAGTGACCAGGTGTAAACAGGCCCTAAAAGTCAAATTACTCTTTTTTTTTTTTTTCTTTCTGTAAAACAGGAAGTTCATATTCTAGTACTGAGTAACATGTGATCACAGATTGTGAGAATAAAGCATTCATATTTGGCCATCACAAAGTCTTCTATTCCTGATCAGACCTGAAAAGAGAGAAAGAGAGCAGGAGGAAGTAGAGGATCATGGGAATCTGAGGGTCACTGATGATTCGACTCAAACCCTCAAACCGCAGCGGCTGCGATCAGTGAACGAGACCCTCACAAACACAGATCATTACTTATTCATGAGCGGAGACAAAAACTGGGTCACCCTCCCACTGGCTCCGCCCCTTCTATCTATCTATCTATCTATCTATCTATCTATCTATCATGCTTTTGCATGTAGGCTATATCTCTGGATCAGCATCAATTTAATCATGTTTTGAAGTCCTGTGACTCACAGTATAAGTCAATAAAGCAAACCTTGTAAATACAAATACTAATCTAAATACTAATATTATATCTATGTATATAATTAATATTAATGGCGTGAGCAGCAGATTAGCAGCAGACCCTGATCAGCGTTCTCTCTCTCTCTCTCTCTCTCTCTCTCTGCCATGAAACGAGACATTCTGTATAACGTGTTGCAGATGTTTATGTTCATCAGGCAAAATAAACAAAATAGCTGCATATTTTTCTATAATTTGGGCGTTTAGTGAGGAGAAAGCAGTGCGGTTTTGCGCATGAACAGAACCTAATTTTCTTTCACTGTAATTTGATTAATTTGACACAAATGTTTATATCTGGCTTTTCATTCCCAGACTCTGTCTCAATGTTTCTGTGAGTTATAATTGCGCAGAAATGTGCTTGTTCTTCAGAGGTTAGGTTAACATCCCAATTAAGACCAATTTGATTTCTACAATAAACAGAAAGTTGAAATTGAGCAGCGAGACGCGTGACGGGACCGTGAACCGCTCCGTTCAAACAGATGAACTTCAGTGAATAAACCGGACTATCAACTCTCAACATACTGAAAGTTAATTAACAATTTGTTAATTGAATACAGGGCCTATAATTGTTGCATTACTAGCATAAACATCATTTTCTTCAAATATTATTAAAGCGTTTTTTGTTGCACCTATTAGAGATTCTTGTCTGTGAGTTAATTTCATTATGCTAATGAGCTCTCTTCCTCTCAGAACCTTCGCTTTGATCCGTGTTAATTGTCGTGATCTTCAAAGACAAAGTCACCACTTACTTTAAATGAATTTTACATTTTTTTAGGGAATCTTATGGAAATGAGGAAGAAGTAATTAAATTTTTATGACGCGTCTCGGTGTTTTTAAGCGTACGGTACTGAAGTGGTTTCGTTTCAACATTTAACAGGGGAAAACTGAGAAACGAGAAAGAGCCGGGCGCAAAAAAAATGGTCAGATGCTAAAGATTAAAGCAGCCGAGAATCCAAGACTTAATTTGTACTGATAAACTTTAGTCTTTAATATGCTCTTTTGTGTTCGCAGCATGAAATCATCACAGAGGAAAGAAACTTTCCCTTCTTTTCTCTCGCTCACCTCCTGAACTCTGTTTCAGATTCTTCGTTTCCTGCAAAACAACGATTTGCGTCCAGACGACCTACAGAATCAGACACCTCGCCATCATTCCCGCAGAACGCTCTCAAATGAAGGCTCCAGTCAGAACTTGAAGGGGCTGAAGCCGTCTGAAGTTACACAAAGAACGTTTTAACTCTTTAGTTCTTTGCATTAGTTCTGAATCCAGAAAGCCGTTCACTGATCTGAAGAAGCTCGAGGAGAGTTTTCTCTGAGGAGGGAAAGGAAGGAGGCAGCACTACCTGCGCTACATAATATATAAAAACTAATACTGCGTGTGTAAACGACGACTCCTTCTGAAGGAACACTGTCCTGAAACACGAGAAACACTTTGGGTCGTATCTGAATCTAAATTAACAAAACATTGTGCTCAAACTACTGTTTAGTGGATTAAACAGAAGTTGCACTCGTCTTTACTTCTCTAATGTGTCGTATATCCGAGTGAAACAGGAACAAGAACAAATGTAGGGCGGGGCTTGATTTTGATTGGATGGTTGTGGTTTGCTATTGGTGGATCTCATGTGAGTGACAGGTTTGCTCCGCCCTCGTCATCAGAGAAAAGAAGAGATGCTGCAAGAGGAAGATATTCTGATTCAAGATTACAAGTAGTGTGTAATAAAGCTGTTTGTGAATGTAAAGGTCAGAAAAGTTTCAGATCAAAGTGTCATGATCACCAGTGAGAGTGCTCTATCAGCCACTAGAGGGCACTCCATCCCGGACTCTTATTTCCACTCGTTACATACACTACATATCCCATAACACACTGCCTGGACTCGTCATCACTTCATTGCACCCAGCTGGATTGTATTATGTCATTAGTGTCTGTCTATTTATACTGAGTTGTTTCTGTCTTTGTTTGTGGTTCGTTAACTATTGTTATGTGCGCTTCTGTTTCTCTGGTTTTCTTGTTTTTCTTGTGCCTGTGTTGTATGGACTGCTTTACTGGATTTTGACCCTTGCCTGCTTTTGGATCACGACCTTGGATTACCCTTTAAATAAACTACACCTGCACTTGGATCCTAAACCTTCTTGTTTCTGTGTGTACCGTGACAGAACGAACCACCATGCAAGGATCCAGCAGTGTGGGGTTCCGAATCCTTCCTCCAGCCACTACCAGGGAGCGTTTGGATCAACTGCGGGCGTTGAGGGCTCTACGCCAAGAGGGATGGGAGGTAGGATGCTTCGCCAAGGTCTTTTGGACGATGGCGGTGGGGCTGGGTTACAATGACGCGGCTTTGAAGGATGTGTTTAATTGCTGCCTTGACGATCCTCTGCCTCAATGTGAGATGGAAGGGCTACGGATTTTAGATTTCTGGAGGTTTGCCGCATATCTTCGCCATCGGAGAGAATGGACCTCACCGAGTCCATCAGGCAGTGTGCATGCTCCAGCCCATGAATCCATTTCAGAAGGCACAGGGGAGGTGGGCACTGAGCCTCAGCTTCACCCCGGTAAAGGGAGGAGGAGGAGAAGGAAGAAGGCTCCAGCCAGTGAGTCCACTCCAGAGCCCGCTCCAGCCAGTGAGTCCACTCCAGAGCCTGCTCCAGCCAGTGAGTCCACTCCAGTCAGTGAGTCCACTCCAGCCAGTGAGTCCACTCCAGAGCCCGCTCCAGCCAGTGAGTCCACTCCAGAGCCCGCTCCAGCCAGTGAGTCCGCTCCAGCCAGTGAGTCCACTCCAGAGCCCGCTCCAGCCAGTGAGTCCACTCCAGAGCCCGCTCCAGCCAGTGAGTCCACTCCAGAGCCCGCTCCAGCCAGTGAGTCCACTCCAGAGCCCGCTCCAGCCAGTGAGTCCACTCCAGCCAGTGAGTCCACTCCAGAGCCCGCTCCAGTCAGTGAGTCCACTCCAGTCAGTGAGTCCACTCCAGCCAGTGAGTCCACTCCAGAGCCCGCTCCAGCCAGTGAGTCCACTCCAGAGCCACTCCAGCCAGTGAGTCCACTCCAGCCAGTGAGTCCACTCCAGAGCCCGCTCCAGCCAGTGAGTCCACTCCAGAGCCCGCTCCAGCCAGTGAGTCCACTCCAGAGCCCGCTCCAGCCAGTGAGTCCACTCCAGAGCCCGCTCCAGTCAGTGAGCCCGCTCCAGCCAGTGAGTCCACTCCAGAGCCCGCTCCAGCCAGTGAGTCCACTCCAGAGCCCGCTCCAGCCAGTGAGTCCACTCCAGAGCCCGCTCCAGCCAGTGAGTCCACTCCAGAGCCCGCTCCAGTCAGTGAGTCCGCTCCAGCCAGTGAGTCCACTCCAGAGTCCGCTCCAGTCAGTGAGTCCGCTCCAGTCAGTGAGTCCGCTCCAGTCAGTGAGTCCACTCCAGAGCCCGCTCCAGTCAGTGAGTCCACTCCAGAGCCCGCTCCAGTCAGTGAGTCCACTCCAGAGCCCGCTCCAGTCAGTGAGTCCGCTCCAGTCAGTGAGTCCATTCCAGAGTCTGCTCAAGCCAGTGAGTCCACTCCAGAGCCCGCTCCAGCCAGTGAGTCCACTCCAGAGCCCGCTCCAGTCAGTGAGTCCACTCCTGAGCCCGCTTCAGTCAGTGAGTCCGCTTCAGTCAGTGAGTCCGTTCCAGCCAGTGAATCCGCTCCAGCCTGTTGGGCCACTTCGGTGCCTACAGATGAGGTAGGCACAGAGCCACCGCCTCACCCTCATAAGAAGAGGAAAAGGAGGAGAAGGGCTTCCTCCGTCCTTCAAGGCCCGGAGACCACTCTAGAGGTTGTTCTTCGTCTTCCCAAGCGCCTTGCCCTGCCGGCGCCAACTAAGCGCCTTGCCCTGCCGGCGCCGCCAGAGCAGCCCGAGCCCACTGCCGTCACCGAGCTGCCCGCTCTCCCCGATACGGCCACGGAGGCCGTCACCGAGCTGCCCGTTCTCCCTGATATGGCCACGGAGCACCTTTGGACAGGCCTGCCGGCACCACCCAGGCCGTCTGCCCTGCCGTCGCCATCCAAGCCGTCTGCCCTGCCGCCGCCGTCCAAGCCTTCGGCCCTACCGCCGCCATCCAAGCCTTCTTCTTTGCCGCCTTTGCCCAGGCTACCTGAACCGTTGAGACCCGCCTGGTCTGTTCCTCCAGCACCACCCTGGCACTCAGCCAGGAGTCCAGATCTGCCAGTGCCCGCCTGGTCAGTACCTCCAGCGCCACCCTGGCACTCAGCCAGGACTCCAGAACCGCTGGAACCAGCCTGGTCAGTTCCTCCAGCACCACCCTGGCACTCAGCCAGGACTCCAGAACCGCTGGAACCAGCCTGGTCAGTTCCTCCAGCACCACCCTGGCACTCAGCCAGGACTCCAGAACCGCTGGAACCAGCCTGGTCAGTTCCTCCAGCACCACCCTGGCTATCAGTTGGGCACCCTGGATCTGGCCCACCATCCCTCCCCCTGATCCTCCTCCTGTCCACCTCCCTCCTGACTTTGTGTTTTTGTTTTGTTTTGTCTGATGGAGCGTCTGGTAGCCGCTCCTTTGAGGGGGGGTAATGTCATGATCACCAGTGAGAGTGCTCTATCAGCCACTAGAGGGCACTCCATCCCGGACTCTTATTTCCACTCGTTACATACACTACATATCCCATAACACACTGCCTGGACTCGTCATCACTTCATTGCACCCAGCTGGATTGTATTATGTCATTAGTGTCTGTCTATTTATACTGAGTTGTTTCTGTCTTTGTTTGTGGTTCGTTAACTATTGTTATGTGCGCTTCTGTTTCTCTGGTTTTCTTGTTTTTCTTGTGCATGTGTTGTATGGACTGCTTTACTGGATTTTGACCCTTGCCTGCTTTTGGATCACGACCTTGGATTACCCTTTAAATAAACTACACCTGCACTTGGATCCTAAACCTTCTTGTTTCTGTGTGTACTGTGACACAAAGTGCAGATAAATTGAGTTTTTGTCTCCTACAAGAAAAGAAGTGATTCTGAACTGAAACGAGTCGTCTGTAATTCAGTCTCACTTCCTGCTGAATCTACACAGGTTTGTTACTAATTTGCATAATGCCCGCCTCTGGTCTTCATTGGCTGATCAGCGTTTCTCTTTGCCCCGCCCTCAATCACTGTAGTTGCACCTGAGACTGGAAGAGTTTGGTTCGTGTTGTTCGTGTCGAGAAGACGCTGTTTTCTGCTGAGACTGATACGGTAAAACCGACGCCATCGTTACTGTTCGAATCACCGTGAATCAAGAGCTGAGATTCAGATATGATAATGAGTGTTTGGTTTCTGACCAATCACAAGAGACTGGAACATCTGACCAATCAGAGCAGAGCAGCTCTCAGAAAGGCGGGGTTTAGAGAGACCGAATCTTCGAACAAAGCGTTTCAGACACTGAGAGAAAAGAGCTGATGCTGCAGTGAATATTATGATTTTTTTTTTTTTTTTTCCTTGGATGCATGTAATCCTACTGTAGGAGACTCCAAAACACAATTAGCATAATCAGGGCACTTTAAGAAGTGATGAAGATTCAGATGTTCTGTGAGCGATTGTTACAGTGTCTCGTTTAGCTCTCAAACTGATCAGTTCTCACAACTCATCATCACAAACTAATTACTTACAGAACTCTTTAAACTAATAGATAAATATAGGACTAGTGCACACATCTACAAACATAAATACATGAATATGAGCAGAGATTCTCTGCAACAGCCGGTGATCTGCCTTTAATCAGTGTGTGTGTGTGTGTGTGTGTGTGTGTGTGTGAGTTTGTGACATATCAGGTCACAAATGTATATAATGACATGGGTATGACATGGGTATTACAAGAAGAGGTGACTTATGAGGACATTACTCCATGTCCCCACTTTGAGGGGTAGTGTAGGGGGATAGAAAATATGTTTGTACAGTATAAAAACCATTACGCCTATGGAATGACCCCACAATTCACAAAAACAAACCTGTGTGTGTTTGTGTGTGTGTGAGTGTGTGTATGTGTGTGTGTGTGAGTGTGAGAGTGTGTGTGTGAGTGTGTGTGTGTGTGTGTGTGTGAGTGTGAGAGTGTGTGTGTTTGTGTGTGTGTGAGTGTGTGTATGTGTGTGTGTGTGTGAGTGTGAGAGTGTGTGTGTGAGTGTGTGTGAGATAACACAGGTGTGGTGGGTCGGATGGATTACTGTTAAACCCACATAAAGCCTCTTACATGCTGGATCAACCTCTTCATTCAAGTGCCTCAGATACTGAACAGATGTATGCAGGACAGGTAGAGAGAGACTGTGTGTGTGTGTGTGTGTGTGTGTGTGTGTGTGTGTGTGTGTGTGTGTGTGTGTGTTGAACTAAAGTGTCATTAACCTTTAGATCGGCGGGTCACTGAAGGTCCACTCAGGAAACGCAGCAGCTGGTTTGATTTATTTCTTTATTTCCCGTGTTCAGAGCTCGATGAGGAGCGTTAGTTCATCCTGCTGCTCTCATATCATCATCTGAACACAGAAACGCTGCAGATGTGTATGGATTAAACACATGATTGTATCTGTTGTGTTCATGTATCTGAGTTCATCTATAAGCCTGTTCTTCACATGTACTGCTGAATTCTTATTTGAATCCTTTAAGCAAATTAAATCTGATTTAGATTCTCATTCTAATTCTGATTTGGAATATATTTAATTTAATTTATTATTCTTTATTTGATTCAGGTTATGTATAGATTCATGAATATTCCAGTTATTTGGATTTGGATTCACATTCCAAATTTGATTCTGATTTTATTACTTAATCTAATTTATGTTTCTAGATTCTGATTTTGGTCTGGATTAGGTTGAGTGTAACAATCCAATTAAATATAATGATCCAGTTTAATAGGGAAGAAAGTGCAGAAATGCAAAGTGTGTTTCCTGTAGTGACGCATCATCGCTCAAGGGTGTTGTGATTTATATAACTTGATATCTTATCAATTCTAAATTTCTTAATTTAAAAAAAAAGCAAGATTTATCAAATGAGGAACAGATGTGAACATTTTCAACTCCAGTTTCACTTCTGTCCACAAAAACAATCTGTAAAGCAAGTATCCAGTGTTTTAGAATAGTGCGCATATATTCATTTTGACATAATACACCCTTCTATACACAAAAAACAACACAAATAATTCACACAAACTAAACCCAAAACAAGTTCACAAACAGCTCAAACCAGCCTAAGGTGTTTCTCAGTGTCCAAAACCCCTATAAGAGCATAAAACACACGAGAGAGACAGACGGCTGCGTCTCTCCGTCCTTCAGTCGCTCTCACAGGAATATACGTGCATGCTGTACATGAAGCCCAGATAAATAAATAAAAAGCTACAAGAACCTCCATGATAATTGAAAGAGAGAGAGAGAGAGAGAGAGAGAGAGAGAGAGAGACTGTGAGTGTGGAGGTGGCAGGTATGATTAAAACCGCTGTGATTTATGGGAAGGTGGACTGGAGTCGTCAGGCTTCACGCTCTGATGCCCTGCACACATAAACTCATCTCTCTCACACACACACACACACACACACACACACACACCTCCTCTGTCTCTCCCAGTCATTTTCAGATGTTTACACTGAGCACTTCTATATTCAGACCTCAGCATAATGAAACACAGTCTAACAATGTGGGGCATCCCACAATACACCTCTCTCTCTCTCTCTCTCTCTCTGTGTGTGTGTGTGTGTGTGTGTGTGTGTGTGTGTGTGTGTGTGTGTGTGTGTGTGTGTGTCATACACACAGAGACAAATGGTCACATGGTATAACTAGGGCGGATGATGGACAGAACTTACTGAACTGAACTGGCATAATATAATGATATATAATATACAACACGAGCTCTTGCAGTAAAACACTTTTTTAAGCTGAATGTCTTTTAACCTGTGCGAGTGTCATGCGCGAGACGCTGCAATAGACCCAACTGCGGCGGTCAAACACATCCGTCCAGCTCACAGAAACAGCTAACGGAAAAGCAGATTTCTGTGTGACTAGAAAAATAGAAAAGTTCATTTTCAACACTGGTCTGTAAATTCCTTCTGAACAGAAAAAGTTTTTCAGATGATTCCAACTCTGAATGAACAACTGCCAAATCTTCTATGATTGTAATCATTATGATCATAACATTGCTTTAAAGATCTCATAGTTTCTGCCTGAATGAATTCATGATGTTATGTACGATCTGTGAACAATCTTAGAACTGGACATTTCTGGATATTAATTTGACACAGTCACCTGATAACAGATCATCATAAACTGTCATGAAGAATCATGTATACTTTGAAACGATATTGCAAAAATCGCTGTACAAATAAATGTGAACAACTGAATGTGAAAATACTACAGTATATTTCTTCTGCTTACAAAGGAAAGCTTGCAGATGGATGAGACGAGTCCTGTCCTCCAAACTACAGTTAAAGAGTGAACAAGCAGCTCTTCCGGATCAGAGTCGGAGGCGTCTGTCCTGCAGGAATGAGCTTCAGCCGACTCAGCGGCAGGAAAGTTCATATTGTGAGACTCAAACCGAGGCAGAAATAAACTGATAAATCTCCTGATTCACTTACAGCATCAATTGATTTCCTTTAAAATTGCATTTTTTGGGGGGGAAAACTGTAATACCGCTCAAATGAAGCTAAAGCAGAGAGGAAGAGGCAGAGCTAATGACAGATAAACGGATAAAAACAGAGCTGGAGGAAGAGGGACATTTATCTGGAGTCTCGCTCATAATCGGAGATGGTTTCAGTCCATCAGAACACGGCTCTGACGTCCCTCTGTCGGTACGCCGCATGTTTGATGTCACACAGGTTTATTTGGGATGCCAGTTTTCCCAGCGGCTTCAGAAATGTGTGTGGATGGACAGCTGGAAGACTGGGACGGAGTGTGTGTTTATTCTGGGATTGTGTTATTTTTTCTTTATTGAAATTAAATTATGAGGCTTTCGCTGTGTATTTTCATGCTTTAAGCTTTAGACAAAAAGCAGAATTTGTCTTTGCCTTGCCGTTTTTATCCATAATGAAATCACATCATAAAAAATAATAATCAATATAGACAAGAAAGATACAGTCTTTGAATATTACAAAAAAATAAAATAAAATGATAAAAAATAATAATAATACATTTTAAATATTTCTTTAATACTAGCTATATTTAATTATTAATTATTAATATTAATTATTATTATTATGGTAACATTGGTATGTTACTGTATTTACTAATCTTCGTTAACATTAGTTAATGAAAATAAACTTGTTCATTGTTTGTTCATGTTAGTTCACAGTGCATTAAATAATGTTAACAAGATTCTAATAATGTATTAATAAATGTTGAAATTAACATTAAAGATTAATAAATGCTGTATAAGTGCAGTTCATTATTAGTTAATGTTAACTAAAGAACCTTATTGTAAAGTGTAACCATAAGTATTAATAATAATATTAATAATAATAATAATACATTTTGAATATTTAAAAACATTTTATATTATTATTATTAATAATAATAATAATAATAACTACAATAATAATAATAGTAATAATAATAATAATAATAATAAATTTTAATAATTATTTATTATTAATTTAACATTATTATTATTATTATTATATTATTATTTTATTTAAATATAAAATCATAGATATTAATAATACACTAAACAAATAAATGCATTAATAATAATAGTGTATAATTAATATCTATGATTTTATATTTAAATATAATAATAATAATAATAATAATAATAGTTAAACATATTAAATAGTTATTAAAATATATTATTATTATTATTATTATTATTATTACTATTATTGTAGTTCTTATTAATAATAATAATAATAATAATAAATCCAACATGTTATATTATTTTGTTTATTAAATAAAAAAATGCATTAATAATAATAATAATAATAATAATAATTAACTAATTAATATAACGTTGCATTTATATTATTATTATTATTATTATTATTATTATTTTATTTATTTTTTTATTATTATTCATTTCTGAAATATTCAGGCACAAATATAACATTATTTTCTAAGAACAACCTGTGTATAAAAGCATTTGTTCAATGCATACACGTTAAAATAGCAAGTTATTATATGGCCCCTAATTTTTTTATAATACTGTGATACTGATATTCCACTTGCACAAAGAGAATCAGGCGACTAATGTGTGTGTGTGTGTGTGTGTGTTTATCTGTTCAGGTGAAGGTGAACTCCTCAGAGGCTCAGGTGCTTCATTTGAACCTGAGACAGAGATACGCTGCATATTTCAGCAGAGAAATGACACTCGGCACAGAGATAATTAAATTTCCACTCATCCCGGCCACCTTTCCAGCCTTTATGGAGATTAATTACGTTCACCATACACATATACACACACATACTTTTATACGCACACACAAATAACACACACATACACGCTCTCACTCACACACACACAAACACACACACACACACACGCAGTGATAGCAGCCATTACACTTGACTGGCTCCATGACCACAACACAAAGAGGCTTGTCTCTCTGATTCTTATCACACATGTTACTTATTCATTAATTTCAGGAGTTTATCAAGCATAAAGCTCACTGTGAGACTAACAGCACTGGGCCAAAGATAAGACACAATGTACCTTCAGGTGATATTTAGACACAGACCGCCATTTCATTGCATGGATTGGGGAATATTAATAGCCTCGCACACCAACCGTCAGCAAAAAATAAACCAAACCTCCAGCAGACGGCCTGTCTCACACAGTACAGGGGCTGCTGCGCTGGTTCACTGCGTCCTGTGTCACAAATACATTCAGTTTAACAGACAGACAGATTTCATCAATGATTCTGGTTCGTGTTGACCAAGCAGGTCTCCAGAAGGCATCAACATACGCCGATGAGGCATAACATCATGAGCACTGACAGGTGAAGTGAATAACACTGATCATCTCTTCATCACGGCTCCTGTTAGTGGGTGGATATATTAGGCAGCAAGTGAACATTTTGTCCTCAAAGTTGATGTTAGAAGCAGGAGAAATGGGCAAGTGTGAGGATTTGAGCGAGTTTGACAAGGACCAAATTGTGATGCTAGACGACTGGGTCAGAGCATCTCCAGAACTGCAGCTCTTGTGGGGTGTTCCCGGTCTGCAGTGGTCAGTGTCTATCAAAAGTGCTCCAAGGAAGGAACAGTGGTGAACCGGAGACAGGGTCATGGGCGGCCGAGGCTCATTGAAGGCTGGCCCGTGTGGTCCGATCCAACAGACGAGCTCCTGTAGCTCAAACTGCTCCAGAAGTTAATGCTGGTTCTGATAGAAAGGTGTCAGAACACACAGTGCATCAGTTTGTTGCGTATGGAGCTGCAGACCAGTCAGGATGCCCATGCTGACCCCTGTCCACCGCCGAAAGAGCCAACAGTGGACACGTGAGCATCAGAACTGGACCACGGAGCAATGGAAGAAGGTGGCCTGGTCTGATGAATCACGTCTTCTTCTACATCACGTGGATGGCCGGGTGCGTGTGCGTCTCTTACCTGGGGAACACATGGCACCAGGATGCACTATGGGAGGAAGGCGAGCCGGCGGAGGCAGTGTGATGCTTTGGGTAATGTTCTGCTGGGAAACCTTGGGTCCTGCCATCCATGTGGATGTTACTGTGACACGTACCACCTACCTAAGCATTGTTCAGACCATGTACAGCCTTTCATGGAAACGGATTCCCTGGTGGCTGTGGCTCTTTCAGCAGGATAATGCACAAAAATGGATCAGGAATGGTTTGAGGAGCACAACAACGAGTTTGAGGTGTTGACTTGACCTCCAAATTCCCCAGATCTCATCTGTGGGATGTGCTGAACAAACAAGTCCGATCCATGGAGGATCCACCTCACAACTTACAGGACTTAAAAGATCTGCTGCTAACTAGGGATGGGCATTTTCCAAAATATTGTATTCGAATATTTGGGCTCATAAAAAATGAATATTCGAATATTCGCTTATTTAAATGAGCTTAAACGAGAAGGACGTTATTGTTTTATATTCATCAAGATTTTGTAGCCATTTCTGAACAAGCTTACAATTAGGCAATACACAACAAGCTTACGTTATCTCTTAAGGTTTTCTTTTAGTTAAAAGCATTAAACAATATGTGTAAACAGAAAATATTAAGAACAAAAGCATTTAAGCTTGAGCAGCGGGAATGGGAAAGACGCTAATAAAGCAGACAGCGCCAGTTACCGTACAAATCGTAAGGTACATAATACACTCGAGTCAGTATATGGTTATCGCGTTTATATTTTTTCACATGTTCATGTTGAGAAAAACAATAATATCCACATGCTCGGGTGAGAAAACGAGCTGCAGATGTTGCAGAGACACAAAGATAACGATAAAACATAACGGTGTGCTGAGCTAAGTTTCTAACAGCAGCACTTTGTTTTCTGTTCGTAAATATGTCTCCCTCGACGAAACTTAAAGTCGGCATATGTCTCAAAATCATTTTGCTATCAGATAAGTCATCATCTCGGCTCACTCTGGGATAACTTACACTGCACTTACCTGTCGTGAATGCAGTGATGGACAGCTGTCTTTCCTCTCTGGTGTTTAGATTTCATGAGCTTTCTCAATATGGTGGTGATATTATGATAACTCAGTTTCATTAATTCATTTGATCAAAATTAATTCCATTTTGTAAGATCATTTTCATCCAAGTAATTCCAAAATGCGTGAGGCTGACAACAATATTATGTGACGATCAAATAAAATGAACTTGTTAAACACGCTCCACAGCGCCACCCGGTGCATTTAGTTATAACTGCGAGTTTTAGTGCTCAGGATTTATCATGGATTCACCGCATTTACGGCCAGGAAAGCAACATAGTAAAATTCGAATAGTATTTTTATTTTTTGAAAATTAATTACAGGGTGAATATTCGACTATTTGTGCACACCCCTACTGCTAACATCTTGGTGCAGATACCACAGCACACCTTCAGGGGTCTAGAGGAGTCCATGCCTCCACGGGTCAGGGCTGTTTTGGCAGCAAAAGGGGACCAACACAATATTAGGAAGCTGCTCATAATGTTATGCCTGATCAGTGTATATAGTATAATATAATATAATGAAGTATAGACAGAGAAAGATGTTTTTTGATCACCAGAAAGGTTTCAAAAGGGGGTTTTCCCAAAGAACCTTTCAGTGCTCAGTTCTTAAAAGAACATTTTTCCACTATAAAGAACCTTTTAAGACTGTCCTGACCACAAGGATACGTCTTATTGTTCGGTTCATCCCAAAATAAACCTCCTGTCAACACACATGAAGCAATCCAACACACTTTTGGACAGACACTGCAGCTCTCCTCAGCGCATCCGGACCAGAACGCTCTTCTCCTCACACAAAATAACAAGACAGCTGGATCTGTCGTCTTCAGTAGAATGTCTCTGGACTGAAGGTAAAACATCATCCGAGAGCACAAAAGAAACAAGCTCGGCTTCGCATGAAAAAGCCACTCTGGCAGCCTTCAGGAGAGAGAGAGAGGAGAGCAGAAAGGTAGCAATCAATATTGAAACACAGAAATTAAGCATTTAAATCACTAATTAGGGAGTAGACTGCTCTTCACACCTGTACGGCGTTAAGCTTGCCAGCATCACACATCTGTCTGCGCGCACCTGCCAAACACCTGCCGCCTGCTCAATGCTGCCTGATTACAGCGCCGCTCGCTCATTACTGCCTCCGCACGCACACACACTGATCCTGGAGCAGCTGCCGGCGGGGAGAGCGGGCCGTCGAGGTGAGCGCGCTGATCCTGGAGCAGCTGATTCACATGGCTGCTTCCTTTATGCCCCAGTTCCTGCTCTTCACTCGTACAGGCCGGAGCAGACGGATTATGTCCCGGATCACAGCTCGCTCGCTCTTGCACTTTTACAGAATTCCTCCCTGTGCGATTTGCATATGTAATTTCTGAAGCTGAAGGGGTGATAGGGGAGCGTGTCTTTCTTTTCTTCACCTCTCCACATATTTTTTTTTATCCCTCTCTCCCACCTGTCACCATAAAACCTCTTTCTTCGCTCCGTTCTGCTGCTGGAGCTCTACATTATATTCAGGCATTGGAATAAAATGCGGCTCTTCAACAAACGCGTGATTGAAGTCGTCGCATCGAAGGACTGCGTTCAACGTGACGGCCAACAGCACTGCAGTCTAGAAAACCAGCCATTCATTCATCCATCCATCTAGAATACTTACAACCCTCTTCAATTCCATTCAGCTGGATTTATTTGTACAGACATATAAACTCTAGAAAACTAACTATCCATCATCCGACGTGTTTCAGCAACACTTCTGGACACTAAAACTCAAGCAATTCATTACCAATGTGATCCAGAACAATCGCCGTCCATCACATTGACCCAAAGTGCTGAAACAGTACGCAAAAGCAAATCTACAAGTCTCCAAAAGCTAAGGAATAAAAGTCTGATTTAAGAGTAGTTGATAGGAGTCCACGGGAAAGGCCCGATCACCCTTTGAGGTGATCATGAAAACATGAGAATTTTAAAATCGACCCTGAATTTAACGGGAAGCCAGTGGAGGAATAGAAGAGAACAGGAGTGCTAGAACAGCAGAGATATGCTCCGTCTTTTAAGACCCAGTCAAAAGTCTTGCGTCCGCATTTTAGGATTTTCAAGTGAGATAATGAAGATTGCGAAAGACCAGAGCAATAATCTAACTGTGATGTGACATGTGCGTGAATCACTGATGCCAAATCTTTGCATGAAAGAAGATGCTTAAACTTTGCAGTAGATCTCGAATGGAAAATGCTTCCTTTAATAACAGTGCTAATTTGTTTATCAAAAATAGAGAAAGGTCAGAGATCACGCTAAGGTTTTTAATTTGTTTGCGTACACTGGTTGAGTTTCAGTTTCATTTATAAAGCATTATTAAAACAACAGAGCGTTGACCAAAGTGCTGTACAATAATAGAATTATTCCTTATAAAAGAAAACAACAACATAACACAGACAACAGCACAAACAAAACCAATGCCTCGACACACTGCAGTCTCGAAAGACGAAGAAGAGGCGCTTTCAGACGTCTTTTATAAAAGTTTAGAGTTGGAGCGACTCTAATGTGAGACGGTAGACTACTGCTCGTCTTCGGTGCTGCCACTGCAAAGGCCTGATCACCCCTTCGCTTGTATCTAGTCCTCTGAACAATTACAACAGCCTGGTCAGAAGACCTTAGAGTCCTGAGAGGCTTCAGAGTCGACCAAACTGGGCTTCCAGAAGAAGAAGGAAGAATTTGCAGGACAACCTAGAATCAAAACATCTGTTTTATCCTCATCAAGCTGCAAAAAATTATTTGTCATCCAACTATTAAAGGTGCCCTAAAATGCTTTTTCACAAGATGTAATATAAGTCTAAGGTGTCCCCTGAATGTGTCTGTGAAGTTTCAGCTCAAAATACCCCATAGATTTTTTTAAATTAATTTTTTTAACTGCCTATTTTGGGGCATCATTAACTATGCACTGATTTTTTCAGCGCGCTGCCCCTTTAAGAGATGCGCTCCCTCTGCCCCACGAGCTCTCTACTATATATACTGTACATCGCATAATCAAAGTTCACACAGCTAATATAACCCTCAAATGGATCTTTACAAGATGTTCGTCATGCATGCTGTATGCATGCTTCGAATTATGTGAGTAAAGTATTTATTTTGATGTTTATATTTGATTCTGAATCAGTTTGAGGCTGTGCTCCGTGGCTAACGGCTAATGCTACACTGTTGGAGAGATTTATAAAGAATAAAGTTGTGTTTATGAATTATACAGACTGCAAGTGTTTAAAAATGAAAATAGCGACGGCTCTTGTCTCCGTGAATACAGTAAGAAACGATGGTAACTTTAACCTCATTTAACAGTACATTAGCAACATGCTAACGAAACATTTAGATAGACAATTCACAAATATCACTAAAAATATCATGATATCATGGATCATGTCAGTTATTATTGCTCCATCTGCCATTTTTCACTATTGTTCTTGCTTACCTAGTCTGATGATTCTGCTGTGCAGATCCAGACGTTAATACTGGCTGCCCTTGTCTAATGCCTTTCATAATGTTGGGAACATGGGCTGGCATATGCAAATATTGGGGCGTACACCCCGACTGTTACGTAACAGTCAGTGTTATGTTGAGATTCGCGTGTTTTCCGGAAGTCTTTTAAACAAATGAGATTTACATAAGAAAGAGAAAGCAATGGAGTTTGAAACTCAATGTATGTCATTTCCATGTACCGAACTCTTGTTATTCAACTATGCCGAGGTAAATTAAAATTTTGAATCTAGGGCACCTTTAATATCATGTATGCATTTCAGTAAAACATCAGCATCTCCAACACTAATCATCATTTAAAGGCACACTATGTAAATTTTGGCTGCTAGAGATCGCTTATTCAAAACAAAAGCGTAGCTTGAATCATGGGATGTGTTGTCTTCACATCTACAGCCGGTGGAAAAGAATCGGACAGGACTCGGGCAGAAATCATGTTCATGGATGTGATTATTAACGTTACTGTAGTATGAAGCAGCGCAGGGCGAGTGACGCTGGAGCTGAACGAGGAGCTGGAGCGACTGCTAATGAGAGACGAGCGCGACACACGCCTCGAGAGACGCTTCTGCTTCTTCCGCTCAAGCGTATGTGGAGTAACGCAGCTCTGTTTATCATATTAGATACATTTGCGTGTTGAAAGTTGTTATAGTGCCGCTCTGCGGCTGCTACGAGACATGTGTTGCACACTGCAGTAAGATAGATGGATATTACTCATGGTAAAACATGGTACTCAAAATCAAGAAAAAGAGATTTAAACAATAAGACTTACTGTGTTGAGCTATATAACATGATTCGTTTTCTGTCAATGACTGTATCCAAACAGTTGCTCACCTGTCTAATAAAACACATAATATATTAAAATTGCTTATTTCTCTTGATTTAAACATTCTTGGAAACGTTTGGGATAATGTAAGTACACAAGTCAACAAAATATTTTATACTGTTTTAGTGGTTTTGGATTATTTTAATCCAAAATCTTACATATTGTGCCTTTAACATCCAATCTGACCGCTGACCTCAGGTCAGTGTGTGAGAGTTTTACATTCACTGATCGAATGCATTTGCCTTGTAAACTTAAAACTACAAACCAATCAGTAATGTTGTGTGTATACCATTGTTTTTCAGACTCACACACACTCACTCACTCACTCTCTCACACACACACACACACACACACACACACACACACACTCACTCACTCACTCTCACACACACACTCACTCACACTCACTCACTCACTCTCACACACACACTCACACTCACTCACACACTTTCTCACACACACACACACTCACTCTCTCACACACACACACACACACACACACACTGAGCCAGAAGCATTTGTCAAAAACCTGGACTTTAAGTCCCACTGAGTGCATGTACAAGAGAGAGAGAGAGAGAGGTGGAAACGTGTATGGAGGCTTAGAGGAAGTCGCCCTCCTCCTCGTTCGATCTAATAGGATCATTCTCATTCTGCTGGAGCTGTTCAGCAGTTACCGGATCACCATCTGTGTGTGTGTAAACCTGAGTCATTCGAGAGCTCCGCTCGGCAAGGTACAGCAGCTCCTCTAATGACTCTTAATCTTTTCTTTAATTAAATCGTGCAGCCAACCTGAAAAATCTATCTTAATGCAAATGAGCAGGGCCCTTTTTGGCATTTGCTCACCGTAATGCACTAATAAGGTTAATTTAATAAAAATCTGTTCCAGTTTTTGCAGATAATTGTATGTTTTCTTGATCTATTTTGCGCAGAAGACGTTTGTTTGTGTGCGTTTGTACGGGAGCGTGTTCGAGGTGAGCTGTGTGATCCCTGCGATCCCTGACGATATTTCAGGCCTTTTCCAGCAGTATTCATTACGGAGGAACGACGCGAGTCTCTGTAGAGCTCGTTTGCGCGGCCGTCGCCGTAACCTGTGGAAACAGATCCGAGACCTTCGCTGTCTGCGCCGCTCATTACGGCCACTTTCCCCACCGCGCCACAACATTACACCTTATATAAATATGACAAATGCTTTGTTTATTTCATATCATATTCATGAATAATTTAATGTTATCTTGGCTAAGGTGTGAACTAATATGAAAGCCCTGAATTATTAATTTAATATGCGTCGTAGCAGGTGATGTTTAATCTGTACAGTGAACAAGCGCTTCCTGTGAATACCCAGCATGCACAGCAGGTCGCTGCTGAAGGTTTATAATGAGTCTGCTGTTCTCAGGCTGACCAGGGTCAGTCAGCACCTATTGGTGGACGACAGAACTGCACCGTGACTGCAAAGAGCATCTTTCTCCTATGATGATAAAGTATCTGAAGTTATAAACACTGTAAATCTTTATATTTAAGTTTTACATTTTCATTTGGTTACACTTTCATTCAAGGTGTCCTTGTTACTGTACTGAGTAATATTAATTAACAACATTACTATAAAATTAATGCTATAGGATTAGGGTTAGTTGCATCTATTCATGTATAATTCACTGTTATTTTACATTAAGTACTAGTGCTGGGTATCGATAAATTTCACGATTTGATTTCAGTTCACATTAAGCTTGTGATTTGATTTGATTCTGATATTAGGTATGGTACATATCAAATTTTCTCAAGAAATACAATCTCAAGCTCTTTTATTGACATCTTTCCTCGGTTGAAACACTGATAGTGGAAGTGTAGAATAAGAAACCCAAGAGTTATCTGATATTAGTTGAACATTCTCACTAATATTTTATGCCAAAATAAGCCCCAAAATCCACCCATCATGTCCTGAGATAGATTCAGAGTGGTCAGACCATAACTGGAGCCAGTGGGCATGTCAGGTGAAAATGTGTTGTGGTTCAGTCCCCTGATTCTGCTCAAAGTGAGTGGGGTGTGACAAAGAAGACCTGGAGAATCTCACAGTCACAGGTGAGACTGAGCGCCTTCAGTAGATCCTGTGAAATGAAGCGCTCTGGAGTCTCTGTGGACACCAGCATCCTCAGGAGAGCAGAGCTCTAACGCTCCTCTGAAGAGGGAACTAAACTCTGCTGTTTCCCCTCTTCGCTCTTCAGACCCCTGGGAGATGCTAGAGCACCGTTTACCGTTATTTTTGTCACATAATTGTCAGTGAATTAAATAACATTCTGAAAATAGTAGTAAAAAAAAACAAAAAAAAAACATGGCCTTTGTATCACAAAAAATTGTGTTTACACACTTTTTAACATGGAACTAATGCAGGATAAATGCACTTGTACTAGAATCACAAAGATCCAAAGTGATAATTTCAGAGAAAATAAAAAACTTGAAATAACTATCTGCATAAGTGTGCACCCCCTGAATTAGACAACATTATACACACACACACACACACACACACTGTGTAGTTGTCCTCCTTAATTTTTGGTTGTGTATCCAGTAGAGCCAGCGATCATAAACTCCTGGTGAAGGGATGCATCATACTCTCTGCCGGACTCTCAATAATCCGTAATATAATCCTGAACAGAGACTCATGTTTCTGCATTAGTCATTTCAGTCAGAGAGAATTTTAAATCTCCCTCAGTATGAGATTTATCTGTTGTGGCATAAGGGTTTTTTTTCTCGTTGCTTTGCTTAATATTACAGTATCTGTTTGTTGCCGGATAATTTGTGTAACAGGAAAATTGGGTCGATTAAGCCTGGATGTGGATTGCTTACGGCAGAAGTGAATCCAGATAAAGTGCAGCGGTCGAGGACTGGACAGACATCAGACATCTACCAGAGCTCTTACTGACCCATTATCAAACACTTTCCATTTGTTCACATTCTTCAGCCATAAATCTGTTTGACATGTGCCTTTCCAATCAGCCATGAGATCAACAGGAACAATCTGGATTAAAAACCTGAATCAAATTTGCCAATGCTTGAGGACTTGCATCATTATCTGATATAGCTACACCCTGGCAACCACCCAGAATACTCTACATACCTGTATTCAGAATGCAATAAAAAACAATGAGAACCACTGAGCCATGTGCTAAAAAACAACACTTTACAACTGCATAGCAATGCCCTGGCAACCACCAAGTACCCTCTAGCAACCTCATACCACTGAAAACACTTTAGCAACCGCATAGCAATGCATTAAAAACACTAAAAGCAAATTAGCAACTGCATAGCAACACTCAAGCAACCACCCGGAACACAACATCATAGCAATGAACAAAAACAACTTTACAGCTGCATAGCAATGCCTTGGAAACCACAGATCAATGCAAAAACCCCTGAGGACACCACTGCAATATGCTAAACACAACTAAGAACTCCATAGCAACGCCCTGGCAACCATGCTTGATCATTTAAGCTCCAATCATTTTCTTCAAACACAGTATTGTTTCATTGTGCTACCGTTAATAATTCACTTGATCTATCAAGTAAATTATCTATCATCTATCTATTATATCTCTGATGTATCATCGATCTATGATGTGTTTATCATACAGAAAAGTGAGAATTAACTTAATCCCTTAAACGGGTTTTGCAAATTATATTAAAATGTTCCTGGCCGAACCTGGTCATTATTAATTCACAGCTCGTTGCAATATTACACATACGACATCTTTTTAATCTGAATGCGATATCTGTTAAACATTACACATGTGTTCTCCAGGAAACGCGGGAGATTTTAATAAAAAACAAATCTTATCGCAAATATGATTCTTCAACTTTTCACAAGGTTCAGAAACACAGCAAACTGATTAATAGCCAAAAACTCACGTTAAAACTTACATGGAGAGTTTTTAATCCAGTTAGATTCCTCAGGAGAAACTCATGCCGTTTTGTGAGAGCTTTGCTACTGATTCAGATTCGCGATTTAGTTTGCGAACATATTTGTTTAAAAGAATCGACACAAATGATCCATTTGTTCGCGAATCGAACATCACTATGAAAAGAAACTTTGCAGTACAAAACTGCACAAATTGAGTGACTGAAAAGCTAAAATTAGAGCAGTTAATCGATTTTTGCTCAAAGAGGAAGAAGTAAATTTAAATGTTCATATTATCTGATTGAACGGAAAGAGAAACTGTGCCCAAAGGGATTTGTGTGTGTGTGTTAATTATCGTGCCAGTGTGTTGACCTCAATATCAAAGCTCTCAGAAGGTATGTTGAGAGGCATGGAGGATAACCGCTTCACGGACGGATTAAATTGGAGTCTTTTTAAACAGGCGGCATATTAGTTTAAGAGCAGACTTGCCTTTATACCACAGTAAGTGCAGATTACATGAAAGAGAAGCTCTTTTCCAAAACCTAACAAGCTGCCCACTGCCTAGATAGACAGCAGCCTTCTAAGGCCGCATCCTAACAAGGTGACGGATGTAGATGATTCTAAATAGGCTCACGTGAAGTGCACTAAACTCAACGTACAGTGGACTCCATTAGAGTCTGACATTAAAAATATGCTAAGCTAAAGACATGATGCCAAGGTCTCTTTAAGACAAGTTCACTCAGCGGTCATCGTGGTGATGCCTACAGGCAGCTGTTGGTACATGTACTGAGAGTCCAAAAGTTTCTCTGAATGTTCTCACAACGTTCAAAACATCAGTTTTTTTAAATGTTTCAAAAAGTTTTTCTTGGTTATGTGAACCTTAGAAAAAACAAAGGGAATGTTTTATCTATTTTATCATTTTTCAAGTATTATGGGAATGGTTCTTTCGAATGTTCTCTGAACCATCTAACATTTAAAAAACAGACTAACATCCAACTAAATGTTTCAGATAACTTTGAACAAATGTTTTTTCAACGTTACTGGAAGAACTTTTGTTCATAACATTGGGAGAACCTTGAGAGAACGTTAGCCAAAGTTCTGAGAACGTTCCCTGTTGCGTCTATGAAGAAGGCAGCTCAAAGGTCTGAGCTGGAGAGAAAGTACACCAGCTGAATGTGCTTTACAGAACGCTTGATTGTAAGAACTCGCAAATGTGATTATTATGGTGTGTGAAGTCGTCTTGAGGATTAATGTTGTATTTTCTCAGGTCTAAAAACAGCTGTTACCTGGTTCAACCTCTTCAACGCTGATTAAGGTCGTTTCAGAGGTGGAGCTACAAGCGTACCTGCCACTTTATAGCCTTTTATAAAGCTCTTCTCCTTAATCTGCCTTCACAGGATGAGAAATTTACACATCCTCGCATTACTTGGCTGTCGTCTGACATCAGCCAGGGTTCCAGGAGGTGTGTGTGTGTGTGTGTGTGTGTGTGTACGTATTGTCTTCATGGGTTGAAGTGGAAGCGCCACACAGGATGTTGAATTGGAATGAGAGGAAGAAGAATTTTTTGCACTGCAATTCAAACAAATTCAACACAGTCACACAACAGAAGTCCAACACAACAACAAAATAGGCAAGAACAGAAACATATTTTGGGATTTTATATTGTAAGCTGCTTCATTGTTCATTGCTTTTGTGTGTTTCCTCCTGGGAAGTTCATTATGCTATGATTTGGGAAGTCATAATTACGGCATCAGGCATTTAAATCACTGGTCAGAAATAGATGGCAATGTACCTGATTTACAAAAAAAAAAATAAGATTTGTAATTCTATTTCTATGATAAATAATATGTTTGCTTAACCCTATAAAGCCTACTGTATCATTTTTGATACACAAATTTATACAGCTTCTAAATGATCAACATGATCAAAACTTAGCTGAAATACCTGTTGTACACAATCTACTACGTCGTGTTATTGAAAGTTTATTCTTTTTTTAGTATTTTTTTAGTAAAGGCTTTTTAATATAATTCTAAAATTGTTCCCCTTCACTTGTTTTTTTTGCTGTGAAATCTATAAAGCAACTGTAAGAATAACTTTTCTATTGTTTGTAATATTAAAGGGTGAAGACTAACTAGACTGAAGCAAATTAGGTTTACTTGATTATGCATATATATTTTTTTTAAGAAAATAAGTTTTCATATTAAAATGTAAGTATAAAATATGATAAACCATGCCTTTGAGGAACATTTATTTTTTGTACTTCTCTCAATTATGATTCTATTGGAATGGGATTCATCTTACTTTTTGGCCAAATAAATATTAGCAACTGCACCAAATTGCATATTTTAAGATTGGGCCTCTGAATAAAACTGAATTCCCTTATCACATATGAGCTCCATATTCTCCTATATCATACTATATGACCCATAAAATCCTGATCAAATATGATAGATAAGAAAACATATATGCAAATTATTATTAAATATATATTTTGTACAAATGTCAGGCTTTACAGGGTTAATTTCTTTAATTTACATTTATAAATGTGCAAATTTAATTTATAAGGTGGTAATTGTATTGTACAGTACATGCAGAGAAGCTTGTTTTATTGTAAATGAAATATTTTTTAAATTTCAACAAATGGCTTTGTGGTGCTGTTCAATCATAAATATGATCTTTCCAACATGACTCGAGCTCCATTTAAGAAATACAGCAAGATTTTATTAACTCTACTTCTACAAAATGATCAATAAATAATGTGTATCAGGCGTGTTTTTACTTTATTTGTTTTTATTCAATTTATGACTTGAACACACCATTTGTCAATCTGAAGACATTGGGATGAATAAGAGCATTGTGGGAAAGAAGTATTCTTCCACATGGTCCATAAAAAGAAAGTTTATTAAATATGATGAAATCTATATAAATTTGCATTTACATTGATTAATTTAGCAGATGCTCTATGTTTCTTGAAATGTCCAGAAATCCATGCTACAAATGAAAAATATTGTTATAAACATCACTTTTTTTTTTTTTTTTTTTAATTCAGTTCCATTTTAATTCTACTTCTTTAAATGTGCTGGTGAATTGCGACCTCAATTCAAATCCAGGCATTCTTAATTCAGTTCTTGATGTCGCACAACCCTGTCGTGTGTGTGTGTGTAATAGGTAAATCACGCCCCGTATCCCAGCATGCTCCCTGGTGGCACCGGGCCTGGCAGCAGGCGTCTCGTGTCAGCCGCGTAGCATGGCAACAGCATGTCAGCACGGCAACGACAACCGCTCTCCCGACGACCGAAAAAGACATCCGTCAATGTCTCGTTGCCGTGTGATTCCTGCGTTGGGATTTGCCGCTTGCGGAGATTCTATCCACAGGTCTAATCAAAAATCTACAGCTGAAGGAGGATGAGGGAAGATTTATAAGATGAATACAGTGAGGCAGTTTCCATCGGGGCCGAACGCTCCCTCGCTGTCTTCCTCTGTTGTTGGCATCTAACGGTGAATGTTTGGGGGTGTTCGGGGTGAGGACGCCGGTAGCATCTCTGTCATGAAGTTGTGCCGATCACACCTTCAGTAATAAGCAGCTTTACCTCCAGAATAACAGCAGAGCCTCCTGCGATCAGTCTCACTCTTTCACAGCTCGCTAACAGGGTGAGAGAGAGAGAGAACGAGGACGAGAGGGGAAAATTCCTGATTGAAAGAGGAAAGACAGCAGCAATTAGGCACAAGATTACAGCGCTTCTTTGAAGAAATCCTTCACCCAAAAATGACAATTCTGTCATCATTTACTCTCACCTCATGTCACTCCAAACCCTATGCATTTCATTCAGCTCTGCGATTGACTAACAGTCGTATGATCTACATGAACACAAAAGGTGACAGGAAAAAGTGTGTTTCTGAATGAACGATCCTAGTGATGACATGTAGATGGAGAAGAGAAGCGGTCCCAGCACTGAGCCCTGAGGCACTCCATGAACGCATGAGGTCTGAAGACGGGCTCTCTCCAAAACACTCCATAAAAGTGGTTGAAAAAGTAAATTACTATATTCCAAAGAACATGAAAAGACCCCAATTTGAGTTGTTATTCAGTGAAAAGTAGAATGTAAATGGCATTTGGAGTCAGTGGTGTTAACACTTCATGTTTTGCAGTCTACACAACTTTTGAGTAAATTTCAGAGCTGCATCAGAGATTTTCTTAACAAAAGTTTGCTATCATGTTGGAATGCTTTTTGAACTGTTTTTGTGAACAATTATGTTGTTGTTGATTTTTTGGAGCTTGACATCCCCAGTCCTCAATTACTTTCCAGCACATTGAAAAGAGCAACCAGGATATTCTTCAAAAGTTCAGCTTTTGTATTTCATAGAAGAAATGGATTTGGAACGACACGAGGGTGAGTAAATGATGACAGAATTTCCATTTTTGGGTGAACTATTGCTAAAACTGAGCGCCGAGTCTTATCTACACATACACCGCCTGAGCGACGCAAAAACACTGGTGCCAAAATTCATTTTTCATGTGTTTCTGTGGATAAAAGCCACATGCAAGTAAGAGTGATTTCAGCAGGACGGAGCTTTAATTCACAGAGTCCCCTGAAGGAGAAATGCATGAGATGGAAAAATAAATAAATATGATGATAAACAGCTTTGCGTTAGCTCAGGTTTATGAGTACTTATGTAAATGCCCGAATACCTGGATTACCGTTTATAATCTGCTTATGAAGAGACCACACACACACACACACACACACACACACACACACACACACACATTCTCTTGCAGTGACAGGTGTTTCTGTACTAGTGTCTGTTACAAAAGCTTATGAGTCACTGAAGCTACACTGCTATGAAGACACACACACACACACACACACACACACACACACACACACACACACACACACACACACACACACGTTGGCACTGGTTTGATTTGACTGAGGTGTATATTTGTTCATTTTTGAGCAGAATGCCATAACCTAGCAAACAAAATGCATCTCTGAGCTGTGTGTTTGTGGAATAACACACTAACATACTCTTAATATTATATATTAAGGCAGAAATATTAAGAGCAGTTTGCTGTTCTGCCCATGTCTACAGTAAAATCTGCATCTTCTGACCTTTGTTGAAATAGAAATCTTTTATAACATTATAAATGTCTTTTAATTTAAATGTCTTATAATTATAAACATAACTTAAATGCGTCCTTGCTGAATAAGACTTTCTTTTTTTAAAGCTGCAGTCCGTAACTTTATTTGGTTAAAAATTATCCAAAATCAATTTTTGAGCAAGTACATAACCAGCCAGTGTTCAAAACTATCTGCGGTAAGCTTGTAATAATGTTTTCTAATAAGAACCGTACTGGTGGGTTTCCGCGGGAAATTCGAGCATGCAGCCGTTCGTCTTTGCGTCATCACGTCACGCCTGTAAACAGAAAGAAGGAGTCCCAGCTAGCAGCTATATCATGTGAGGATGCTGCTCATAGCGGATCATTTATACTCTTTTCTCACAGCAGCTGCAATAATTAAACTTATCATTTTGATGGCGGATTGTAATCCAGAAAGATCCAAATGACAACTGGAGATTCACCCGTAATCAAAAGCAAAAGACTTCGGACTGCGGAGTGGATACAGAAATTGAAATCTACAGGTAACACTAATACACACTAAATGCACACAGTCACGCAATGCTGATGCTGTTAACATTAACAATTTGAGAACAAAGTATAACAGTAATAATAATTTGCACGGTTTGGCATGATCCGAGCTAAGCAATCATTATATTCAATCACTAGCATGATTTATTGTAATGTTTTTTTCTCGGTTGGTCAGAACAAAAGTGGCAGACATGCTTACTTGTTCAGATGACATTTTCCCAGGAAAATGCTTATTTTGGTCATTTTCCCAGGAAAATGCTTATTTTGGTCATTTTCCAAGACATAGTCTGTGTTTCCGAAGTACAGTGTCCACGCCGATGTGGTGACTGACACCAAACAGTAGATTCGTGCCGATGCACAATGCACTTAACGATAATAATTCCGCTTATTACTGCAATTGCAGGTTTCAAACAGAGATGGCGACAAAGAGGCAAAACTTCCAAACATGGTTCCAAGCAGCTTTAAAAATGGTAGAAATGGTAGTGTATCACAGTTTCCACAGAAATCTGAACTGTTTTCAACATTGATAATAATCATAAATGTTTCTTGAGCATCAAATCATCATATCAGAATGATTTCTGAAGGATCATGTGACACTGAAGACTGGAGTAATGATGCTGAAAATTCAGCTTTGATCACAGGAATAAATTACACTTTACTATATATTCACATAGAAAACAGCTGATTTACACTGGAATAATATTTCACTGTTTTACTGTATTTTTAATCAAATAAATTCAGTCTTGCTGAGCAGAAGAGACTCTTTCAGAAACATTAAAAATCCCCAATGATTCCAAACCTTTGATCTGTAGTGAGTAAACAGTTGTTCTGATCGGCACAGACTCTCAGTTTGTTCTGACTTTGACTTTTTTACAGTTTTCCCACAAATCCCAAAAACAAAGGTGCGTTTGATTCTTCTCTCCGTACAGTATGTGAGACGTTGCCGACTGTCACAGTCAGACTGAAGAGCATTTCAGCCACGACACACTTATTGAATTTCTTTTCTTGATAAAATTTGTAGTCACTGAGGGAAGCAGTCGTGGAGTAAGCACTGTCCTTCCTTTGGCTTTTTAAAATCATTGAGTTTCTTATTGATTGCCAGTGTGTTTTCAGGAGGTGTGCTTTGAAGGAGTGGAGTACAGATATCAGAGCGACTCTCTCCCGTCGATCAATACAGCTGATTAATCACCACACTGTCCTGCCGTCAATATCATATACAGCGCTGACCTGAGACGCCAAACGGCCTTACAGCGTCCAGGACGGTTCGCTTCTACAAAATAATCAGTTCCAACCACCATACAAATTATAATCACAAATTAAAACTTCATTAATGTCTCAGTTGTTTCCTCTATACAGCAATGACATTAGACAGAAATCAAAAGGAGCTTTCGCAGATAAAACGCTGCAGTAATCTCATCTTCTTGAGTTTCAAGCTCAAAATGATTTATACAGCACTTTTCACATTGTTTCAAAGCAGCTTTACAGAAAATCATGATCTTAATGTTTATAATATCTCAGTATCTTCAAAGTCTCATTTATCAGATTAGAGCTGGACGATTATATCACATTAAGTTTATGTGTGTAATCTAAATGGATGGACATTTTATATGAAATTCAAATCTGAATTGTATTGTTTTGAGTGTAAACTGTGCTCGACATGAGCTCAAACATTTCCCATCAGACGACCTGAGCTGTTCTCCACGCTCTCTATTGACTTACATGTGCTTCGATGAAACACCTGAGAAGTCCTCAGAAGTTCTGGAAGCCTCAGGTTTTGTGGCGTTTATCAGGAGTGTGTGTTTCATCTCACCTACAGCTCTGAAGCATCAACACATCTCATTGATCCGGCCGCGTATGGGATGTTTGCATTGATTGGGAAAGTGCTGGCTCTTATTAAAGGACCGCTGCTTCTCCCCAGGCCTGTGTTGGGTCTGAGCTCTGGACTCTATCGATTCACCCCGCTGTTCCTCTCCAACACGGCGGCCCGCAGCCCTGCGCCAGCTGTAGCTCGTGATAAACGATCGCAGATTTAACAAATCCTGCATCAATATCATATCTGGCGTGGGAGAGCTAGCAGGCGTAAACATTTGGTTTGGACTGAATTAGCGGCTGGTTAATATTCCCAGTAGTGAACAGTGTCAATAGAGACACGGAAGCAGAAGGACTCTTGACTTGAGAAGCGCCGGATCAGGAGACACTTCCATGTTCAGGAATGACTAATAGTGGCTTCCATGTCTTTATATGAAAATATGAACTTCACCTGTTACTCTGTTGCTCTCAAACATGCTTAATTTAACACATACGTGACGTTTAAAGCCGATGTTTATTGTCATTTATAGACGAGCACCTGTACTGGCTGAACTTGATCTCAGATGTTTCACATTCATGCTGAAATTATTCAACGATGTAGCTAAAGCCAGTTCAAAAGCCACTAAATGTCTCTACATCACTTTACATCAGTTTTCTCTCCCAATCCGAGCTCACATACTGTCATTTAAATCTGATATATATCTGAATGTCCAATAAAGCTGTTCTCATTTACATATTTATCTGTCAGACAACAGAACGAGTTTGATATAGTGACTGACTGCATGTTAACCAGCAATCCAAAGAGTCGCATTTTTAGTAGTGTTTTTGAAAAATGGCCTGAAAAGTTGTTAATAAAGACATCAAATTGGCAACACTGACCAGGATTCCTGTGCTGGTCTTGTTAACTGGTTAACCAGCATGATTCTTGAACACTGGTGCTCGAGTAAAATGATGGTAAAGATGTTATCGTTAAACTAAAACTATTAAAATCATTTTCGTTAATTAAAATAAAGCTGAAATAAAATATCAGTATCAGATGAAGAACTTCATTAACGAAAATTCGAAATGTTGCCCGACAACTCACTGAAAAAAGTATAAAACTGAAATAAAAATAAATTACAGATAAATAGAAACATAAAAAGTAGCAAAAGCACATAACAAAATGACTAAATATTATAAACCAATACAAGTGTTTCAACTCTTAACCAGCAGGACATCCTTCTGCAGACAATAACTATGATCATATTTGATGATTTGACAACATTTCATTACCAGAGTAATTTTAGAATTATTTATATATTATTTTGGTAGTTATGCATATTTTGAATTAGTTTTCAATTGTATATTTTCAGTTTTCAAATATAAAATGTTGTCATTTTGTTTTTGTTTTTTATTGTATCTAATTAACTTTAATGTGTGTGTGTGTGTGTGTGTGTGTGTGTGTGTGTGTGTGTATGTGACTTATTTTAGTCTCCCTGATAAACAAATTGTTCATTTTTAAATATGTATTGAAACAGATTTTATTATTTATATTTTATTGCTTTAATTTTAAAGTTTTTGCACTGTTATTGTTGTTTTTTTTGTTGTCATTTTTGTTCTTTTTTTAACATCTGTATAGTTTTTATTCATTTTCATGTATTCGTTCTTTATTTATTAAGTTTTAATCTATAAAGTAGTACTTAAAGTAAATGAAAATGAGAAATGATGACTTGGTAACTCGTTTTAATTTTTATATTGTATTTCAAATAATGTTTAGTTTATTTCAAGTAGTGACCGTTTCTTATGGTTTTAGTTTTAGTTAATGATAATAACTCATTTGCATTTCCTCTAGAACTGCGACATGTTGATCTGTGATGATGTGCTTTGACTGACTGGACCTCGTTTACACCTGAACACTGCGATCGCGTCACCTGACGTCAGACATCAGGTGTAAGTGAGTCCTGGGGCACGTTCAAGCTCAAACCGGTGCGCAACGTTTTGCTACGGTTTCCGGGTTGAACGACATGTTTCCTGGAAACGGTGTGCAACAGGTTTGAGATACGCTTTCTCTAGTTTGGTGGGTGTGTCAAAAACGTCAGCCCAATCAGCAGCAACATGGATATTAAAGAGACAGCTCGCACAATGGGTCCAAGTAAAGTCCTTTACAAATGGGTTCTCTTTTATTCTGGATGGCAAGGGCAGTGACTGTAACATCGAGCGTATTTTGCAGTATTAAACCGACTTCATCAGGCTCCGAAAATTCTTCAGAAAGAACACAAAAATGGCCTTCTCAGCTGCCATAGTTGCAACTCTTGCGTCATCAGAACATTGTGTTCAACGCACCACCGTTTCTGTTTAAAAAACGCTTTGCAATGATTTGTCGGGGCTGAACGCAGCACTTTTATTACAGTATTGAATACCACTGAAAATAAGAGGCGTTTACACGACACCATTTTCAACAAAAAACTGAAAACGTTTTATGCATTTTGGCCGTTCATTTACACGACAACAGTGTTTTGGGAGCCTGAAAACACAAACTTTTGAAAACGTGCAAGTGCAAGTTTCTGAAAATGATACCATTATTGTTTCCGTCTAAACCACAAAAATGCGAATTTGTGAAACGGTGTTCAGTCTACAGGCACGTGATGTTTCTTTACAAAGTGACATCGCCATCTACTGGCCTGGCAGAAGAATACAGAGTTTTTAGTCGTTTTCATGGATCCGTGTGAACAGGGATCATTTTGACAATGTGTAAACGTACCCTAAGATACCTTGTTAGGAGAATCCCCTTCTTCTGTCTCTTTCTATCCACAGGTTCCTCGTTCTCACGTGTCAAGCACGTCTTTCCTAACCGAACAGCGCTGGGCCTCAGTAAAGCTGCTCCGGCTCCCTGCGGTCTTTCTTCCCGACCGTGGCTGGAGCCGCAGAGAGCCGCGTGACCACCGACACCAGCCGTCCTGTCAGAGAAGTCCCTCCTCGTTTTCCCAAATGAAATGTCACTGTGACAGTTCGGAGAGGGCGAACCCACAGCACGTCTCGTTAGTTTGACGGCTACCTGTGACGGCTGACATAATGAATGACACTCAATGCAGATCATCTTCACACTGCGATAATTTATTCGGTTTCAGAAACCTCTTCACGTTTCTTTTTTGTCTTTCTCTCATTTGTGAACGCAAGATGACAACGTATTCCTCAGAGGATAAGAACAATCCAGACGACACCGTATATTCACGTTTATGCTTGACTCCTGACAAGTGTGAACAGTAACAGGTTGTGACGACTTCCCAGCGCAGATCGCCAGTTATTTAATATGAATGAAGTCTCTTCTGCTCACCAAACCTGCATTTATTCAATCAAAAAATACAGTAAAACAGTGAAATATTATTCCAGTGTAAATCAGCTGTTTTCTATGTGAATATATAGTAAAGTGTAATTTATTCCTGTGATCAAAGCTGAATTTTCAGCATCATTACTCCAGTCTTCAGTGTCACATGATCCTTCAGAAATCATTCTGATATGATGATTTGCTGCTCGAGAAACATTTATGATTATTATCAATGTTGAAAACATTCATACATCCGTCATATATCTTATTCTTCAGGATTCTTTGATGAATATATTTGATGAAATGTTTTGTGGCACTCATTATTATTTATAATCACACTGCAGTCAGTCTGTAAACTCTCAACTAAAACTAATTTTGCTGTTCATTCAGTATCGGCTTGAGAAACACTGTCAGTGTGTTCACACTGTAAACGAGACACAAAAACAAACAATTAATGCTAGGGGACTAAATTATAAATGGAATAATAATAAAACTGTAGCAGGTAAAAGATGAGAGCTTAGGGGTTTGTCTTTTAAAAGGAAAGGAACGAGGAAAAGAAAAAAAGGCTCTCAACCTTAGTGCAGCTCATTAGTCCTGGATAATTTCATGCACAAATGAGACGCCTTCTTAATGAATCATTTTTAAATATTAGCATGTCAGATGTGGATCTCTCAGGAGTGGATCCGCGGAAGGAAATTTGAATACCATCATATTTACCTGTTTTTGAAACACTTTGAATTTGCATGCATTTACGACATGTGATTACCATCATGTATGTAATGCATTTAATGAGAAAGAGCAAGGAAAACATTCATTATCACCCTCGGCATCGAGTGCGAGTGAATTTACCGCAGTGGAAATGAGACCTGGAGAAGTGAAGACTGACAAATGTGTTCAGATGAAACAAGCTGTTTTCTCTTAGAAAATATAATGCGAAAATATAACCTGACACGCTTGTGCACGGCAGAAATAAAGTATGGAAATTTGCCCCCCAGTTGTGAATAAAATCTGTGAAATCCTTTGTAAGTGTATTTCAGTTCACACAGATTTTAATCTATTTACAAACTGAAGGGCGAGTGAAAATGATTGTCTGTTGCTCAGATTTTTGAAGTTTGAACTTTATGTTGCTGTTTATTCTGGCCAAGAACCGCCCACTTACATTGGACCATCTGACTTACATGTGACATGTTTGTTTTGTTTTTTTCATGGCATTTAGGGGCAAGTTCATCTGAAACATATCTGACACCACTGATGTGGAGTGATAATAAAATTATCTGAAAGTTGTTGCAGTCAAAAGCATCTGATTGGAGCTTGTAATGTTATGAATTATTTTCAGGTTTGTGTTGAAGATAATAATATTAGTTCTTAGGAGGAAAGCTTATTCTTCAGCAAAAGTCTCCTTTTTTGATCTGTCTAGGAAAAACTAATTAAAAAGATCTCACTGAGGATTCTTTATTTAAAAAGAAAAGTTTAGGAAAAGTTTGACTAAATATATACACAAGACCAGTTCAGTCTGACATGATTCTTCAGTCTCCCTACAGTCTGTCAATCATCCAGAGGTCCCGCCCTCTAAACGCTCTGCATCACCGTCGTCTCCCGCTCGTCCGAGTCCTCGCGCATGATTGGCAGACGTGTTCAGCCGAACCGCAGTGTGTGTCACAATGAGGCGTCTCTCGTGAGTTTCCCTGCTTCGCTCTTTCCCTCAGGGATGAAGGAGGGAATCGTCCTGTCAGAGGAATCTGAGAACAGCAGAACGCTGCTTTAGTGTTCCTTCTAAGAGTTTAAGATTACATCACTTTCATGCTAGTGAAACATGGAATTATATATATATATATATATAGACGTACACTACCGTTCAAAAGTTTGAGGCCAGTAAGATTTTTTTAAATGTTTATTCAGCAAAGATGCAATAAATTGCATGACAAAACCATCCCCAAACTTTTGATCTGTAGTGTATTAAAAGTAAATTAGTTATTAGTCTGTGTTCATTTTGAGCTCATCTATATGCTACTGTACTTCTAAATGTGGACAAATACAAAGTTCTGTCATAAAATGCTAAATGCCTCAGGCTGATAGGTCTGCTTGCAATCACATCATTCTCTATAGGGCACAGCTGATTGGTTCCTGCTGTATCAGTAGCCAATGAGCTCGCTGTTCAACCTTCAAATACTGGTCAGCATTTTCTTTAGCAGTTGCAGCATGCTTTCAGAAACCCTCCACCTTCCCCAGCTCCACCTGTATAGATCTGCTATGGATAATTTATCTATGCTATATTGTACAGCAGCAGCATGTCTTACTTGCTCACAGCGGTGTGTCATGTATGTACTGGCAGCAGCATAAACCAACAGCAGCAGCAATAACAGCAGAGCCAAGACCAAATATATCAACGTTGTCATATGCATTACCATGCCAAACACTCAGAGAGTTGTAATGAGAGATATAAACTTTCAGAGAAAACACACCAAAAAATACTGATGACTCATCCTGCACTACACAGTTTTTTTTTTTTTTTTTTTTTTTTTTTTTTAACCAACCAGATTCTCTCTAGAATGAGAATGTCCCTCCTACAACCGACTAGCAAGTATCAAGTCACGGCCGTGACGTAACTAAAGCCTCTCGGCTATTAAAAATGAATGAGTGTCTTTGAAATGTCCCGCCTCTACTTCCTGTTTAAATAGGAAATATTTATATGTCAGATTATGAAAGTTAAAAGAACAGCTTTTCACGTTTCATTTAAATGATATGCGCATTACTCCAAATGTTTTTGCACACAGTTATTCTGCGGTTGATTTGCACAGATTTCAGTTGTCAGTCTGACGCTCTCTCTCTTGTCTGTCTATGTTCAGAGAGCGCCAGCATCAGTCTGATGCCAGCAGCCGGAGCCCCGGGGCCGGGCCGGGCCGAGGACAGATGTCACCATATTGGACTGATGCACTTGACTAGATTTTATGTGGGAAGGCAATGTTAGGATAAACAGTTAAACACAAAAACACATTCCCAACAGACCACGCTGCTACACACACACTAGAAAACAACTCGCATTTGGGTCTGTTTCTCACGCAAAGCTATCGGAGGATTGAAACACTCACATGGAGCTGATGACAGTATTTATCATGATCTGTTTCTGTTCTATGGAAAAGATCAACGCAGACATTCTGCAAAACAGCTTTGTTGTTTCTCTGGCGAAAGAATATCAAACAGGTTTGAAAGAACATTTTTAGAATTTTAGAATTCTGAATGCGTGACCCCTGACTCTACGATACATTTAAATTCTTGGAATAACTGACGGAAACGTTTCCATAGCAGCACACGGAATAACAACCTTTGTTGCATTAATGAACATTCACCAGTTGATCAGTCGCTGTGTGTGTGTGTGTGTGTGTGTGTGTGTGTGTGTGTGTGTGTGTGTGTCATGTTGGCTGAGCTCCAGCCTCGTTCATCAGGCGGTTTGGAGTCTGTTTGTCTTGTGGGGTCAGAGAGGAGCAGGATGTGTGTGTTATTAACGCACATGTTGCAGTGTGTGTATGTGTGTGTGTTTGCCCTGCAGCTGAACGTATGCAGAGGGTTCAGTACAATCACCCATAATCCTTCACTCCCTCCTGCCCTCATGCTCAGAGCGTCTCTCTCTTTATCAGCTGTGATACAAAACAAACATTGCAGCATAAATAACACGTCCATTATAATGTTTAACAGTCATAATATAAAATATCAGTCAAATAAATCTGAAAAAAAAAGTTAAATGATATTTGTTTTTTTAAGTAAATTCATATTTTTAATTATCAAGGATGCTTTAAATTGATCAAAAGTGACATTTATAATGTTACAAAAGATTCTATTTCAAATAAATTCTGTTCTTTTCTATTCATCAAAGAATCAAATAAAATGGCGGTTTCCACAGAAATCTGAACTGTTTTCAACATTGATAATAATCATAAATGTTTCTTGAGCATCAAATCATCATATCAGAATGATTTCTGAAGGATCATGTGACACTGAAGACTGGAGTAATGATGCTGAAAATTCAGCTTTGATCACAGGAATAAATTACACTTTACTATATATTCACATAGAAAACAGCTGATTTACACTGGAATAATATTTCACTGTTTTACTGTATTTTTGATCAAATAAATTCAGCTCTGGTGAGCAGAAGAGACTCTTTCAGAAACATTAAAAAATCTTACCGAGCCCAAATTTATGAACAATAGTGTGTATAAAGGCAATGTTTCAGTGGTCACATGATATCCAACATAAAGAATAATTCAGTGCTGGTGGGTTTGTGTCATTGAAAGGTAAAGGAGGAGAGCAGGAGAGGTGGGAAGAGAAAAGGCTCTCAGTGACTCTCACCTCCGCGTCTCCCTGCGGACGTCCAGCGACGGAGAGACTCCTGCAGCGCCGGACAAGCAGGGATGGTCCATCTTTACCTCACGAATACACAAATAGTTCAACTTCTTAATAAAGTTACTCTTTTGACAAATAAAGAATTATGTGATGTGGGGGTCTGTTAGTAAAAAAAAAATGTAAGATGCTAAAAACAAGTTTCTTTTTCTTGAGAAGCAAAATTGTGTATGACTATACATGTAGATAACAGTGGAAAAGTGAGAGATTGTGAGGAATTCCAGCACTTTAAGACGGATCACGACACAAACAAAATGGACAATCCGAGACGTTTCCTTTGTTTTGCACCCAAAGACAAAGTGCCTGGGGTTTGTCCCCTCAGTGAATGACACCGATGTCTAAAAGCCTGTTTTCGGGTGAAGAAGGAGAGCAGAAGCTGGTGTGAAAGCAGAAGTGGAGGTGTGCGTGGCTGTGGATCCCTGGAGAAGATGCTGTGAAGATCTGCTCACTTCACCTCCATCTGACTCCAGCAGCAGCAGCACGTCACGGCCTGGTCACTACACACACACACACACAGTCCTTAATATCCTCCCCAAAACACACTCACACACTCTCTGAAAGGTAATGGTGCGAAGGTCTCCGGGGTTCAGGGTGTTGTTGAATGTCTTGCAGGTTAAATGCACTCTTAAATACTCACTTCTCGACCTGAGCAGAGCCCAGAGACACGCCGGCCGGGTTCAGCACAAACACACCCGTCCGCTGCTTCATCACAGCTCGTCTGTGGCGTGTTTCATCTCTCGGACCTGTAAGTGTTGGATTTGCTCTCACTTCACTGTTAGATGTTGCTTTTCTCTCAATGTGCTCCTGAAGTAGTAAAATGACATTTCTCTATGCCCACACATTTCAGTTTAAATGATTTTATTATTAAATAATACTATTTTAATGTTTAATTTTATTTTTTATATTTTTGAAAACGCCAATCAAAATGGAAAATAATCAGTTATTTCACTCGGAATATTCTGTATAAATTCAGAATGATTTCAATATTTAGAATGAGGCAGAAATAGAGAGAAAACTTCAGCCTCGACTGAAATGCATTGCAAATACCGTTTGATGTTGACTTTATATGCTTTATTATAATCTGTCTTACATGTTTTGTTTCTCTAGAAAAGGTCTCAGTCTGTAATTGTATCCTCCTGCAGTGTCTTCCATCAGGTCCTGTAGTCTCTGTCCAGTTGAGGACTGTCATCTTTTGTTTAAACAGCTTTAATTATTAAACACCTTCAGGTCCCCTCGGGGTCCGCGAGATTAACGCTCGTAACGGCGGCTTTATGCGATGCTCTTCTTCACCGTAAACTTCTGTACAGCCACACTGACTCACTCTGAGAAAGTACAGAAACACAAAACTACTGAACAGACCTGCAGGAAACTCCGCGCCGCCCTTTGGCTTTGGCTATATCTGTATTTATTTATTATTTTCTTTTATTTATCGGCTGGTTTTATCGTTCTTACCTAGAAGCAGGTTGGCAGAGGTTCTAATGTTGTGTGTGTTCGGCCGCTGGACGAATCTTCTGTAAACCTGCATGTAAATGGACTGGCGTCTCTCCGGAGACCTTCCGTTCGGCTGGAAATAGTGCACTTCACTTTTTTTCTTTTTAAACCTGCTGCTCTAAAATACACAAACAAAAGAGTGCCGAGGATTTGTCTCATATGAGCAGCTTTAGGGAGGAATAACAGCTTCTGCAGCTTTTGATTGAAGGAAATGTTTAATGCAGGAACTTCGAATAAACACACACTCGCCTGTTTAATAAGAACGGACCGTACAGATCATAAATGCATGTTGATTCTCTTCAGCTAAGAAAGCACAGAAATGAGAAAACACACGGACACGCACATCACTTGGTTTTTATTTCACTTAACATTCATTCGGATTGTCACGGTTAGAGATTCAGGGATGAAGCCGAGGAGCTCTGGAAACACACCAGCAGGTCAAACGCTGCAGGGCCTGAATCTCTCTCGCTGTCCTCTTGGCTCTGGGTCACCAGCTTAATTGTATTTTCAGGCATTGTGTGCGTTTTATTTTGATGTTCAGGAGAATTGTAAATGAGATGAACGAAATGAAGATGAAGCGAAGATGAGCTTTGACTTCTTCACAGGAAACATTATTCAGAACTGCGGTTTGCTCTCTTGTTCAGTCAGCAGATGCTTGAATGATGTTTGTCATTGTTTGGATGTTAAAATACTTTCTAGCATCCCAATTTAATATGCAATTTCAATTATATGCAAATAAGCCAGTCATAGGGCGATCCCTCCATAAAAACAAAAAAAACGTCCATCTGTTTGAGGAGCCGGTCATGAGCGATGTACGAGTTGTAGGAGTTAAACGCACATGAGCGACGAGATGGATTGTCTTTGAGTTTTGTAGTCTTGTAAGTTTTGTTTCTGTAGTTGATGCTTTTGCATATATATGTCAGGGTTTATCAGTGTTTGTATTGGATTTGGGTGGGTTTTGTTGATGTTTTAGTTCAATTCCATGGTTTTTCATTTTTTGATTATCACTCGCACCGGGGGCCTGTACCATGAAGCTGGATTAGCTGGCTAGCCAGGTAAGTTTCAGATTAGTTTGCGCCAATCCTGGGTTTTAGGTACCGTGAAAGTAACTTGGCTTTTAGCGGTGTTCATCGCCATAGTAACTTACGCTCCACGGCTAACCTGCTCCGGGGCAGGTTGTGTTCTGGGTTAGAGATTTCAAACTGAAATTGGACCAATCAGACGTAAGCTAAGTGACACTGACACACCCAACGCATTAAAGTCACTCCTCCAGTTTCTCTTCCTCTAAATTAAAGGTCATTATATAGTACAAACAAATATTTAACAGTGAAATTGTCTGGTTTTAATGATAAAATAATTTATATATGATTTGCATAATTATATTATCTATATTTTTATTGATCCATTACACACACACAAGTTTAGTGTAACAGTAGATATTTAGCACTTAGATTCAATGAATATTAATATATATATATAGATCTTATGTAATATAGGCCTAAATAAGGAGTAAAAATTACTACATGTGACCTTGTATGTTTAAGTCTCTATCGCTATATATTATCAACTAACTTCACAACTTTCACTTCCACTGATAGAGAAAGATCATTTCTTTTGTTTGTCCTCTTTCACAGACAAGTATTTTCCATTAGTGTAAATGCATTTAAATTCTTCATTTTCAGCGAAAGAGTTTTGAATCGCGCTGGCTCTCTCGCGAGAAGTGAATCACAGTTTATTTCTGTTGCAAGGCATGTGATTGGCTGTTTGCCACTGATGTCACGGATTCATGTGCACGCGCTCCACAAACTCAGGATCAAAGCCGGAGTTGACAGAGAAAGTTGATGATCAGCATCATGGTACCAACAAAGCCGGATTGGAGTGGTTTGGTTTTGTCAACTCGAAACTAATCCTATAACCCTGAGTTTGTTCATCTACCATCATGGTACAGGCCCCTGTTCTCCACTTCACTGATTGGTTTGTTCTGTGTTTTGTTCAGTTCATTGTCTGTTATCGTCTTACTGTGATAGTTGTTCAGTTCCTGTTTTTTTGATCGTGAGATTCCTGAGTATTTTGTGAAGATTTGAGTTTTGTTTATATATTATTTTGTTTCTATTTATAATATTGTACAAGTAGAATTAAAAATCTTGCTGTATTTTTTTGTGTGGAAACAATATATCGCCACAATTTTTTGTCATAATTAAATGGGTAACACTTTAATATGGGGAACAATTCTCACTTTTAACTAGTTGCTTATTTTGCATACTGGCTGTTTATTAATACTTGTAAAGCACATATTAATGCCTTATTCTGCACGACCTTATTCTACATCCCTAAATCCCATACCTAAACTTAAACCCTACAACAACTACCTTACTAACTATTAGTAAGCAGTAAATTAAGAGTTTATTGAGGCAAAAGTCATAGTTAAATAGTGAATGTGCGTTCCCCATACTAAAGTGTTACAATTCATTTTAATACTAGCTCTAACTTTTAGTTTTAAGTGGGCAACGACAGGTTAATAAACCTCATACAACAAATCCAGTTCCAATCCAGTCCTCATTCTCTCAGATATTTGGGTCCTGCGGAGGCCAATAATGCAGCTCAATAAACTCAATGGCATTTTTGCATGGCTGTGTCGACTGTGACCTGTGATGTTTAATGAAACCTGCACAGGCCCCAGAGAGACGATTAACGGCCGGATCTGGCTCCGACTGCTCTGGATTGAGGGTTCAGAGGCTTCCGGATTCTCCCCGAAGGGATCCGAGAAACAAATTAGCCACACGTTTGTCGTAGGTGTGTGACTCCATGTTGCATTTCATCAATACGTTCAGTCTCCTCAACACTGATGAAAACAACAGCAGACAAACAGAGTGCAGGTTACCATAGTAACAGTGTAAGGTAAGCTGCCGTCATTAAGCTTATTGTTTGTTTATATTATATAGTGTATTAATATTGTCTTCTAATTGCCTACATTGTGGAGACCAAAGGGTTTACTTAGTTATATTTCTCTGAAGCTTTCGCTTAACGACAACAGGTCGGCTAATGAAAAACCTCCTCCACAGTCTGATTCTTTTGCTTTATGAATCTGATACGATTTCATAACTGTGCTTTTCAGTGACTTTTTAATGTTTAAAAATGACATGTACCTGTGTTGGGTTAATTATCATTTTAAACATGCCATCATTGCAGTTATATACATAATTTCCATATTTCAATTAATATTCAAATGATGTATAGCGTTTTATATGCAAATATGTAATATATTCAGGATTAGCTGTATTACCTTTAATCAGTGGCTGTCCTGAACTAGCAGCTCTGTTCTTAATAAGCTGTTTCTCTGCAAGTTCCTCTTTACTTATTAGAATACAATACACCAACGCCGGACACAAAAAATCTCCAGTATTATTTCTCACAATTAACGAAGAGTCGAAAACACGGGGCCAAGTTAATTTGCACCGGCAACAGACACACGCGCTCGCACACACGGCGGTTCGGAGGTGGTAAACAGACTCCTGACTTCCCCAGAATCAGTGAAGTGTTTCAAATCTAATTTGAATATATGAATGTTTGCTTTGTCTGTTGTGCTAAACTGACTCTGTGATTCGGGGGCAAATTGCAGCGGTGTGTTTGACGCAGGCCGGCGCTCACAGCAGAATGACTGTGGGCAGGTTACGGCATTATTCTGCTCTCTGTTTCTGAAGATTGACAACAGCCTAATTTACAGACCAGGGTTAATCTGAGCCTCGGAGAGAACCGCCACTGGTTACCTGGATGGAGGGCTGTCGCTGTGAAACAAGTCATATCAAGGCCTTTTTTATTATTGATATTTTCCCCCTCATGTTCACTTATAATGCTGGGAATTTTTTGAAAATGAACCGTCATGATTTATTTTTCATGACCATTTTCTATTTTTATGTTCATGTGGAGCCATTAATAGCTATAGTGGTGGGTGGGATCTGTGATGGGGCGTGGTTTGTTGGTGGGTGGAGTCTGTGAAGTGTGCATGGATTTGGTGGTGGGTGGAGTCCATGATGTAGGTGTGATTTTGGTGGTGGGTGGAGCCTGTGATGTGGGTGTGGTTTGATGATGGGTGGAGTGTATGACATGAACCTGGTTTTGGTGGTAGATGGAGTCTCTGATTGGGTGTGTTTTTGGTGGGTGAAGTTTGTGATGGGGTGTGGTTTGGTGGTAGGTTGGGCCTGTGATGTGGGTGTGGCTTTTGGTGGTTATGTGGAGTCTGATGTAGGTGTGGTTTTGGTGGTAGGTGGAGTCTGTGATGTGGGTGTGGTTTGGTGGTGGGTGGAGTCTGTGATGTGGGTGTGGTTTGGTGGTAGGTGGAGTCTGTGATGTGGCTGTGGTTTGTTGGTGGGTGGAGTGTATGACGTGGGTGTGGGTAAGACTGTCCTCCAAAAAAAAAAAAACGACCCTATAGGTTGTTTTTCAAGCAACTTATTACGACCTATATTTATGTTTTAAAGTCATGCGCCCTCTAGCTGGCATAAAAATAATGACAGTGTCGTGTTACGTCTGTCGTCATGAAATGACGTATGACCGTCATTACCAATCAAAATGCGTGTTCATTTAAATGCAATGTGTGGACTTTTTACACCATTTCTTCTATTTCCAATTAGCAAAAATCTTTTTTATTAACACCTTATAGTGCATACACACTTTCTGAGCACAAGCGTTCCCTGGGATCGAACCCATGATCGCATGATCGCATGATTGCATACTGTTATATTTTGCAATGCTCTGCCATTTGAGCTATGAGAAACCCGAAATCTGACGCAGATAAAAGGGAACAATGCATTAAAATGAAAGTGTCCTGTTGTCAATAGGGGCACAACTTTAGCAAACGCTCCTATGGGTCGTATTTCAGGGAAGTGACAAACGACCTGTATAGTCGTATTGGTTGGAGAACATGTTGGTGTGGGTGGATCTTTGTGCCAAAACTATTCATGATTCATTTTTCATGACCATTTTCCACCCTTTCTATGATTCTGAGTTGTTATTGTTTTTGCATCAAAATTAAGGCTATTTAATTTTTATTTTTGAGCAGTAAATTAAAGTTGCAGTATGTTTTCACAGTACAATGAACTCTTTTATTTCAAAACAGCAAGGACAATTTGATTCCTCATGATATGAATCCCAGAGCTGAGAGAAAACCCCTAAATAAAGCGTCTTACACCTCTACTGGCGCTCTGAGCGCCTGCAGAGACACATTATGACTGTGTGTGTGTGTGTGTGTGTGTGTGTGTGTGTGTGTTTGCAGTGTAGAGATGTTACGGTGAGCGTGTAGACAGCAGTAAATGTATATGCCTGTAATGGATAGGTTTATTTTAGAGACAACCATCTGCTATCAATCTCTCCCTCTCTCTCTCACTCAGGGAAAACGATAAAGACAGATTCTGTCGTGAACGGGAGCTCAGGGTCCTCTGGAGGCTAAAAACGCCGGCATTTCCTGTAACAGTAATAAAAATGAGCAGGCTTAAAGGTGACATTTCACAATTTACTCTTATTTGTGTCTATAAAGTGCATTCTGCGGCTCTTGACTCATTCACGGTGCTTGCGTGTAAGAGGTGAACATTAACAATGTCCTGAGCAAATGGAAATTCTATCCCCTTTTATTAAAGCACCTGCGCTGCGTCCAGCAGGCCTGACCTCAGAGGAGACATTTTCACCTACTGTCACCTCCCGTATCCTTCAATTTATGCTGGTCTGCGCTCTCTAAACCCAAGGGCCTGGATAGGTAGGCGACAAAGACAGAAATAAAGAGAAAGAAAATGTTTGTCATTGGTTTTATGGAAGGACATTACTCACCGTTTATAGTATTTTTGAGCATGTTTTTTTTTTTTGTCATCCTCTTTGTACTGGGATGAGAAAATATTTGTTTATATAGACCCATTAACTACTAAATCATGGTTATGGGTGGAGTCTGTGAGGTGGGTGTGGTGATGGGTGGAGTCTGTGAGGTGGGCGTGGTGATGGGTGGAGTCTGATATGAGTGTTGCGTGTTGGGGAGAGTGTGATGTGTGGGTGTGGCTTGAGGTTTTTTGTTGTTGTGGGTGTGGCACTGGGTGGAGTCTGTAATTTTGCCAAAGTTTTGTTGGTGGGTGGAGTCTGGTATCTTGCAGGCATAATGGGTAGAGTGTGATGAGAGAGTAATTTTGTTGGTGGATGGAGGCTGTTGTTGGTGATCTCTTAGTCTCAGCTTCAGACGTCACGCCCACGTCTGATGCATATGGCACACTTCAGGAGTTTCGAAGTCGTCATCTGGTTGTTTGAATCCTCAAGGATGTCCGGGAGACGTGTGTGTTGCGTTCTTTAACATTACGCCTGGAAACAAATGCCATGATGCCAAACCCCCTCATAGAAGAAGAACGCTGTTGACAATGTGTGCTTACCAGCATCAACTAAACACTGGATTTTTTAAAAGTATGTGAAGTTCGCGGCTCAATTGTTGCAGTAAACTTGCACAATGCTCTTGAATGAATAATTTATTAGATGCACGCTGGTCTGTTATTGTAGCGACATCGACTTTACATTTTCACACCCCTAAAAATTACACGGAACAAAATCAACTGTGATTGTTTGTGTTACATGTCAGTCAAATGTCATCTTGGGTGGACATTGGGTGAGTCTAGTGTGGGTGTGGTTTTGTTGGTGGGTGGAGTCTATGTTGTGGGCATGGTGTTGGGTAGAGTGATATGTAGTTACAAAAAAGGAGGTGGTTCTTTGTTGTGGGTGTGGCATTGGGTGGAGTCTGTGATGAAGCCATGGTTTGGTGGAAGGTGGAGTCTGGTGTGGGTGGAGTTTATGTTGCAAGAGTGGTGCTGGGTAGAGTGTGGGTGTGGCTTGAGGTGGTTTGTGGGTGTGGAATTGGGAGGTGGGTGGAGTCTGTTGTTGGTGGTCTCTATGTTATGAGTGTGATATTAGGTACAGTATGATTTATGGGTGTGGCTTAAAGGAGTTCTTTGAGGTGGGTGGAGTCTGTTGAGGGTTGTGTTTTTGTTGTGGGTGTGTCATTGGGTAGAATCTGTGATGTGGCTTGGTGGTAGGTGGAGTCTGGTGTGGGTGGTGTTTATGTTGCAAGCGTGGTGTTTGGTAGAGTGTGATGTGTGGGTGTGGCTTAAAGGGGTTCTTTGATGTGGGTGTGGCATTGGGTGGAGTCTGGGAGTGGTTTATAGTGTAGTTATGGTAAGTGGTTCAGGATCAAAATGCTGTTTACAGCCTTATATGTACAGTAGCTTTTCACTAATCAGCAGAAATCAGCATTTCAGACTGTATGTATCTAAACACACACACTCTCACACACACACACACACACACACACACACAGAACTTATTCATCCAACAACCGCACCGGACGACCCTTGTAATTGGTCATGCATGCTGCACAACGCTTTAGAGTTTGGGAGCTTATGGCTTCTGTTGATTTAAGGTGAGTCTTAAAATTGTAATATAAATGGAAATGGGCCTGTTTTTATATGTAAATGCCACTAACTGGCTAAAATAATGTATCACAAGCACACAGTTAATCACTGCACTGACACTCACTTCTGCCGTTTTTAGCTGGAAAATGTTGACCGTTTACTGAACAAATCAAGACATTTTGAAAGCGATTTTGTTTTTAACATATTTGTTCTTTCCTGTTTTTGAGAGCCTTTTCATAAACCCTAAAAAGATGGAGAAAGTGAGATCTGCGTGGGTGTTTTATCCTGTTACTTCAATTAGACTTTTCCAACTGTCGTGCGGCGGACGGGTCGGGTTGAGCCCTAATGCCAACAGATTGACAGGCGTGCTACAGCACAGAACACCCGCGCGGCCTCCGAGGGGACGAACTTTTATCTCGTCAAAGTGTTCATACACGGCTAAGACAGAGCGCATCAATCTGAGGCGTTTGAGAGGCGAGCACTAATGTGACTTCAGCGCTGTCACCTCACGGAGACACTCGGAGACGCTCAGAGGACAAACCCATTACGCTAATGACCGTCCAATCGCCATGACCAATCAAATATGCCGACTCCCTCCCCCCCGCACGTCTAAATGTGTCCGCGGACGCTGGCAGGAGAGAAGGAGCGGAGGGACTTTATTTTGACAGCGACTAAGGGACGCTTGACAGTAGTGTGCCAGCGAGCATCATTCAACGGACGGACGTCTTCAGAAGCAGCGGTCGGGTTCAGTCCACTTCTATTGTTCAGACCTCCGGCCCTCATTTATAGTCACTGGAACAGAGCTCGCTTCCTCCACTGTCTGCTGATATGCATTGATGAACAGTTGTTTGGTGTGTTTATCCAGGGAATTCTTCCAACGCTTGTCAGGGAAAGCCACAGTGATTCCAAGGGTCACTAACAACAAAAGACTGATTGAATAAATTTGTGTAAAAACAGAAAGAGGCAAACAAAACCTCAGCATGTTTCTCTGCACTTCCAGAGCGTCCGGGTCGGGCGAGATGTTTCTGGGCTCAAGAGTGAGTCTCTGCGGGACGAATCGGAGTCTCTGGCACACACAACAGTGTTGATAGTGTTGACTAAAACTATAGAAAAGAATGTTTTTTGTTAACTGAAATGAAGCTGCAATAAAAGAAAATAGGGACCCACTTTATATTAAGTGGCCTTAACTACTATGTACTTACATTTAAATTAATCATTTGATACAATGCACTTATTGTGTACATACATGTTTTTACATTGTACTTATATTTTAAAAACACCTGCATGTAATTACATCTGTAATTAATTTCTGTAATTGCATTTATAATTACACTGTTGACCCATCCCTTAACCCTTACCACCAAAGCTTTCCCTAACCTTACCCGTACTCCACCTCAATAGCTGCAAATGTGTTTTGCAATTCAATATGAACCCAATAAGTACATTGTACTTATTTTTTGATGTAAGTACATAGTAGTTAAGGCCACTTAATATAAAGTGGGACCGAAAATAGAACTATTACATGAGAAACTTGACTGAAATAATACAAGTTTAAACTGAAGTACTAAAATGACTAAAACAAAACCAGGAATAAAAATCAATTACTTAAAGTAGTTGCAAAATTACTGAAATGAATAACTGAAAATATAAATATAAAACATATAAATAGATAATAAGTTAGTAAATAAATAATACTAAAAACAAACACTGACAAAAAATCTGAAATAATTAACAGAATAGTTCACGTAAAAATGACCTTCCTTATTCTGTGTTGGAGGATGACGCTGAACGCAGACAGTGATCAGGACCTGTCAGTCACAGCATCACATCAGTCGTCTATAGGACTCTATATCATAAGTCTTCTGAACTCGTGTGATGTTGTGTGTGAAGACGAGTCGTGTCAGGTTTGACGTCACTGATGCCAAACGGCATTCGTTCTCGCATCTCTCATGACCAAACGCATCACGGCAAGTCGATATGCACACGTGTTGAGACCTATTATAAGATTATCATCAAACAATTTGAATTACGTAAAATAAAATTATAGACTTCAGAAGTCAGACTGTATCAGTTTTCACCCTTTTTAGAGATTCACAGTGTTTGAGTTCATCCACTTTCTCTGTTCTAAAAGATTAGTGTAAAATCATACGTTTAGTGCAATGTGAGGGTTAATAAATAATGATAGAGTTTTTGTGGGGTGAACTATTCCTAAAGTGCTACACACACACACACACACACACACACACACACACACACACACACACACACACACACACACACACACACACCAGATGTGGTGTATTTTCATACCAGCAATAATGAACATTCAGGGAAATTCGAGCAGATGAAAATGATTATATTGCTAATGTACACTGCAATATTGTCCAGTTCTGACACAAATCATAAACCTGTCTCTGTGCAAAATGCAAATAAATAAACCTCTGACATGTTTCTCCAGCCTTTACACATTTGCATATAAATCCTTCACAAAATTCCATTTTCCGCCCAAACAAATTAGTAATCGGCATGAAGAAATCCGATAATTCCAGCTATAATTTCTGAAAGTAACGTCGGGCCCTTTGCTCATAATTAAAGGAAAAGGAAAGAAGTAAATGTATTTACCTCACGGCTAATTTCAGGAAACATCATAAATATTGCAAACGACAGTAGAGTGGTTACTGTGAATGTCATTTGCATAAGTATTGTGTTCTTAGTGTTAAACCTGTAATCCAGATGGCGTGTTTGAGTCCACCGCCGGAAACGGTGTGGACACCACGACCCATAATGCAAAGCGAGCCCAGTCGTTACAGAAGAGCGTGTGGCGGTGAGGGTCTGTGGCCGCAGACGTTGAGCAGGTGGTTTATAATGAAGCTGATTCTGACCTTTTAATGCTGCAGTCATTGATTGAGAGCGGCAGCAGGCCCGGCTCAGTCCGGAGGTGATAGATTATTTAATTAACTATTGACCTTTCTGCCGCCCATTCATCGATGAAAAGCCTTTTATGACAGAGCTGCGTTTAGGAGGAGGGCTGCTGAGTTTTGATTTTTGGATTTACAGTTTAGATTCTGTTCCTTCTGTAGTTGATGTTGCATTTCCATTCTGATGTGGCGATGAAGTTTCTCGTACTGTTACTGTTACTGTACTCTTCAGAGCCGCTCCGTCTGCGTATGAGCTGCCGTCTTATTTCTATAGCAAGTATTATTTGTACTACAGTATGTACCGCGTTTAATAGTATATATTCACTGAAATCATTTGTTTTTCTGAAAGTCATAAACATTTTTATCAGTCTCAAACTGCATTAATATCACTCTATGATGGAAATGACAAAACAAACATTTGTAAATAAAATGAGCAACTCACTTGACTTTTAGATGATCGCAATAATATATAATTATACCGTTTTGAAGCAAAAGCACTCGAGGAGCACTGATATATACTGTAGTATAAGAGTTCCTGTCCAACATATTCTCTTGTTCTTTAACAGCGAGTGTCCTATATTCATTCTCTTGATCTATTAGATGTGTTGATGGCAGCACGAGCGCAGCCTCCCGCTGATCCAGAATCAGTGCTCCAATGTTTCCACAGATGTCAGATTCCCTCCCTGTAGAGAGACAGGCGTCGCACTCTCCCGAGTGCAGTTAAAGAGAGAGACGCATGCCTTACCTTCCAGAGCAAAGAGTAAATTGGCCTCGAGAGGTTTTCATCTATTCAACCTGTTCGTCAGCGTGAGAGAGACAGACTGAAGCGAGACAGAATTAGCACTGATGTGTCTGACTGAACGATGATGCTGCGCTGCTACAGATTCAGCGGCCGCTCGCTCTTCTCGGTCACACGCTAACATTACACTCGCCTGAAATCCGTTACGAGGTTCAGGTTTAGTGAAGATGCTGTCCAGATAAAAGGGAACGTTCTCAGAACTTCGGCTAATGTTCTGGCAAGGTTCTCTCAAAGTTATGAGCAAACGTTCTTCCAGTAACAATAATAGAACGTTTGTTCAACGTTATCTGGTCTTTAACTCTTTCCCTGCCATTGACGGAATTTTCCCGCAATCCATGTTTTCTCTGTTATACTGTAGGGGGCGCTATTGCACATCTTCTGAAGAGTACAGAATCTCCTGATCAAAACACAGGCGAAGAAGAAGCAGAAACCAGCGATAGAAGCATTGCTGACGCACATAAATAACACGATCATCAAACATCAAACAGCATATTAATCAAAACTGACTAACGTTACTGAACTCATGAAGAGGTGCTGATGGACTCCATCTGTTTAATCATCACTCTGAATCTGATCCGGACGAAGACTTTTCTCAAGTTTTTGTCCAAAATGTTGCTGTTTTATGAAACTTACCCACATTCAAGTGTTGATAAAAAAAAGAATGCATGAAGCTAGAATAAAATTCTGATATATTGCATGTTCAGATATTCATACAACAAATTATTCTGTGGGCCATGAAAATTTTATGAAAATGATAAAAATGCTGGCACTGGCTGACAACTTTTTCAAAAAATGCTGGTGCAACTAAAAACATTTTAGTTGGACGTTCGTCTAATGTTTTTAAAGGTTACTAGTTTCAGAACGTTCAGAGAACATTCAAACGTTCCCATAATCGTCAGCGTTGGTTTCAGGCAGTGATGATGAAGTGCAGCAGTCTTTATTTAGAAATAAACACAGAATCTCAGAAACAGAACAACCAACTTTACTCAACACAGAACTGAATCAAACACAGGGTTTAAATACACAGGGACTAATCAAAGAAACGAGGCGCAGCTGACATGACTAACGAGATGACTGATGAACGAGGGACAGGAATACAGACACACAGGAACACATGAACTGAACGCAGAGAAACGGATCAGAACTCAAACCGTGACAATAATGTAAAATAAAATGTTCCCTTACTCTTCACATAACTACGTTTTTTTTTAATATATATATATATATATATATTAAAAGCTGAAAATTTTGAACTTTCAGAGAACATTCAGAAATAACGTTCTCATAACTTAATAGGAACGTTAGCGGAATGTTCTCAGAACATATTTGTGTCAGCCGGGTTAGACTGGGTTCGTCTGTGGACAGCGAGGCCGGTTTGGGAACACAGAAGCTGCAGACGCACGACTGTCATCCAGCAGTGACACCTGCGTCTGAGCTGAAGGTGAGCTGAGCGACACCAGCGGAATACAGTAAAAACAAACTTCAGCGCTGTTTCACATCTTCATCTGCATGATCAAATATTTGTTGTTGTTTCAGAGATTTCCTGATTATTTGCTTCTGCCACGCACATAAAAGTCAGATCCGGCCGCACACAGGTTCACGCCGCACATCTGACGCTATCAATATTTATTGCTTATTGTTTAGAGATATACAGACCTGCAGATTACACACACACACACACACACACACACACACACACACACACACACACACACACACACACACACACAGATCACTGGATATCTGTCGCATTCTCTCTGTTCTATTAAAGAATGACACAGGGAGGGATCGCCAAAGCTGTAAATATTTAATAACTTCTTTGGGTTATTCATAAAACAGACTCTCTGTACAGATCATCCCTCACACACACACACACACACACACACACACACACACACACACACACTGCCTCAGGTCGCAGTGTATGACAGTCAGAACTTCCACACTCAGTTCAGAGGTCAGAAACACATCAGATCTTTTATTCTCTCCTCTGATGTGAAGGAAGATCAGTAATTCTGCATGAAGCATTTAAACATGGTAAACTGTAGTAAATGGAGCTGAGAGTATAACATTTACATTCATGCATTCAGCAGAGGCTTTCATGCAAACAGAGGAACAAACGCAATTCATCAACGAACCAACAATATTCATATATACCATGCCAGGTTTATTTGACAACTAAAAGCAAGCACAAAGAAAGCAAAAAGAATAATTAAATTAGCACATTATTGTGCGTGTCTACAGAAACATCACATTTCATCTGTGCTCAGCAAAACATCAATCTGCTGTTATCAACTAGTTTTGCAAATGTAGTTTTCCAAACATGCAAATTCTGTCTTTAATTAGTCATCTTCACTTAAAGTCTGTGTTTCATTGTGAGACAGACGTCTCCTGCTTCTCAGGTGTTTCTCCTGAGACTCCAGCGTCTCCGTGTGTCTCAGACATGATCCGACCAAAGTCAGACATTTAGATTTTAGAAGCTTTATTTTACTGTTATTTATATACAGTGTTGGTGGTAACGCAATCAGATTACTTTTTCAAGTAACTAGTAAAGTAAAGCATTACTTTTTCAATTTACAACAAAATACCTGTAACTTTTTCAAATAAGTAACGCAAGTTACTTTTCTCACATGAATTGACTGACAGCTCTCCTGTCCTCATGCTGAGAGAAATAAAGGCCAGAGGCGTGTCTCTGTGTGAACATGATGTTATTGTGCTTCTAGACTAAATGTGGACATGGATTTACTCATCTCACTTACACAAAAACATTCAGTATTCCTCAAATTCCTCAATAAAATGAAATCTCAGAATTTTATGCAAACCTGTAATAAATGTATTTAATGTCTTCGCTGCTGACCTTCAACGATCTAATTCAGCCATACTAATAAGAAAACAATTACTTTAGATTAGAAATGAGTGTTGAACGTTCTTCTCCTGTATCATATTCTTCTTTAATCCAGAATGGCAGCACAGCTGAAAGGTTTGTTTGAGTGGCGCCCTCTACTGTACAGGAGTAAATCTGCATTTCCTTCAGCTTGAGGCTTGTTCATTTCACTTTTGGTGTGAAAGGGCCTTAACATTTGCCAAAAATATAACTTTTTTTTATGTTATTAAAAAACAAACAAGCAAGCCCAGCCCAGGGGAGAAAAAGCAATGCAAAAATGTAATGTAACGCATTAGTTTTCATAAAAAGTTATTTTAGTGCAACTTATTAGTATACATACAAAATGTACTCAACTCTTCTCAGTTTCTCTCTCTCTGTGTGTGTGTGTGTGTGTGTGTGTGTGTGTGTGTCACTCATGTCCTAGAAACGAGTGTGTCACATCTGTGATGTTGTGGCTCTGAGCTGTCAGCTGCGGCAGTGAGTTCCTTCAGTGCAGCCATGAGTGTGTATTTTCATATAAGAACTATATGTGTCCGTACACACACACACACACACACACACACACACACACACACACACACACACACACGATGAGATGAGATGAGATGTTCTCTGCTGCTTTCATTAGCTCTGGCCTGCACTCTCTTCCTCCACCAGAGCACATCAGTTCAGGAATATCTTGTCCTCCTCAGAAAACAGAGAAGAAGCTTCATTCCTCTCATGCAGGTCTGTTGTGTTAATACAGTAATGGTTTCCTCATCTCTGCATGGATCATGTCAGACTTCAGATGAATGTCTCCATTCTGATATGAAGATCTTCTGAACATGCAGCATCTCTAGAACAAGCACATACTACAAAGAACAGTAACGGTAATAAAAGATAAACTCTTCCTCTGTTAAATGTTCTCAGTTTGCATTAAAGTTCATGTCGTTTTTCTCTAATCAAGGAATGAGAATCACAAACAGTCAAAGTCAGTTCAGATAGAAGTACTTCGGCTTCAAACACTTTTATGTCCCAAGGGTTGATTTTGTTTTTTATGGTCACATATTTTATTTATGCCTACTTTTATGTTTAGATTTCATTGTTTCATTGTCTTTCAATCAGTGAAAACATGAATTATTACCTGTTCAAAATTATGATTATCCTAAATAAACATTTATTGAGTAAAAAAATATTTTACTGTCAGTCAGTCTATTAGTGTTGAGGATTTTACAGTGACTCTTTCTGTTTCTCCAGTAGGTGGCGACAAATTACTTTCTTTTTGAGTGAGTCACTGATTTGTTCATTCAATCGATTCATTCAAAAATGCTGATTCATTCAGGAACAAATCTAGGCCCTGTCCCAAATGGCACACTCCGGACTTGTGGACTTCCTCGGACTCCACACTTTGGTGACGTCATGTAGTGCAGACCTATAGGGCCCTTGGCGCGAGTCCACGAGGGCGCATTGAGAGGTATTTTTGGGACAGACTCGATCGTCACGCCGGAAATAACGGTCTGGTTGTTGTTTGACAGGAGCTGCAGGTTCGGGGAATATGCTGCCTATTGTGGTTGTTGTTTTTACTATTGTGTTTGCGAGATGGCTTGCCATGCAGAGAAATCATATTTTTGCGCTCCGATGTCGTAGTAGAAGAGTCCCTTTATTAGATAAATGTCACAAATATCTTATACAAATATTATAATATTTAGCATCGAGAACAGGCTTCTTTTCTTTTGCAAAATATTATCTCCATGTCAACTACACAGCCTGCTTTTGCTTATGCCACCTGGTTATTAGACAATATATACATGCTTATTTAAATAATGTAATAATACATAATGTTCCATTTGAACTAAGATTACAATTTTAACACATAATAAACATGTGCGTGAGTTTCAGATGAATTTACAGTTTTAAATATAAATACTAGGTTTACATATGACTCAGTAAAGCCCTGACATTCGGTTCTATTTATTTAATGAATCATAATGTGATCGCATTATTCAACGCGCTATTATTATGTTTGAGATATCAACCACTGGTCGATGACCATAATGTTTGTATAAACTGTAGGTAACAACTGGTCAAATGTACACCTAGGTCATAAAAACCGTAATGAAACCTACACTTAAATATTTGCTTCTCAGCCAATTGCTCTTGAGCGAAATCTCCTCCCATCCGTTGTCTGATTGGCATTTCGCAAAGATTCCTGGGTAGTTAAAGTGTGCGGAGCCTACATCTATGTGTGCTTCGTGGAAGACCGCTTCAAGGGTACAAAGGGGGCGCTGCTGAGCACACTTCAGAGCGTTAAAATGCTGAATGGGACGGCCTACGGACTCGTAGACTCGGCGAGCACGCGCAATTTAAGTCCACGAGGCCGAAAGTCCACATGAAGTGCGCCATTTGGGACAGGGCCCTAGTAGCTGCCTTTGTATATGATTCATTGAATCATTCACTCAGTCAATTCGTTCATTCGCTCACACTGATTCATTCAGAAACAAAACAATTATACTGCGTGATGCTCGATAGCGATTCACTAAAGATTTTATGGGTAGAGTTCGTTCACATCGTCTGAAGACTCGCCTCAGGAAAACAAAGAGTGAGAAAACACTGAATGGATTTTATGAACGCGATCGCAATATTTCTGCACTTCTGAAAGAGTCTGATGCTTCTCGCTGAATGAGCTTCAACAGGACATACTGTAAGTGAGACTATGTTTTGAGAAACAGAAAAGCACATTATTTTGTTAATTCCATGTAAAATATGGTGTGTTGGATATTATCGTATTGATTTAAAGGGTTAGTTCACACAAAAATGAAAATTCTGTCACTAATTACTCTCCCTCACACCCGTAAGACCTTCGTTCATCTTCAGAACACAAATTAAGATATTTTTGATGAAATCCGAGAGGTGTACGGCTCGTCCATAGACAGCAATATAATCGACACTTGAAAACTATGATTTGTTTTGCTCATATTGAGGCCTGACAGTTAAAGCCGCAGATGAATGACTGAGTTTCTGCATGTGTTCAGAGGTTCATCAGGATCAGACACTGGAAACAGTTGGTGGAGTCTCAGCATGACTGCAAACAGCCTTTAATGTTGTAAATGAAGCGGCTGTAGTACCTCAGCAGCTCTTTCACAACACTGATTCTGCCGTAAAGCCGTTTATGACTAACAAACATCTGCACTGAAATAAAAGCCTTCAGTGAGTCAACAGCAGAAGATTTCTCTGTTCAGCTGACGATCTTCACTGAAATCTGTGATATTCTGCATAAGAATGTTTCGAAATCACTTCAGAAATCTCAGTCATCATATTAGTCACACTTTTAATTAGTGTTTAAAAAAGAGTTACTAATGAACAATGTGCATTATGTAGTTACATCTTTGTTATTGCTTTAGTATTTATGTGCTTGTACTTGTTGAGTAATGGTCTTAAATGTTCTGCATTATTGTAAAATTGACGGAAGCATTATATGATGTGTGTGTGTGTGTGTGTGTGTGTGTGTGTGTGTGTGTGTGTGTGTGTGTTATCACGTCGTCCTCTGTCGTGTCTCCCTCTGTTTGTCTCAAAGCTCTAATCATTTTATTTTCTGCCTGTATTTCTCCACACGGAGGTGATGAACACAGAGAGCTCTCCATGTGAAGGGCGTCTGTCTCTCTCTGATTATCTTCTGCGTTTATTACTGTCACGCTTGTGCTTCTGTAAAGGTTCCAGTAAAGAACATCTCTGTGTTATTACTGTGAGAGAGTCACAGCCTCTGAGTGATGAACTGATGACACACACACACACACACACTTATTTTTTTATTTTAGATTTGACTTGCATTTTCAAAGATCAGATATTGTTTGTATACATGTTTGTGTGTCAAATTTTTCACTCACCTTACAAACTGTGTGTGTGTGTGTGTGTGTGTGTGTGTGTGTGTGTGTGTGTGTGTGTGTGTGTGTGTGTCTGCAGGTTTTGTGCTCCTGTAGGTCACATTCTCACTGGAGGCCGATGATATTTGTTGGATGTTAAACATCCCTCTCATTTCCTCCGGAGCGGTTCATCATGTCGAGTGTGTTTCAGAGCAGAGCTGGACAGTGTTGACCATCCGTCACTCGTCCGCTCCAGAAATCTGAGCCGCTCCTTTAAAAGCTGAGGGATGGGAAACCCCTCTCTCCTTCTGACTTTCACATGAGAAACTCTCTCCATCCTTCACCTCCGTGAGCGAGTGACGTGTCTTCATCCCTTTCTCATTAAAGTCTCATAAATCCTGGCTAAATTTAACCCAGCCCTCCGACGAGGACCACCGCTCCGCTCCCGCTGCCTCTCTCACACCCACATCACTGATCCCGGGAACAACTTCTTCATTATCAGAAAAATAATAATAATAATAATAAAGAAAACAGCACTTTGCACCTTTCTATCTTATAGACTCATAAGTTCTCTGAATAAGAAAGGGACTTCAGAGGTTTTCACAAAAACAAACAAACAAACAATTAAAAAAAATCTCTGGACAGAAGATGAAGCTGTCCTATTCCGATCTGAGGTGACATCAGTCTGTTTCACACATGAGAAAAACATGTGCAGGTCAAACAAGCAAGTAAATAAATACCTTTTTTCATTAGACGATGAATGAAGAGAGCTTATTTTTGGACTAATTAAAAACACTTAACCCCATATTCTCATTACTGCAATGCTCCAGATGTTCTGCTTTTATAAGAGTAATGAGAATTTGTGGTAAATTGTGCTTAATTAGCATTAAAAATAATGACACAATACAGAAAAACTTAATGATCCTAAAAATAGGCTGTTAAATGTAAATATATATATATATTTTTTCATTGGACAGTGTATTTTAACAGTTAAGTCCAGACCATAACAAATGAATTAAAGAAATAAATATAAATATATATTTTAGGACCAATTAAGAACATTTAACCCCATATTCTCAATAAAAATGCTTTAAATGTTCTACTTACATTATATATATATATTGAATATAATTACCTTGAAAATAATGCGAAATGTTCTTAATGAAAAATCCTGTTTTTTTAGAATCTAGTTTGACATGTAGTGTTAGACGTTTGTTCAGACACTAAACACGAGCAGTAATAGCAGCGGCAGTATCAGACGCCGTCATGATGCTCTTTAATGAAGTCAGACTCTGATTCCAACAAAACTCTGTTTCGCTCTCGTCAGTGAGTTCAGCTTCACTGCTGTTTGTGTCCATCAGAGCAGATGAATGCGCTGAAACACTGGAGTGTGTGAATCCAGCGCTGTCGCTCCTCAGATGAATTATTTACAGCAGGAAAAGTCTCATGTTTCTCTCAGAGAGCTGCGGCCGTCAGGAGCAATGCAGTCACACACATTGTTAGAGGAGTGTGTGTGTGTGTGTGTGTGGAGTCATTAGTTTCATCTGTGCTGTGACAGATAATGCAGTGGATTGCGTGTGATGGTTAAACGTGTTTACAGTGAAGATGAGGAGAGATGTGAATCCTCCAGACGTCACTCATCAGTCAAACACCCAACACAGGCTTTATCCGCAAGAAATAACTAAAATAATGCACAGACACACACACACACACACACACACATTTGGGATGTGGTCCCAAGTGTAGTTAAAATTTCTTTGCTGAGTTGGTGAATCATTTTCACGGTAGACTCCAGATCAGGATTGAAAAGTGAATTTTCTGGAGTGGTGTGAACGTCTGATATGAAGAGCGGTGCTGCAGTGTAATCTGTGAGAGAACAGGCCTCCGCCGCTGGCGTTCAATCAGAAATAACCACATCTGCATATTCCAGCACACACACACCATAAAACCATGAATGATCAACTTTTCGCAGAAGTTTGTTCACAGATCTTTGTGTTTTCTGCGTGTTTTAACACGTCCCAGAGGTTTTTGCCAGCAAGAAAATAAAAAGATCCATTATTGAAAGTGTTCAAACTCCTCCCCTAAAGCACCTTCCTTCTGTGTTATTAAACCTAATATGAAGCAATTATTTAATTTTAATATAACGTTATGAGAAAACAAGCAATTCAGAGTTTAATTGGTGTTGTTTTCATGAAGCTAACCTCTGTTCTCTTCCTCTTCATAAAAACACACGTTTTGCTCCTGAGCAGAGATGAAAATCTAATTTTCTTTCATCTTCTTGTCACTGAAATGCATGTTGTGGAAGAGAATGAAAAAAAGCTTTTTATAAACATAACCTACTAATGTGTTTTACCCGTGTTCATTTCAGTAATTAGTGATTTAATGGGAGTTTAAGGTTTTTAACCGAATTAAATTCACAGCGGAGTGTGAAACAGCGTTTGCAGATCCGGCTGCGGAGAGGAAGACGAGGGTTGACGCTGGTCTTCATCACAGATCACAGCAGCAGAAGGCCAGAAATCTCCAGATGGTAATATATAGGCTGGATTGTATTGTGCACATACAATGAAATTCCTGTGCCTAAAAACAAAACAAGAATGTTTCACAATAAAACTAGATTTTCTGCAGCAGCAGTACAATAATGTTCAAGTGAATTCAGGTTTTAGTCTTTGTTTCTGTGACTGAAATGCTGCATTAGAGAATCAACACAGTCTAATGTGGCTGCAGAATATATAGATGCATGAAAGAAAACACCAATCACAACTGAGCATGCAAAGAAATGTACAAAAGGCCGTCAATCAGTAAGAACACTTCATAATGACGTCACTGAGGCAAGGTTTCCAAGTTTAATCTTAGATGTTTGGAGGGGTAAGCTTAAAAACTCCAAAAATAACCTGCACACTGACTATGTGAACACCTTGTGTGTGTGTGTGTGTGTGTGTGTGTGTGTGTGTGTGTGTGTGATTTGTTGATGTAATTACCTCAAGCAGTTTGTCCATTAATGTGTCCCTCAGCACATCACACCACAACACACACACATCTGGGCTGATGTCTGCAAACCTGAGCGAGAAAACAGCTTTCTCACATTAGATAGATAGAGAGATAGATAGATAGATAGATAGATAGATAGATAGATAGATAGATAGATAGATAGATAGATAGATAGATAGATAGATAGATAGATAGATAGATAGATAGATAGAGAGATAGATAGATCTAAATTAAAAACAAACTTTATAAAGAAGAGCAAACACTTTATACAATGACTTGAATGAAAATTATGTGTGTGTGTGTGTGTGTGTGTGTGTGCGTGTGTGTGTGTGTGTGTGTGTGTGTACTGTGTGTGTGTGTGTGTGTGTGTGTGTGTGTGTGTGTGTGTGTGTGTGTGTGTGTGTGTGTGTGTGTGTGTGTGTGTAAAGGAATGTAAGTGTTGCTCCTCATTGGATCAGGAATCTCAGAGGAAAATATCCAGCTGAAATCTTTTCCTGGTGGGAATACATAACATTCCACAGGGATTTACAGTGTGATACAGCTGTTTCTTTTAGCATTCCCTACAACACACACACACACACACACACACACACAGAGTTTACTTATTCATGAATAGACATTGTGAAATTGTGCTTAGTGGCTTTTTATTATCTCAACAGCATCAGTGATTAATGAGCGTCACGTTTAACAAGGTAAAAATCAACGGCAGGATTACTCATTATGAAGATTCAGGACCAGATCCAGAGCGCGGCACGAGGCCTGCTGGTCCAGGAATGAAACTGTCTCGTCTAATGAACTGAAATGGTGCAGACGTCACGCTGACCTGCAGATTTCCTGGCAGGTAACGATAAAGAGATTCTTAAGTGCTTGACGAGAGCGGCCATCATTTCTCTCTGAAGTCCGACACGAATCAGTCACTCTCTACTTCAGTACGTCTCACCTTTAATGATATAATTACATTACAATCATACGGCAGCCAGAGAGAGAGAGAGAGAGAGGATCTATTCTGGGACTCGCGCTCATGTACAGACCGTCTGACGCCAGATGGCTCATTCTAATAAATATTCAACCTTAACACGGTTCCCAATGTAACTTCTCTCCCCTTCATTTTTCTTTCTCCTCCCTCTCACTTTCTCTCTCACTTCCTCTGTTCTCTGAGCGGCTGCCAGCATCCACCCGTGACGGAGGGTTTGTGGAGTGATTACAGTACAGTACGGAGAGGGATGGGGGTCTGCGTACTGTAACGTGGGGGTTGAAGCCGTGGGAAGAAAGGAAAAGAGAATGTGAATGAGTCAGAATCAAAAAGAAAACAATTACATCAAGAAAACGAAGCCTGTTGTGGAGGAATAGTTCACCAAGAGTGACATTTCTGTCATTATTTACTCACCCTTTTGTCATTTGTTTGCTGTTGTATTTGGAAGGAGAATTTACGAATTCTGTTCATGCAGCTTTTTCCATGCAACATTTCTACATTGGTCATTTTCAGACTGGTTCAGTTATGAGCAAACCAATGGCGTCTGCTCTCAGTGAAGTCATTCCATCATCTTTGAATCTGAACATGAGATTTCAGAGCTTCAGAAGAAGGAAAAATAAATTAAATTTCACGTAATGGCAGTAAATGTTGTATTTCCATCATTCACACAGAAATTATGTAGATCTTTCATGTTTTTATTATGTTGCCAGAATTTTTCCATGACATCATCTGAAAATAAGGCTCTTAATTGTAGAAAATGATATAGTCTTTTTAGATGTGATGTATTAGATAATGCACGCTGGATTGATGAAGTGTTTTGTCACATTGTAGCAGTTTTTTCCTCAATTTCCTCATTGGAAGAATTTAATTTCCGCTACTTTAATGAAGGAAAACGATGCAGTGTTTAAATGGTAAATATTTATATTTCACTACTACATTTAATTTATCCTTAATTTTTGCATTATGGTATTGAGAATTTGGTAAAAATGTACAATAAGGTCCCATTTGTTAACTAACAGTGTCACTGAGGATTTTAAAGGTAAATATTTACAGATATCATGACACTACTGTTACAATGCAATGCCGGACTTCATGGTCCTAAAGGCAGGTTCATTTTATTTTTGCAAATTATGATTTCTTTTCTTTTTTTTTCTTTTGCATTTAGAGTGAAATATGAGCCGGCCGTTTGGCAGTGCGATGTTCAGGCCAGTGTTTGGCTCTTCCTCTGACCTGAAAGAGTTGATCATCCTCTCAGCTCATTTGACTCTCGCCTGTCTCTCGCTCTGACAGCGTGTTTGGACGTGGCCGCATCGCCGTAATCAGCACGCTCAGGGTCCTCTCGCTGGCCTCGTGTGATTAATTTGATGACCAGTCTCATATCAGAGCTCAGAACCTGGAGACAGCACCATGACAACCATCCCACAGCCGGCCAATCACAGAGCAGCTTTATATGGCAGGAAATGGATCTCTGGGAGATTTCGAGTGGGTGGACGAGGCCCATCGCCTCGATTCACAACAGGACACACACTGCGTGTGAGTGTGTTTTATGGCACAATCGTAGGTGAAAAGATGACTGGAGTTTGGTAATGTCTAGTTGGCAGTGAGGAGTCATTTATTAGATGATTTAATCCAAAGCCAACTACCCACATGTCTAGTGACATGGAAGAAATACACTACAGAGGTGTATATTTCTGTAAATTTATTATATATGTATATGTCTGTGCAGTATGATCTATAATATGGTCTTTCAATGAATGGTCAATCAACTCATTATACATTACAACTGGATAAAAAAAAATGCATGGCGCGATAAAAGCATGTGAACTCCATTTAAAATCTGTTAAACATTAAATTGAAGGTCACTTTAGACATTCTACTAACTATAAGTAACTTTGCAACTACATGGCAACTAACTAATATTAGTAAACTAACCTCACAATCTACTAGTATTAGCAGACTGTTAGGTTAGGGTTAGTAGAATAAGTTGACATGTACTTGTAAAGTAATTTAAAGTTAGAAGAATGTCTTAGGTGGACCATCAAAAAATATAGAGACACGATCACTCTATACACTGAACAGATTGAATTTAGGTTTTTATTCACATTAAACATTCATCAACTCACATTAGTTGTGGCCCACGATGGAGTCGAGGGAGGGAGAAGCCATGGTGGAGTCTTTGCCAAAGAAACCATGGGGAAGACAGACAGAGACTGTGCTGATGGAGGTGGACACCCAGGCGGAGACGGAGAGCTGATGGGACCACATGACACCGATGGTTCAGGAGATCAAGGCAGAGCGTCCAAGGTGGGGCCAGAATGCCAGAGTACTGAGGCGGAGCCATTGGGACTGAGGACCAAGGCGGATGAGGGCCTGGAAGTCCATGGCACAGGCAGAGTGACGTCTGACCAAGGTGGAGCTGGAGGGACGACGGAACCCACTGGAGCCACTAGGATGATGGTCCCAGGTGGAGCCAAGGGAGGGAGGAGCCTAGGTGGAGCCGACAGGTTGATGAGCCGAGGTGGAGTGCTGGGCTCGATGGCTGGAGGCGGAGCCAGGGGATCCTCTTGTCAAGGCGGAGCATGTGACCGGAAGACCCGAGGTGGATCCGAGCCACTAGAGGAGCCGAGGAGCTGAAGGAAGCCAGCGGAGGCTATGGGTAGAGGAGGCGGGAGAGAGAGGATGCGTGGAAGTTTTTTCAATGACACAGGATTGGCACTAGGCGGAACCAGCTGTGATGAAGAAGATTCTGAGCTGAGCGGAAGATTTAGGGAAGTGTTCAAAGATCTTGGCATAATCAGCTGAATTTCATCGTCCAGCCCTCACCTGAAACCTTCCATGAGGGTGATGTCATCACATCTTGCAAGGTGGCAGATGTCCGTGAACTCCTCCACATACTCCTCCAGATTACTGCCATCTTGAAAAATAAAAACAACAGTTTCTCCTGGCCTGTTAAGGTTTCCCAATGGGGCAATATTAATAGCCCCTATACTCATTACATTTCACGGTCTGGTGTTCTGTCATGGCAGGTCCACAAAGGAAGGTGAGGAAGAAGGATAATGTTCAAATAATAGTGTATCTTCAATAAAACAAAACAAAGGCAGTATCGAAACACAGAAGTAATGTAACAGAGTGCACTTAACACAAACAACACCAGACAATGAACTGAAAGAACTGAGGGAATTAAATACACACATAATGAACTAATAGACAAACAGGTGTTTGCTAATTAATCAAATAATGAATTGTCATGACAACTATGCAGCAACAAAGGAATCAGGAAACAAAGAGAAACACACTAAAAGTCCTTGAAAACGAAATCAAAACACATCAAATAATGAATAACTGAGCATCAGTCCCATTATAAACAGATTATTTGGGTTAAACATCAGGGTTGCAGAGTCCTGTTAAACACCAAATCCAGCAGAAAATCCAGAATTATCAGCAACAGATTAAGAAATGTTTGTGGCAAACGTCACCATCTTCACCTCACGGCTCATTCACACAGAGTTCAGCATTTCCCGACTCTCACCGCTGGCTCAGCGCCACTAACGTCTGTTCGTCTGCGACACGTACGGTTACAGTTCATCATCACACACCGGGACAGTTCACCGGGAACAACCTTACAGAGATAGTTCTCCCAAAATGATCAGTTCTGTCATCATTTACTGAAGTATGACTCTCTTCTGTGAAATACAAAAGAAGAAGATCATCGGGGTCAAAACAACATTATTACAAAAACACTTATCTTCTTTTACGTTCTGCAGAAGAGAGAACGTCATACAAGTATGGAAGGACATGAAGGAGTGTAAATGATGGGTGAACTGTCCCTTTAAATGTCTTGCTCTTGATTAATTCCAGCACTGGGTGTTAAACTTAAATTCACATCTTCATATCAGAATATTGCAAAATGATTCTGCAAACAGACTTGACCAGCATGACAGTTTTCTGTGGTATATTTTTGCACATCTGGCGTGTTTAAAGTCAGGGTTTATGGAGTGAGAGCTGACATGTGTTTGGAGAGAGGCATGATGGGACGCTCCCGTGTTTAGCTGTGAAGGAACACACAAGTTTGGATTTAACCGGTTTATAGATATTGTGTAACAACTCAGAGGAATGATGATGAAGAAATCAAACTCAATATCAAAGACACTCTGAATTCATGAAAGTGTTTTGCACATTTTTGTGCTCTTTTAATTTGTAAGCTAAACTGCAGATCCTGTGGCAATGCAAATATACAGATACTGCATTACCCAGAGGTCTTTCTTTGATAGCTCAAAGACTGTGTTCTCATTCACAGTGTCTTTAGGACGTGTCTTAAAAACAGACGAACCATGAGCATCAGTTATTGAGCTTGTCGAGGTGTTTGTGGGTTAAACTGCAGCTCTGACAGCAGCGTCTCACGCAGGACATCACGACTACAAACATCAGTCATTACAGGAGCTTAATCCACACGGCAGGAGCTGACGGAGAGCCTGATGCTCCCCACCGACCCCATACATCACCGTCCACCCGCCGGACACACTCCGAGACCACAGGCCATGAGCCGACTAACCGAGCCGTGCGCTTCACTGGACTCATCAGCTGTTAATCAGCTCTGTCATGGTTTACACCTTCATGTTGTTTCAAACCCGTATGCTGTTATTTCTTCTGGAGAAATACTGGAGAATTTTCATGCAGCTCTTTTCCATACAACAGTTCACAGTGATCAGGGCTATTATCTTTAAAACGATTAGTGTTGGGTAAGTTGCTCTAAAAAAGTAATAGCTACTAATTTCATCTTCAACAATGTAATTAGAATACTGTACAGTGTCAATGTTACATATGTTGCATGTAGTTGCTATAGTAATAACTATAAATTATGCATAATTACATGCAACTAAACCAAACCCTAATCTAACCCTATAGTAAGTACACGTAGTTACTTAATATTACTCAGTACTTAAATGTATAATTACAATGTAACAAAGACACCTTACAATAAAGTGTAACCCTAATTACTCTAAAAATAAGTATTGCATTACTTATTATTCCTTTCTAAATCACATCTCAACCTCTACAAGGATAAACATGAATTGCTCTTTAAATCCTTTCAAATAAATAATTTAAAACTAGTAGTTAGTTGCCATTGCAATGCAGCATTTATAATTTTTTGGTGCACTAACATAAATAAAACTAAAACTGAAATATATATATATATATATAAAATCACAAAAAAACAACAAAATGACTGATATTTTAAAGTATAAATAATGGAACATTAAAAAAATGAATACAAAATATTAATAAAAACTACAATAGTAGATCATTGATACTAAAATATCAATCACCATCAAAGGATCATGTTATTTTTTCATAGACAATAAAAATATCAGCATGTAAACAATATAATATTAACTACTCCTTGAAATGAGAAACTGACTGTAGATGTGATTATTGTGAGAGACTTCAGATATCATGTTCTATAACATGAAGCACCTTCACAGCATGTGTGTAAGTTCATGCTAATACTTCTTTAATTCCTTCTCTGACTGCAGCACATGAAGCACGCGGAGCTTCGCTTCTCTCACGTGATGTCTGCAGCTCTCAGCATGTACGGCAGTCGGAAAGAAGGTTTTGAAGATGTTTCCCTTGATCCGCTTGATCCAGAGAATCTCAAACCAACTCTAATACGATGAAATATACATCAGATCAGTCATCATGAGCGCGAGAGAGATTTGAGCCTCATGTACTGATGCGGTACAGCAGATGTTTCAGCAGGTGTGCGCAGACGTGCAGACGAACCCTCTGCAGACGCAGGCAGGTGAATGAACAGATGTAGCATTCGCTCGGTTCATTTCAACATCTGACCTTTACGGTCGAGCGTCTTCGTGAGGTTTCAGTTTCAGACTCATCAGATGAGACTTGAGCACTAAAGCAACACGATTATCATAAATATCTGCGCTGAGAGGTTTTGCTGAAATGTAATTCATTTAAGTGAAATGTTTTAATAGCTTTAATTACAGATAAAAACCCTGACACTAAAATAACACTTTGCATTATGTCAGTACATTGATATTGCGCACGCATATTTCACATATGTATAGCAATAATGTCCTCTTGTTTCAGGAGAAGGTCAAACCGAGACTGGATAGATGTGCTTCATAAAGCGGGAAACTTGTTAGTAGCATTATCCGGTTACGGCTGAAAAACAGAGATCACACACATACACAGATTTCCAGAGGAGAAGAATCACTTGAGTAATTGTTCTTGTCATTTGTGCAGTAATTTTACTCCTGAATGCCTTGTTTTAGACAGGAATTAATAAAAATCGCATTCGCTTCAGGTGCTTTGCGTCTAACCTCTCTCTCTCTCTCTCTCTCTCTCTCGGTCGCCCCTGGCCGTCTCTCTCTCTCTTATTATCAGTTCATAATTCTCTCTCACTCAGGCAAATTAAGGCAGCGAGTGTGTCGGTCAGTCCGGCGGCGCTTCGGGGCACCGGGAGGTTTAAATGGCAGAAATTCGTCCCTGAGCTCCGAGGCACGAGGCTCAACACTGAGTCCAGTACAAAGCTCTTCAATACCTCTGATCCCAGCTAATTTAATTAGTCTGAGAGACGCTGGTGAGTCCAGAAGAATTCTTCTGATGCAGAAAGATCCACAGCAGCAGCACTAGGAGGCAGGAGCGTTTCTGTGGCCCACTTACAAACACAACGCTCATCACTTCTGTACCCTCATTATCTCTTGTTAGTAGAATCGTTTCATGAAATAATTGACTAAAGCTTTATAAGTGTCAAAAACAGTAGCAAATGACTGCATTGAAAAACTGAACTACTGTATGATTCTGTTTCTGGATGATCTGACCCTTAAAATGACTGGAGTTAATGCAACAGTAGAGCAGTCAGCTTAATTTAGCCATAACTCTTTCTCCACCATTTATGGAATTTTCCATCAGTCCATGTTTTCACTGTTATACAGTAGAGGGCGCTATTACACACCTTCTGAAAGAGTACAGAATCTCCTGATCAAAACACTGGTGAAGAAGAAGCAGAAACAAGCAATAGAAGCATTGCTGACGCACATAAATAACACGATCATCAAACATTCAACAGCATATAAATCACTGCCTTGATGGACTCAATCTACTCCATCTGTGTTTTGATCGTCGCTCTGAATCCCATCCGTATGGAAGCTTGTTTGCGCCACAGAATAAAACAATTTAAAAGATAATTGCAACTTTTTATCTCACTATTCTTTTATCTCGCAATTGTGTGTCATAAGTCAGAATTGCGAGATTAATTGTTTTAAACTGTTTTATTCCGTGGTAGAAATAAGCTTCCATATATCCAGACAAAGTCTTTGACAAAAACACGATTTTCTCAGCTTTTTGTTCAAAATGTTGCTTTTTTAATGAAACGCATTCAAGTATTGATAATAAAAGAATGCATGAAGCTAGAATAAAATGTTTTTTGTTTAAAAGCAGATGCTTTTGATATATTGTTCAGATATTCATACAATATTCTGGAGGCCATGAAAGTTTTGTGAAAAAAAAAACAAAACAAAACAAAACAAAAAAACGCTGGCGGGGATTAGGATTAGTTCAGTTCAGAATTCAAATTTCCTGATAATTTCCTCTCCTCCATGTCATCCAAGATGTTCATGTCTTTCTTTCTTCAGTCGAAAAGAAATGAAGGTTTTACGTAATCATGTTGGAAAGGTCACGCGTGACGTATGCGGAAGAACCGCGGTAGGATGAAAAACATGAAGTTGAAGGAGAGAAATTGAATTTTCTCCTCCAACTTCAAAATCATCTGACATCGTTGTTTTACCTCTTTTGGTAAAGGCCGTTTGACTTGCATGTTCGGTTTGTAAACACTGGATCGGTACTTCCGTCTACGTCACACGTGACCTTTCCACCGTGATTACGTCATGCGTGGAGCATCACAGAGCAGTGCAAGACGAGCATTTGTGGTTAAAAAGTATATAATTTTATTTTTTTTAGAAAATGTCCGATGGTTTCTCTAGATGAGACTCTTATTCCTCGTCTGGGATCATGTAGAGCTCTTTGAAGCTGCACTGAAACTGACATTTGGACCTTCAACCCGTTGAACCCCAGTGAAGTCCACTATATGGAGAAAAATCCTGGAATGATTTCCTTAATTTCTTTTCCACTGAAGAAAGAAAGACAAGAACATCTTGGATGACATGGAGGTGAGTAAATTATCAGGAAAATTTTATGAAAAAGTGGACTAATCCTTTAACTAGATTTTCAAAAATTAAATTGTCATAATCATGTAACGAATCAACACGCCATTTTTAAATAAACACAAACAGAGTTTTGATGTAAGGAAGGTTTTTCAGATTGCTTAAATCTTGCTTTGAATTAAACCTGTTAATTAAGGCCTGTTAATTTATTTTCAGCAGCTGCTGGACTGTTTCATTCAGAGCAGAGAATCAGAGAATCAGAGAATCAGTGAATCAGTGAATCAGTGAATCAGTGATCAGATCGTCCTGCCGAACAGCTCCAGATCATGAGATCATTGTGCATTAGTGAGATAAAACGTCTCTCATTAGCATGATGAACTTTGCAGCGGAAACATGAAAAGTTCAGCTCTTCATAGCCGTAATTACGTGGTAAGCTGTGAGATTATTGAATGTGAAGAGAGTAATGGTGTTCATTTGTAAATGTGTGTTCTCCCTGATGATCTTTCATCTCTGCACACTCTTTCCTGATTACGTCCAAATGAAGAGCTTCCACTACAGCCATTAGTGCCGCTTTTGTCCCCGCAGTGGATGGAGGAGAAAGAGAGCCAACAATCAAATGCATCTTAAAGGAACCTTCTGGATTCAATGTGAATTCAGCTCAGTGTTCAGCATCTGTGATGTGTTGTTTATCAGTATGTAGAATAAAGAAGAAATCAGTAACTAAGTAACAAAGAGTGAAAACATCAAAATCACAGATTGATTCTTGTAATGTTATATAAAGGATATGACAGGAAAATTTATTTAATGCAGCTGTAAATGAGAGTCAGATCTAAACATAATCCATAACTAAGCCACACATTCACCAACATGTGGCTCTCATTACACATCAATATCATCTAAAAACCAGCACAAAAATGTCAGCAGGTTATTATTAGTAGTATAAAAAAGTGTTTTGGAATTGCAAATATATGTTTTTCATTGAGTGCATTGGTAAGAATATCACTTGAGAACAGAATCTTTTTTATTGTGAGCTGTTTCCAGTCAAAGTATATTTGATTCAAATCACTAAATGTGAAACTATTGTTTAATTGTGTGTATTTAATATACATAAAATGCTACGTATGAAAATAGCAGTTTATTACTAGTTATCTTCTTTCAAAAAGGTTAAAATATGGTGCAAATCATGTATTCATGGTTCAGGGGATTAAAAATAAATAAATAATATGTAAATTCACAAGTACTGAAAATCATGCAGAAACAATTTTCACTCAGAAACTGCTAGTAAATGTCACAAATACAAAGAATTGTCAAGTAACACATTGAAATTTTGACATAGAAAAACTGAAAAAGTATTTTCTTGTAAACTGTATTCCAATAATCTTTGTTTATTTGCATGTAATTTTTGACAGTGTTGGACACTGTTAACAGACAAAGCAAGTTTATTTAAAGGGGACCCATAACGCCCCTTTCACAAGATGTAATATCAGTCCCTGGTGTCTCCAGAATGTGTCTGTGAAGTTTCAGCTCAAAATACCCCACAGATCATTTATTATAGCTTGTCAAATTTGCCCCTATTTGGGTTTGAGCAAAAACACGCCGTTTTTGTGTGTGTCCCTTTAAATGCAAATGAGCTGCTGCTCCAGAAGAGGGCGGAGCTTTAACAGCTCAACAACAACAAAGCTGGAGAATCTCAAGCAGCCAAAATGAGGAAAGTGTTCAGCCTTACATTGTTCAAACCGGAGTCGACACTGATGGAGAGACTCAGGAAGAAGTTACAACTTTTAGACGTTTCTGAATGGTTAGTGGATAAATTGATGTAGTTGCTGTGGAGTTGATTCAACTCATCCACTAGCATGTGCCGTCATGTTCATCTTTTGTGTTGAATTGACCCTCGTTTGTGAAGCAGTCCGGCGTAAAATGACGGCATGTCAACAACACTCGACTACAACAACTCTTCCTCTTCTCTAAAGCAGCCCAACATGGCCCCGCCCCCTTTGTTGCGTGTTCTCGGGGGCGGGGTTTATGTAAATTTTAGGGTTTGTGATGTCACTAACCTGGGAAGAAGCTCATTGTAGTTCCCCTTTGTATTGAACTTTGATCGTCGTAACTTTGCAGATGTTGTTTATGATCAAACAGCAACATTACACACTAACTAAAGTTAAAAAAGTCAAATCATAATCAACCATCTCTTTAATAAATGAAAAGATTTGATTGTTGGCATTCTTTGCTATCTCATGCTATCTTTACCTTAAAAACGAATCAAGGCCGATCCATCCATCTGTTGACCTTCTGACCCGGTGGAGCAGCAGCAGATGAAGCGGTTCGCGTGGTGCCAGATTTCGGCCGGAGAATCACGCATCTCTCTGCTCCTCCACTGACGGCAGGAAAGCTTGTGCATTTTTTAATCCTCGCTAAAAATAACAGACTTTACGAAGAAGAGGGTCAGAGCCTTGTCATATCAGGTTATGTCTGCCCGGGATACTTGTACAAGTGTATCATGATCCATTTTGTGAGAGCACAGCTCATGAATTATAAATGATGGCAGCCCGCGCAGGTTGCGAGAAGTGCCGCGCTTGTTTTCTTCTCGTTGCTTTCGTGTTTTCTCTTCCCCGAGGCGAGATTCCTTTCCTCGCCGTGTCTCCTTTTTGTCAGAGGTTGTAGGTGCATTTTCAGCGGCGAGGTAAAAGCAGACCAACACGCTGAATAATTTAACGCGGCGTGTTTGAACAGGTACAAAAATAATCCTGTCTCCGTGTCTCTGTGCTTTGAGAAACCGCTGCGCCAGAGAAGCTCTCCTCGCAGATCAGAGCCAGATATGAAATATTAAAGGTTATTGGTGGGGTGAGAGCGAGCGTTCCTGCGAGAGCAGGTAACTGCATGGCATCAGATGCGTTTGGTTTATTCATGGCGATCTCTCTCTGTAAACACCGCAGCGGATACCGCCGTTTCACCAGCCTTTCTCTTCTCAGAGAGCCACCTGCATTCAGACACCTGAGGGAGCTCCACATGTGCCGTAAACCTCCGTCAGCAGGTACGCTCTCCGTTTCCAGGCTAAGTGAAGCGTCGACCTCGTCTTCCTCGCAATCCTGCGGTCAGTGGGGGTCGAGCACCTCCGGCAGAAAGGCCTCAGGTTTGAGGTTAATTAACACAGAGAGAGAGTCTGAACTGGGCCAGGCCGAGAACGACGCTGCTAACGATGGTGATCTGATAGCAATTAATGCTTTGACAGGCCCTGCGCCCCCCCAACCTGCCTGCAGGCCCTCGTTGAGTATCACAGCTTAAATTATTCTGATCCGATAAAGCGAGCTGATACGCCACTAATGACTTGAGCTTCAGTTTCTCTCTCTCAACACTTCTGTTTCAACATCGACACTGCAACATTTGGGAGTTTCTGCGTGTCATTTTTATTACTTTGAGCTTCAACTCGACGTCATGATGCTGAAGTGATTTCCTGTAGATACACTATTATGGGAGCAAAAAGCATCTTTCATCTGTAAGACTTTATAATGAGGTCTCACACTGCAAAGAAAAAAAAAAAAGTATTTTTGTTTTGTTTTCCAGCACTAATATGTCTATAAATCAAGATGCATTCACTGGAGAAGCAAAATGACAAGATATTAAAGGGTTAGTTCACCCAAAAATGACATTTCTGTCATTAATTACTCTCCCTCATGTCGTTCCACACCCGTAATACCTTCGTTCATCTTCAAAACACAAATTAAGATATTTTTGATGAAATCCGAGAGACTCGTCCATAGACAGCAATATAATCAACACTTTCAAGGTCCAGAAAGGAACTAAAGACATCGTTAAAACAGTCAGTGGTTCAACCTTAATGTTATGAAGAGACCAGAATACTTTTTGTGTGCAAAAACAAAACAAAAATAACTTTATTCAACAATCTCTTCTCTTCTGTCATTATCTTACGCAGTAACAGTGAAGCTTCCGTGTTTACGTCCGAATGCCGGCTCAGTATTGGCCAAAGTTGATCACGTGATCAGCACGACGCATGCGTGTGATGCTGACGCAGGAGCCGGCCATTAATGAGTCGGCCAATGAACCTGGAAGCGCTGGACGTAAACAACGTGTGAGAATGACTCAGAAGAGAAGAGATTGTTGAATAAAGTTGTTTTTGCGCACAAAAAGTATTCTCGTCTCTTCATAACATTAAGGTTGAACCACTGCAGTCACATGACTGTTTTAACGATGTCTTTAGTTCCTTTCTGGACCTTGAAAGTCTCTCGGATTTCATCAAAAATATCTTAATTTGTGTTCTGAAGATGAACAAAGGTCTTACGGGTGTGGAACGACATGAGGAAGAGTAATTAATGACAGAAGATTCATTTTTGGGTGAACTAACCCTTTAAGTCTTGTTTTCCGAAAAATGTGTCAAAATGAAGTGAGTTTGTGCTTAAAACAAGAACAGGGGTCAGAAAAATAAACTTAATTCAAACGGAAAACAGGTTTATTTTTCTGCAGATACATTATGTTGATTTAAGAATGTTTAGATATTTGTACTGAAAACAAGACAGCAATTATTCTCATCAAATTCAAATGATCTCATGGAGATCAAATGAACTGCACAATAATTTTATAATGTTTATTATAACAACTATTTGTGCCTATTTTTATTTTTCCTAAGAAACTTTTTGGGAAACATTGTTGATGCTTCAGTGAAACTCAACTGAGATCTCCATTAGGTCTCCAGAGCTGTGAAAGAAAAATAAAACAGCAACAAGATGAAATGAGAAGGAAATGGAGACTTTTGCTAATGAAAGGCTTTCAGAAGAGATCTCAAACTCATACCAAAGGTCAGAAATCTCAATATGAACTCAAAACATTTCTCATCAAATTCTCCCAATCTCTCTTACTCTCTGTGTCTATTTTTACCCTTCCTAATAGAATTTCAGGGGAAACATCTTTGATACTTCAACTAAACTCAACTGAGAACTCCATAAAGAGCAACCTCCGAGCATAAGTGTTTCCTCTGCAGGTGTGTGTGTGTGTGTGTGTGTGTGTGTGTGTGTGTGTGTTGTAAACGCTGCTCAGTTGCGTGTGCAGTTAAAAGGGCCAGATTGATCTGAACCTGTAGAGAGAAGCTCAATACTCTGGTCTCTGAAAGGCTCCTCCAGCGGCCTGTCTGTTTGCACCCGAGTGGCGTCGGGCGTCCCACGGCAGCCTGATTGGATCCCCGCTGAGGGAACGGGCCGTGACGTGCCGCTGTCTCTGTACGGAACCACTCCGATGCTCCGGCCCGTTATCGAAATCCCGCCAGCCGCCCCGCAGAAACTCACCATGAAGACACACTGTTGCACCCAAAAAGCTCATACAAGTACAAAAAGACGGGCGGCGCTTCGATTCGCCCTCTACAAAGAGACCCTAAAAGAGCGACGGAGTCCCACCGTGTGATAATTGCGCCGCCGCGGAGGTACCTGGTGCAAGCGCCGGCCTACCATCTGACACCACGGATAAAAGAAGGCAGAAATCAAGCCTGAAATGAGAGTCAAACGTTTATCTGAACTTCAATGTGGCCAGAGCGCTCAAAAGAAGAACTCAAAAGGTGTTTCTTTCCTCACGCACTTGTCATAATCCTTTAACCTGAGAAATCCGTGAGTTCTAGCTTCACAAACGCGCTCTGTTCCCAATCCTGTTAGATATTATAAAGCCATCAGAGCGCAGGCCCGAGCTCCCACGGCGGCGGCGGCCGTTAACATCTACAGAACGGGGGAACGTCGGGAGCGTGCGGCACCCGTGGAGCCCGCGCACCTCCGCTCGTCCCTAATCATTATTTGATGACAGAAATCTGCGCGCATTACGGCGGCAGCGCTGTTTCTTAGCAACGCGCCAGGGATATTCAAACAATTTCATTAAAGTGTGACACCTCTTAGCAGGTGGCTGTGTGCGAGAGGAGATAAACACAGAGGTGGAAGCGTCGGCGCTATTTGCCAACATCACAATTGATAACATCAATTCAGCAACGTGTTTACAAGCCCTATGAAATGAAGCGAGCGTGTAAGAGTCGCTGAACCCCAGACGCCTGCTGTCTGCTACCCAAACACACCCAAACGCTCAGGTAACGCTGCTATTCAGATGGAAAACGCCTGATTTACATCCCAATACCTTCGGAGCGTCCTGGGATTCCTCTGCCTCTGATGCAATGCCAGATGTGTGTGTGTGTGTGTGTGTGTGTGTGAGGTAAATTGGATGTTTGCAGCGTTCAGCGGTTGATTCGGTACCTGCGGTAAATCAAGGTACTGCGGGAAAACAAACAATCGTCTTCAGTTGAGCATCTGCTTGACAAAAGACAGATCCTGAGAGAGAGAGAGCATGTGAGCGAAGGTTCAATGGTGGGAAATGAGAATGATTTACCTGAAATACGCTGTGGAAATTTCAGCCGACAGGTGACAAAGGTGAGCAGGTAAATGTTTACAGATCACCTTTATGTGTAACTAAAACCGGGAGAGCTTTGACAATCTTCTACCTGTCTGGGTGAATCTCAGGGAAATACTGTCCCAAATAGTTGCTTTGATTTGATTTTGTTCTGAAATATGAGTTCTTGACAGATTTGAGGAGATTCAGATGTCTATTTACAGTAACAGCAGCCGTTTCATCCAAGCATTTGTATCCGGTTTCAGGTTTCATTTGCTTACCTGGTGAAAAATAACCCGCGGAGTACAGCGATCTGCCTGATACGAGGTGTGTGTGTGTGTGTGTGTGTGTGTTACACTGAGGATTGATCAGTAACCAGCCTGAACATCCACAGGTGTTTGTGCGGTGATGATGAAATCTGCTGACCTCTGACCTCAACACACTCTCTCCTGCACGCCTCTCTTCTCTTCTTCATCAGAAAGCATCTCATGATTCTGTGCTCCAGTGAGACGAAACAACAAACAGAGAGAGAGAGAGAGAGAGAGATTGCTTTGAATGAAAATAAACTTGCACTTTAACCACAGAAGGTTCATTTTCTAGGAGACCGTGTTCACGGCGGATGACAACATGAAATGTTCATTAATAAAAACATGTTTAATAATAAAAAGCCTCTATCACAGACAGAATCAATGTTTTGACAGCGTCACAGTGTTTCACTCTTCAGAATGTGAAGAACATGAACATGTTTGATTCCACCGTACTGTGAAACACACTAACACAGAGCTCAACACTTCTCCCGTTCATAAAGAGCGTTTGTTGAACATAAACTACAGAAATGACTCATTCTGAGCAATTAAAACAAACACGTTATTTTTTTAAATTTACACTGCATAAAATGACCTTATTCCTCAGTATTTCTGTCTTGTTTTATCTCTAAATATCTAAACATTCTGAAATCAAGATACATTTACAGGAGAGGCAAAATGACTGAAGATATTAAGTCTTGTTTTCTCTGAGTGATCAGAAACTCAGGCTTATATGCAAGTTAATATTAATTAAATATGAAGTGTTGAGTAAGAAATGCGACATGTATATTTACATACACACTTTTGCCCAAACTAACTTTCCTTGCATTGAAAGTATTCGACCAATCAGCTCATGCATTCGCTGGGAATCGAACCCAAGACCTCGGTGTTGTTCATGCTGTATTTTATGTGTTGAGCTACAGGAACACTGGTTTTCCATCCATCATACCTTTGCTTGGCTGTGCAAACAGGATGTGATATCATCAGTCTGGCCTGATGCTGCCTTCACGTGCTCTCTGAATTATCGTCAATATGAGTTTCCTAGGGAAAAATTGCACATGAACACCCTCCCATTACTACTTGAATGTGATGAGATCGTAATCACGACTTCAGAAGCGGGAATTATCAAATTTCCATTAGCACGCGAAGGCAGCATGACGCACAATGTCATGTGACGGGAAGCAGGAAGTAGATTGTTTTTGTTTGTTTTTGATTGGAAGTGGTGTTGTTACTCACACTTGCTCCTGCAATCACATGGATTTACTCTTTTATGGAGAGGGACTCTTATGGATGTATCTACCAAAGGAAGTACTTGCCAATAAGACCTCAGTTTGTGGATGAAGGATCTGTGCATTGGTGAGATCTGTCCAAGAGTATTTGCTCAAAGCACTCCTTTACATTCACATTTATGCATCCAGCTTTTATTCAGTGACCTGCGTTGCCTTCAGGGTGTACATTGGATCAGTTCATGCATTTGTGGGATCTGAAGCCATGAGCTTGATGTTGCTGGCGGCATTGCCTGAATGTGTTTATGAATATGACGAGGGCTGCTGTATCTGTTTGGTGTAAATAGACTGCGTTGGGTTGAACATAGAAAGAGTTTTGTTAGTGCCTTTACAGAACCAGGAGATGTGATCAATACTACTGTTCATAAACAACTGAAGTAAAATGTGTGGAAGACTGTTTCTTTCTGAATAATCTCAATGTTATAAACCAGCAGCTGAAATAATTTTCAACAGGATCTCTGATCATTTCATTCAGATCTGAAGAGTTTGAGTGCAGGTTGATTTACAAAGAAGCTGTAATTATTTTTGTTTACATAGAAGACTTAAAGACACAGTTGGCTTGTTTAATTGTAAGTGGCCATGAATTATGACGCAAAACAAATGTATGTAAGTCGACCTGCGGGGGACAAAAAAAAACATGTATATGACCCGTTTAACATTCAAGAAATGACACTTCACATTTGAAACTTGACTTCCTTTGCTGCTGCATGCCTTTCTCTGTTACTCGACACTCTGCACGAACCTGCTGTTATCAGAGAAAACACGGCAAATAGTGTATTCAGAAATCCAATAGGCACATATAACCAGCTCACTATTCACAGCAGATTTCTATAAGGTTGAGATCTAATCGGCGTACACTGAGCTGCTGTACGGACACGCGCCATTCACACAGAAAGAGCAAGAGACAAACTGAATAGAAAAGCAATATAATCTTCTCTAAATGTGTGTGTGCTTGCCAATTTTAATTTGACAGAAATGAACTGACGTTATTTGTTCACTCTCAACTGTCTGACACATAAAGAGAGGGTTAAGGCCCGTTTACACCGAGGACGATAACGGTATAAAAATCTCTCTAAATATAAGTGAATATCAGAGTTCACAACTATACGCTGGAATCACTTTTTTTCCAGGTGATGAACCATAAAAACATTGACAGCCAATCAGAATCCATCCTGCTTTAAAGAGCTTGAGCATTTAATAATAATTTAATCAATTTTTTACTTTTAGCTACACTTTATTTAGATGGCCGCCTTTAGACATTGAACAGCCAATCAAACCAATTAATGATGGAGGAATGACCCTTGTGACGTAAAGAGTCAAATAAAGATTTAAAGTTTGTCAAAGAGAGAAACAATCAGGGTTAATTTGATGAATGAAATGTTCCTGCCGTGGCATTTTGGCATCCAGCGCTTTTATCACATCACATTCATCAAAACATTTCCTCGACACTCCGTGACACCATCATTCCCGAGAAGAGCATCGCTCACAGAGAAACAGTCGGAGCTCCTTTGGGATTCACCGGCTGAATTTATGTGAATCATCACTCGCTCCACAGCTGACTCGCACAAACAAATAATTGAATCGCTGCGAGTACATAAAACAGCACGATGGCTGATGTAACGGCATCTAACTGCTTTAACTAAGACCGGGACGGAGCAAACGTAAATCTGAGGGTCCTCCTCGTACCCTTTGTCTCTTCTCCTTTACTCGCATGTCAGATTAATTAAATATTCCAGTTCTTTCTGTGCTGAGATTACTCATGTTGTTCTATACCCTCTTACTTCTGTGGAACTTTTTAATTAGTCTTCCTGAATTGTGTGTGCTTTTAATTTTTCAGTGAAACTCAAATGAAACTTAACTGAGAACTCGATAGAAAAGAGTAACCGCTGAGCAATCAAAGGTTGCTGTGTTTGTTTGAGAAGAGTCATAGTTTCCTCTAGCCTTTCGCGGAGCGGCCGTGTTCCGCCGGGAAGGAGTTTTTCATCGATAACGTGCCCATTACTGTGCTAAGGTCAGTAATCAGCTTTCTGATATGAGCCCTGTGTGCTGGGCCGGGGTCAGACAGATGTTGACACACTGTTCACTACGGCGTTATGAAATATTAAATATGTGTCGGCTACACATCATTCACACGTTAATGTCCTTCGGTACGGAGCGGCGCTGTATTATACCATCCATCAATCTGGCTATGTTAGCGAATGTGCGAATATCTGCGCGTATACCTCATACTGTCAAATACGGCTGCGATCCAACAACAACTGCAACACATGATAGATCATTTCCAGTTAATTCCAGAGAATCTAATCAGAACATAATTCTTTCTGAAATAAAGTAAAAAGAAAAAAAGTTCTTATATAGTGATGTAGCAAAGTGATGCCAAATTAGAAGTAAAAAACATTTTACTAAACTGATAAAAAAATTCCAATTGAATGAGTTTGAAATTGTGGTAAAAATGTATTGATGAATGCACATTCGATATTAATGCACCAATTTGAAAAGTGTTTGTCACTATAAACAAGTTTATCAGTTATCACTTGTAGTGCATTTATTTATTTATTTAATCAGTTCAAGCATTTTCTGGGAATTGAGCCCATAACCTGATTAGTGAACTATGTTACTTAGAGGATGAATTGATTTATTTCAATTAAATGTCACTATTTGTATAAGGTTTGTGTTTTTATCATGTTGCTGTCATTTTATAAAAGAGGTCATGTGTTACAGTGATTTTATCACGGGTTGTTTTTGTCACTAAGGCGTGGCTTTGGAATTTGCAAATAATTAGTCAATAATGTTGTTTATTGCATATGTTGTCTGCATTGTACTAGCACCGATTCACTTCAGAAATTGTTCAAATCAGGTAACGCTCAAACCCTGCGCTGAATTCATGTTACAGTCCCTCATCCAGACTCCTGAATCTTTTCTAAAGGGCAGAGATTGCACTCGACTGCACGGCACATCTATTCGCAATCATTTGCAGGCATGATCAATTGAAAATGTTTCTTTTAAACAAAATTCAGTTTACTGCCTTTTCAGCAGGTTCGACTGAACTGCAGGTGGATAAGAGCCAGGTTTCTGTGCTGAAATCCAGCAGAAATGTTTAGTGAACTCGCTTTTCAATGTTTACTCCAGACCGCAGACGTTTGATGAAAAGTTCTGGGACAAAAAAAAAAAAAAAAAAAGATGAAGTAACAGAACTGAAGAAAGGGAGAGGAGAGGAAAGCAAGCAAAGTCTTGTTCCTACACTATGACTAATTTACAAGTTTTCTTCCTGGGATAAAAAGAAGAAGGGTGAAAAGAGGAGAGACGAGATGAGAGGGGCGTTTGATATGTGTCTCTCAGGACTGCAGCGATGACAATTACACCAGGTTGAGCCTCGCGTCTGCGGTCAGTTCCAGTGCCCATGCTAACAAGCCCCGTTCCTCTGCTCGTCGAGCTGAGGAAGACTCCACACAAACGAAAAAGAAGAAGGACGAGAGGAAACACATCTGAGGCCCTGAAACAAGACCGGCGGAGTAGATGCATCAGTGACAGTGAATGATCAAGGTGAAATATTCCCTCTCCATCTCTGCGCTTTTGTTCGGTCGTAATGACCTGTTTTCATTCATCTTTCATTTCGCTCTACACCTTTTCTCTTTGGCCTTCAGTCATGAACTCACCACGGCCCAGTCCCTTATTTTTTCCCCCTTTTCACCCCACCATCCCCCTTTTTCTGCCAGAGCCGTCTTCCAGAAGCTTCCTCCCACAATAGGCATCTAAACTCATTAAATAAATTCTCAGAGAGTCATTAACGGGGCTTTTCTCTGGGCCTGAGATCTCATCCTTAATTAGGTGAGCGTTTTTGACAGGACACAAAAACAAAAGGCGAGCAGCGTTTTTGAAAAGGAGCAGGTCCCGCCAAGGGCCTCACGTTCTCCACTGCTAATGACTGTCTTCTTTAAAAGAAAGAGTGAACGGGGAGGGGAGGAGTGCGGAGGAGAGCCGGGGAGGGCTGAGAGGAGCTCTTCCCCAGACAATGGCCCGCGCTCACAGGGAGTCACGCTGCTCTGCGCTCCCTCACCAGGTGACCGTGTGTCCTCATTAGGGGACAACGGCCGTTCGGTCCGGCCGGGGTAAACAGCGTGCCACGCGGGCGGAGGGGTCTGCTGAAATGATTCTCTCCGCCTGCGTCTGGTGTAGTAGGGTGTTTAGTTGGGTGTTTGACCGATTGCTTCAGGCGTCTCATTGACTAATTGTTGAGTAGAGGGTTTGGTTTGGGGTTTGATTGAGAGATTCATGTACAGGTATCTTAGGGGTCTGATCAGTAAGTTGGGTGTTTGACTACTTAAACTGATTTAGTTTCATTGGTGAGAGACTTTGGTGGGGTATTTAATTGATAGAGTATATGGGTTTAGTAGGGTGTTGGACCACTTATAGGGCTTTAGTTGGTTGTTTAAGGGTTTATTTGGGATTATTGTGTGTAGAAGGGTTTGACTACTTAAAGGGTTTCAGTTTCATTAGTAGAAAGGCTTGATTGGGAGTCTATCAAGGGTTTTAGTTTGGTATATGACTGAAAGAGAGGTTTGGCAGAGAGGTTTAATTAAGTGTTGAACTACTTTTGATGTTTTAGTTGGGTTTTTGGGGTTTAGTTGGGAGTATTGTGTGTAGAGGAGTTTTGTTTAATGTCAATAAGTTTTTGGGTTTAGACTGTTTTTTATGTGTAGAAGTGTCTTTGACTACCCAAAGGGTTTCAGTTTCATTGGTATAACGGGTTGGATGGGCTTTGGACCACTTATGGTAATTATTTTTGGTGGGGTATTCAATTGATAGAGGAGTTTGGTCTGGTGTGTGGCAGAGTGGCTGTTTAACTGGAAATTTTATTGGTACTGGGGTTTGGTTGGGTTTTGGAACGCTTGTGGGGTTTTAGTTTGTTGTTTAAGGGTTTATTTGGGATTAATGTCTGTAAGGGTTTCAGTTTCATTAGTAAAAGGGTTTGGTTTGGTGTCGATCAAGGGTTTTGGTTTGGTGTATGACTGGTAGATAGTTTTAACTAAGTGTTGAGCAACTTATGGTATCTTGGATGTTTAGTTAGTATTGCAGTATGTGTAGAAGGGTTTTGTTGGGTGTTTGACTACTTAAAGGGATTCATTTTCATTAGCAGAAGGATTTGGTTTGGTGTGGTGTCGATCAAGGGTTTTGGTTTGGTTTATGACTGGTAGAGGCAGATGGCTAGTGTTTTAGTTGGGTGTTTAGGGGTTCATTTGGGAGTATTGCGTGTAGAGGTATTTTGTTTGATGTCTTATTTTCATTAATTTTTTGGTACGTTATGTGTAGTAGATGGGTTTTATTGCTAGAAGGCTCTTTGACTAACCAAAGGGTTTCAGTTTCATTGATATAAGGGGTTGGATAGCCTTTGGACCACTTATGCTGTTAGGTGTTTAGTGAGTATTGTGTTTAGAGGGGTTTTGATGGGTGTTTGACTACTTAAAGGGTTTCAGTTTCATTAGTTTAAGGGTTTGGTTGGGTGTTTAATTGATCAAGAGTTTTGGTTTGGTATATGACGGGTAGAGAAGTTTAGTTAGGTGTTTAGGGGTTTAGTTGGGTGTACTGGGTGTAGAGAAGTTTAGTTTGGTTGTTTGACTGGTAATTGTCTTTGGACAGGATGGAGAGCATCGCCTCTCTCTCTTTTAGTCTCAAACAGGTGGAATGTGTTCTCTTCTCCTCTCCTCTCCGTCTGTCTGTCTCTCAGGTGTACGGCAGCTTGTTAGAAGGGCTGATGCTGCTGTGCTACACTCAGTTGTTTCTAACAGCTCCAGTGTGTGTGTTCCTCTTTGTACCTCAGAGACTTAGTACTTGGTAATTACCAACAGGTGGGTTGTTTGAGCTGTGCTGCGTTTCATTCTGTCATCGGGAACAAACCTGTTCCACACACACAGACCGCTGCTCCTCGTCTCCCAAAAGCCTCATTATGACTCTGACTTACAGTGTTTGCTTAATTTAGGTAATTAAAGTTGCTGATGCTGAATCTGGCTTTGACTTCATGTATTTTATTTGCTTTCAGACCTCCTCTGTTGTGGAAACATTACATTGGCAAACAGAAGTAAAATTGTGTGTAAGTTGTTTTTGCTGTTTCTGTGTGAGCACATTTTCTGTCCTCAAAAGGATCCTGACAAACACACCTTGAGGGAAACATTTATAAAGGTGACTAAATGTGACAAATCATCATATCAGAATGATTTCTGAAGGATCATGTGACACTGAAGACTGGAGTAATGATGCTGAAAATTCAGCTTTGACCACAGGAATAAATTACACTTTACGATATATATACACATAGAAAACAGATATTTTACATTGAAATAATATTTCACTGTTTTTACTGTATTTTTGATCAAATAAATGCAGCTTCGGTGAGCAGAAGAGACTATACATACAACTTCTCTCTCTTCCCAATATTTTCCTATCATTCTTTCTCTCTCCAATAAAGAGGCTCAAGCTCATCCAGTGCAGTTATTATAAGAGTCTTATAAGAGGTAAATGAGCAGTATGTCTGAGTTTGCCAGAGATTGAAGCGTCTCTCCTGGAGGTTCGTGATGTCTGAGGCCTGTATCGCTGGCAGCGCCAGTGACAGATCCATCACAACTCCTGGAATTAAATAGGAATTACAGAATGCTTGGAAAACCTGACAACAGCAGAAATATTCCTTGGTCCTGTGTGTGTGTTCAGAGCCTTTGCTTTAGTAATACCCCTCAGAGTGAGATTTAGGTGAGCTGTCAGCGAGAGAGAGAGAGAGAGAGAGAGGCGAGTCTCATCCCCAGACGCTCCGCAGGAGACTGAGTCTCTGCCGTATTTTATCCCGGGCGTTCGACAGCACGGCTGCCAGTGAAAACCACCAATAAATAACATATTATTTGCCATGAGAATAGAACACATTTCACTTCATTCTTGTATTTGAGTAACAATGTACGAACTGTCCCACGGTTACGCCGTCAGCAGCCGGTAACAATGCAGGAATTATGACAGCGCTGAAAGCGTTTACCTTTTGTGCAGAATTGCTTTTTATTGTGAAACTGCAGAATGGGTGATTTAAAAAAATGGTTGGGTTGGTGAACTCTGGGCTTGATGTTCTGGGTATTTGTTATCATAGTAAATGATGTCTTTTTGTGTGGCCTGTAAAAGCTGTCACAGCTCTTTTTCTCCATGTGTTGGGTTTGTTGTTTCCCGCTCCTGGTTTGTTTGACCTCCAATGTGAAACTGAAACATACACTTCCAGACACTTTACGTCTCTAAGTGAACCGGGTCAAGGCCATATTTTCTAGAATAATTGTCAAGTTTTTTAACATCTGAAATGTGCTGAGTCTTTTATTCAGAAGCAACTTATATAATGCAATTAAAATCAAGCCCGCAAAACATGAGCAAAGTGCACACATTTGGAAGTTTATTTCTATACCACATTTTCCATGGGACGGTAGTTATTTTTTTCGACCTTTTGGGCACTTTTGGGTCCTTAACATGCTCAAAAACTTTGCACACATGTAGGGTTGTTTGAAAAATGCATGCTCTGGAATTTGATAAAGGGGGAATTCATCCAATCACCTTTAAACTCGTTCGCTGTAGGATGCTGATTACATGGATGTGACTATTGTGAGTCAAAGTCATAGCGCCACCAACTGGCAACAGGAAGTGTGTCACTTTCAAAATGCTTTGAAATCGCCCTCTTATTTTTACCCAGTCCACTTCAAACATCATCAGAATAATGTCAAGACATAGCAGATGTAGACCTGTGAAAAGATTCTTGATATCTTAAAACCTCTTGCCATGGCAACACGTCAAACTTTCATGCTTCAAATGGCATGAAACACGACACACACGTCAAAGTTGTCGGCCAGTAGACATTAGTAAAGCTGTAGAAATGGGAGGGGAGGAGGGGCTCTATAGCGCCACCTTTTAACAAAAGTGGGGGGTTAGTCTTACCTACAGTCACCAAACTTGGTACATATATTGATCTCATCAAGCCGGACAACTTTCTAATTTATAGTCATTAGCTCCGACCAACAGGAAGTCAGTATTTTTGTTTGAATGCGGATTTTTTGAATAATCAGACTCTAAATTTTTATGTACTCCTTGTAGGAGATTCATGCAATCTCCACCAAACTTGGTCAATATGAAACAAGGACACTGATGATGATAAATTGCGAACGATTATATGATATCTTGAACAGTGTTGCCATGGTGAGGGATTAATGTAATGACAAAAAAGGGAAACACAAAGTGTCTCATGTCGTGTAAAATCATTGTTTGATTTAAATTAAATTAAGATTGTATGTTTCCCACTTGCACAGGGGTGGCAGTGGCGCTGGGGTTGAGCCTATCATTGCTGCTAGCAGCTATATTTTTATTTGAATTTGGATTTGATTGAGCCATTTAAAGTGCCGAGTAAACTAGAGTTTGGCCAGCAAAAATAATATTCCACTTAATTTTGTCTTGGTGAAATAATTACTTTTCAACATACAGAAATTTGCAAATCTTTCATGTTTTCTGCACAACTGATTTCAACACAAGTCCTTTTATTGTAGAACCGTGTATGTCAGATTCATCCACCTCTAAACGACATGCAGAAGTGCACTATAGACTTCAAGCTGAAAAGTTTGATTTCATGAAACTATAGGACCAAACATTCCCACCCGGCACCTTCAGCTCATTTATTTTGGAAAGATTTCGACATGTTCCACTTCACGGCGAAGCGCGTCAGTAATGGATCTGTGTGTTTGTCTGATCTGTGAATGAGAGCGGAGGGAGTATCGTGTTGTGTTATATCACGGTCTCCGAGCGAAGTCTTGAATAACACTGTAAGACACGCTCCGCTGACACTGACTCATAAAGCTGAGAGCACACGAATCAGGGGAGAAATACAACATCTACAGGATGTTTAAATAGAACATAATAATATTTCATAATATAAGCCTCTTGTGTGCATTAGCACCTGCATTAGAGTCCAAGAAATCACCTCGTTACCATAGTAATGCCAGTATTAGAATAACACAGCAATAAAACGGAGGAGGCATGTGTGTTTGTGTGTGTGTGTGTGTGTGTGTGTGTGTGTGTGTGTGTGTGTGTGTGTGTGTTTGTGTGCATGCTGATATTGCACATTTACACACATCCACATACAATATAAACATTCAGTTGTGTTGACAAGTGTAATTTTCTGTTTTTGTAAAGTATGAAGCAGCAACACTGAAAATCCCTCGAAGAAAACACAATCTGTGATGAGTGAAAAATGAGTGATTAGGAACACTAGGCTTCTCTTACAGTGATTTACCATAGTTCAAACCTATACCATACTTACTGTTATTGTTACTGCACTCTTGAAGGTAAAGGTCCCAAAAGGGGGTTGCACAGTGATGCCATAAAAGAACCATTTCTGGTTCCCCAAAGCACCTTTCAGTGATCAGTTCTTTAAAGAACATTTTTTTCTCAGTGTGAAGAACATTCTAAAGAACCTTTTTTCCGCTACAAAGAAACTTTTGTTCGATGGAAAGATTCCATGGATGAAAAAAACCTATGACAAAGCAACCTTGAATTCATTCATTTTTAATGACTATTTCCGGCAACACGAGTGACAGTAATTGTTGATGTGGGCATGTCCATCGATGCAATAAATCTGAGAAAAGTTGAACTTGATGTAAATGATAAGCAAAGCCATGTAGTGATTGACCTGTGATGTGTCTCCTATGAGATACTGTACAGGAGAGAATGTACAGTTTGTACAGTATAAAAATCTATGGAATGTCCTCATAAGGATAGAAATACCTCTGTGTGTGTGTGTGTGTGTGTGTGTGTGTGTGTGTGTGTGTGGTAGCTTGTTCCTCCTTGTAACAATAGCAGAGGTGACTGGACCTACAAGAGCACTGACAGCTTTACGACCTGTGTGCCAGAGCGAGGAAGAGAATTCTGGGAAAAGAGTTCTGGCCTCAGTCCCAGACAAGCAGGTAGTTCTGTGTGTGTGTGTGTGTGTGTGTGTGTGCAGGTAGTGAATTTACAGTACTGAAGAGCCTGAAGAATCCAGATCGAGTCTTTCCTCAGTTTGTCAGATTCAGGGATTGAAACACAATGAGTTTTTTGAAGAACAGCCACTTTCATACCTTAAAGGGATAGTTCACCCTAATATAAAAATGATGTCATCATTTACTCACCCTGGTGTTGTTCTAATGCCATAGTCCCTTCTATTTTTTTTTGGCACAAAAGGAGAATTTTTAACAGATGTCCCAATCACGCTCATCCATTTAACAGCAGTGAACAGCGACCGGCATCATGGTTTTTAAAAAAGGTGCAAAAGTATCATATGCGACACTTTCCAAATATACCAAGTGTACGACAGGGTTTGGTGAAAAACAAAACAAAAGTTAATGTAGACTATTATTTAATATTTACAAGATGTAATATCAGTCTCTGGTGTCTCCAGAATGTGTGTGTGAAGTTTCAGCTCAAAATCCCCCACAGATCATTTATTATAGCTTGTCAAATTTGGGTGTGAGCAAAAACATTACGTTTTTGTGTGTGTCCCTTTAAATGCAAATGAGCTGCTGCTCCAGAAGAGGGCGGAGCTTTAACAGCTCAACAACAACAAAGCTGGAGAATCTCACGCAGCCAAAATGAGGATTGTCAGTAACGGTGTTTAGCCTTACATTGTTCAAACCGGAGTCGACACTGATGGAGAGACTCAGGAAGAAGTTACAACTTTTAGACGTTTCTGAATGGTTAGTGGATAAATTGATGTAGTTGCTGTGGAGTTGATTCAACTCATCCACTAGCATGTGCCGTCATGTTCATCTTTTGTGTTGAATTGACCCTCGTTTGTGAAGCAGTCCGGCGTAAAATGACGGCATTTACAAAAACAACTCTTCCTCTTCTCTAAAGCAGCCCAACATGGCCCCGCCCCCTTTGTTGTGTGTTCTCAGGGGGCGGGGTTTATGTAAATTATAGGGTTTGTGATGTCACTAACCCGGGAAGAAGCTCGTTGTAGTCCCTACCAGCCGTTTGTTGTAGTCCTTAAACAGCGAATTCTTTAAAAAAATATATCTCTCTTTGCATTGAACTTTGAGCGTCGTAACTTTGCAGATGTTGTTTAAGCTCAAACAGCAACATTACACACTAACTAAAGTTAAAAAAGTCAAATCACAATCAACCACCCCTTTAATGAAAGTCCTGTCCTTGGCCGTTGGTCTTCTGTGCTCGACTGTGTTCCTGAGACTCACACAGAAAAACACACAAGAAATCAAGATTAATAAAAAACAACCTCAGTTTGTAGTTTAATGTGATGCTTGAGGGCATTTCATTTTGAAATCAGACAAACTCTGAGAGCAAAGCTGGAGAATATCTTATATATCAGCGCGTCTCAGTCATCTCATCCTCACTGCGTTCACTGATCGTCTGATGATTACTGAACACAAAACTGGAAGCTCTTGTGAAAATCACAGACTCACACTGCCTCAGATCACAACCTGTGAGGTGAACATGTTTATCAATCCACTGGGAAACCAAACTGTGTTTAAACAGTACAGTTTAATATTACAAACACTAGCCATCAAATTTTGTGAGTTTCAAGACATTAAATGTTTGAAAATGTTGTTTGAAGCATTTATGTGGCGAGTGGCAAAACTGTCAAAGCTCAAGCATACAGTATCTTCTGTGCCTGATACTAAAGGTCTTAAACCACACTTCAAAAATGGTTCGATTGATTGTATTTTAAGTGGAAGGCCAGTAGATTCCACTGGTTTACACCTGTATCGCAGTGCACTGGTTATCGGATCAGACGAGACAGATGTTCTGATCAGCTGTGAATGAGGTCAGGCTGGTGTTGGTTAGATCTACAGGAGCTGCTGCTGTGGCCTGTCATGATTTATTCACAGCTCAACCTTCACTAACCGGCTAATATTTAAGAGCAGAACTCCTCAAACGCACATGAAACGAAGCGCTGAATAATACAGTGAATCTGAGGACACGCTAAAGGGAACGATTCTGCTAAAACAGTGTTAATCTTGAAGAACAGAGAGAATTTCTGCTGTCTCTCGTTCTGCCGAGGAAACACGAGCGCTCTTATGTAATCGTATTTGGGTAAGAGTGTGTCGGATTGATGTTTTCTCCTGGAAATTGATTCTTTTCTGAGGTGAAGTTGAACATTCTTACCTCAAACGTCTGATTCAAAGCCGGGATAAAGAGATCAAACCGGCGTTGCAGAACAATGCAGACGTCAGGAGCAATTTGCCCGAGCGAGGATACGATCTCACCTGCCTCTCTCCGGCGCTGCGCACAGGTGACAGTCGACAGACTCGTAATCTGCACTTCAAAGGCGCAGGAACATGAGAGCCGCTTAACTCTGGCACGCTTTCATAGCGCTCGACACTGATGCTCCGCAGATACTTATAAAATCCCTCCTCTGACGTTATGCAATCGCTCAAAGACACGTTTCTAGGTGGAGAAGAAGGTGAGCTTTACACACACAGAGATTTCTGTGATCCTTCTGTGCGAGACGAGGGTTTGTTCTGTGTGTGCGCAGATCCGTCTGCACCTGCGCTGCTGGAAAGAACTCAGTAAGAGTTTGCGTCATTGAAAAGCTTACGGATTCAGTAGATCGGGGTGAGTTCTAGGGTCGGTTTCTATCCGGGGCTCTGCTCAGACGAGTGTGCTTGATGAAATATTATGGTATGAAATAAATCAAATTAAATGATATATATACAGTATATGAGAATCATTTTTAGTCTCAGAGGTCAGAAGGTCACCTCAAGAGATTTGACCTTTTCAGCTTCCTGTAGTCATGTGTTTTAAGATGGTTTGGAAGTTACAGTAGTGTTCAAAAGTTTCTGGCATGGTTTTTTATTCATCAAGTGACAGTAAAGACATTTATAATGTTACAAAAGATTATATTTCAAATAAATGCTGAACTTTTGATTCATCAAAGAATCATGAAAAATAAAACGCATGACGGTTTCCACAGAAATCTGAAGCAGCTCAACTGTTTTCATCACTGATGGACTCAGTTTCAGTAAATGCTCTTCATAGAGAGGAAGATTTGAGCTCTGAAAGTTACAGTGTTTTCATCCTGCAATGAGCTCAAAAGATCACAGAAGATTTGACTCCTCTTCATTTGACTCATTTGAATCAAACTCAGCATATAGCGAGCGGCTGGTTGCTTTACCGCGGTACCTGGACGGGATGTAAATGTGTTCAGGAGTAATTCTGCTCTGGGGATTTCTCTTTACTGCCGTCTGTAAATGTCTGCACTGATGTTTCTAATTAGAGACGAGTCCAAACGGAGGTCTCTGCCCTCATGCCTAAAATAAGCACAGGTCTTTCTGAACTCCCGCCGAGATTTCAGCAGGCTGTAATTCAGAGGTGATGTGAGAAATTATATTTTATGAGGCAGGAGGTCACAGCAGTCAAACACACGGCGAGCTGGGACCACCGACAAACACACACACTTTTCCACTCTTATATCACACTCCGCTGGGGAGATGTTCAGTGTGTGTGTGTGTGTGTGTGGAGAGAGTTTTGTTTTGGGAGTGAAGTTGGTTTCTTCTGCTGGAGTTTGAAGGAGCTGAGGTTATCTGTGACCTCCAGCCGCTGTCCTCCACAGACAGACTCAGGGCTTGGCTCCCTGGTGGACGCCGCTGAAGCGCTGGACGTCTGCTGTGTCGGTGACAAACGCCCTTCTTCCCCCGACAGCACAAACACTGTCAGACGGACACGAGCGTCTTAACCTTCACTGAATCGCTCCATCAGGGACTGACTCTAGTGCTTTAATACTGTAAGTTCTGCAGACAAAAACTTTTTTGTATGATATAAGTATACATAAATAATAAAACTTGTCATTTTAATTATAAATAATTAAAAATATACACTGCTGTTTAAAAGTTTGAGGTCAGCAAGATTTATTTTTATTCAGCAAAGATGCAGTAAAGACATTTATAATGTTACAAATATATATAGCACTTGCATCAGATGTGTATTTATTACTGAATTCAGCACATCGGCGCGTTCTGCAGTGTGAATAAACTCTGACCACACGTCAAATCAGGCATGCGAGGCATAATGACCAATCAGAGTCTGGGCCGGATCAGGTTACGCTCCTCTGTCCGTTTAATGTGATCTCTGCACAGACGCGCGCTCTAATGCGTGTTACTCGAGGTGTGTTTCTCACGAGCGCACGGATCTTTAATAATGCCGACTTTAGTTGAATCTGACAGCTGAAGGCAGCAGAATACAGTTCGTTAAAGCGTTCCTCTGGAAGTGTAATCGTAGGGGTCAGAGGTCACCGTGAGACAGTAAGAGGGTCGCTTCTGATGAATCACCTACAGGTTTGTTTTAACCAGTGAACTGAGACGCTGATCTCTTAAGCATGAAGCGCTTGAGTCGGTGTGTGTTTAGAGGAGCGTGAGGAGATAATGAGACGTCCTCCTCGCTCTCGCCTCACCTGAAACATAAACACTGTGTGTGTGTGTGTGTGTGTGTGTGTGTGTGTGTGTGTGTGTGTCACAGACAGGATGTAAAGTATTAAACCGCTTGCCTTGCAAGGCAAAATTTTGTCACATGATAGAAAGGAACAGGTTAACAGGTATTAACACACACACACACACACACACACACACACACACACACACACACACACACACACACTGAGCCCAACAGGTGCTGAAGTTCATGTTTCATCATTACATTATTTTTCTAGTTCTGATCCACTCAGAACATCCTGATCTTTCTGTGTGCAGAAGTTATTGTACAGTAAATTATGAATGATTAAGAAGTTTATTTACTTTTTACTTTCACATTTTGTATTATATCATGCTGACAGTGTGCTGATTACAGCTTTCTCTTGAAATTCATCCGCTGTCGTTACAGCCGAACACATTCAGACTGTTCTTGAATGTTGTGTTTTTAAAGGACGATTTCTTTCTTTTTTCTGTATTCTGAGTGACAAATAAAACATGTAGGGCGGAGACGTGCTTCTCTCTGCAGGTTGTTGATTGGATGTTGAGACATGGGCGTGGCACTCACAACTGGAGGTGGGGCTGAATGCAGCAAAGGGGCGGAGTTTAAACCAGACGAAATGATTGGAGGATCCTGCAAACGTCACCAGAGGGAAGACTGTCGTTTCACTGAATAAGATCATTAAAAAAAAAAAAATACATAGATATCATGTTAAAATAGTCGAGTGTAGCTGTTTGAACGTGTCTTATGTAGACGATCAGATCAGCTGAACCCAAACCATCCTTAAACTGATCAGTCACTCGTTCAGACAACCCAGCAACTGCGAGTTTGTCAAATATGCAGATGAAGTGCTGTCTGATTGGATCTTCCTCTCAGATGTACAGTAGCAGGAATTCAGCCAATCACGTCGGGGCTGAGGGCGGATCATGTGACGCTGAGCTCAGACCAATGAAAACACTTTACACAGTGACACGGTTTTAGGGATCTGGGCCGATGGTCCTGCATCTGTTCCTGCTCTCTCCTGTCTCTCTCCGTCGCTTCAGCCTCTGTCTGTCTGTCACGAGTCACGCGTTCATCTGCTTATATGATAACACGTCACTGACCACAGCCTGACCTAAACTAACACCTTGTTTTATTGTTGTTGTTATTTATCAGTCTTATTTTACTGTAAATGCTGAATGGGAAGAGCAAGGATCTGTCAAAAGTGCTTCATATGGATCAGAGCCAGGCACACAGAGACATTCTGGCCAATGAGAGAGAGAGAGAGAGAGAGAGTTAAACTAGCTGAAGGGTTTAGCTGAACTCCACTGAGCAGTAAACACTCGTTCACATGCTGCTCGACGACAGTGACCGCTGGCTCTGTTTCTGTGTGTCAGAGATGCAGTCAGTGACTTAGATAGAGAGGATTCTGTCTTCTGATTGGTCAAACCACAGCGTCCTGCGGTCAGAATAATGCCGGAAAATAAAACAAACATTACAGTTAACAGAACTGAGAAAGGGTTTACAGCCGGATGAAGAAGCTTCTGTAATGTTTCTAATGGTTTTAGTTTTAGTTAATGATGATAACCCTGAAAAACTGATCAAAATAACCTATAATAAACCATCTAAAGAAGGGTTTCTCTCGCTCAAGAGCCCTAAACAGACAGCAGTGCTCGTGATGAGGAGAGATTCAGAGCCTGGAGAAGGTTTGTTCTGAACTGTGTGATTTTCTCAGGACGAGTTTTTCAGGTAGCAGCGACGGTTTAAGAGTGCTGCTCCATTAATGCTTCACTTAGAGCATCTTTTAGTCCAGTTTCATCTGCCGTGATAAAAATGTTTACAGGAGTATGTTACAATCCACCATAGTGTGTGTGTGTGTGTGTGTGTGTGTGTGTGTGTGGACAATAGTCTCAGCAGTGCCCCTGATTGCCTCTTTTCACATGTTAATGAGCATCTCTGCGTTCCTCCTCTTTCTCAAATCTCCACAAATTATACAGCAAACACAGAAAAGGAAAATCCTACGGCTTTTTCTCCTTTTTTATTCAACAGAGTGACACATAAATGCGAGTGTAAGTGTTGTTCTCGCCACTCTGATCGGCAGCTAATTGTAGCCGTCAATTGTGTAAAGATGCTCTTTTACTTCAACACAAACCCAGATCAAACACAATCACCTCTCCCGCCTGTTTAAGAGAGAGAGAGAGATGTTCGTTGTCACGGTGATGACTGCGTTTATTTTCATCACACGTTTGAATGTAAATATTTGTTGATTTGCTCATTTTGTGTCTCAAATGGTGTCGAGGATCTTAAATGATTGTGTTTCAAAGTGCTGCTGTCTGTACGTGACAGTGACAGAAGAGATAGATAGATAGATAGATATAAGAGGCTGATACAGACATCATGTTATTGTGAATATCTCACTATAATGTAAAATCTTATGGATTATTTTATGGATTTAGTTAGAATTAGTTAATTTTTTTTAATTAAATTTTATAAATTAAATGGCTTGTAAACATACTTTATCACTAGAAAACAACGAAATAACCTGTTAAATATGAAAGTATTGTACAATAATTTAAGACATTTATATGGACCCTTTCATGAGATCTACTGAACCTTTCTGAGAGCGACTGAAGAACTGAACACTCAAGCATTTTATTGCTTTTAAAACCACTAGTACTTAATAATAATATTAAGAACACAAATATTTATTTAAATTCAAATTTATTCAATAGTTATGCAAATATGAAGTGACATCCTGTCAGTGTTATGTTTCATGTTGTAGTTCTTGTTATATTATATGTTTTATAATGACGGATGTGAAATTGACCAATCAGCATCTGTTTTATACACTTAAATTGTAATGGTTTTTAATCGCCCTACACCTAACCCTATCCATCACAGGAAACATTCTGCATTTTTACATTTTTAATAAAACATTGTTTAGTATGATTTTAAAGCTATTTTAAATATGAGGACTCATATTCAATGTCCTCATATTTCATGTTTACATCGTAATACCAGTGTAACACACGTCATTATACAACTTTGTGTCCTCATAAATCACACACACACACACACACACACACTGTACAAACCCTATATTCTCTCCCCCTACACCAACCCTACTCCTAAACCTACCCATCACACAAAACATTTTGCATTTTTACATTTAAAAAAAAAAAAAAAAAAAAAAAAAAAAAAATCATTCTGTATGATTTATAAGCTTGTTTCCTCATGGGGACCAAAATAAAAAAAATGTCCCCACAAAGTCAAAATTGACTGGTTTTACTATACTTGTGGTGACATTTGGTCCCCATAACATAGGGAATACCAGGACACACACACACACACACACACACACACACACTCTCTCTCTATCACACACACACACACACACACACACACACACACACACACACACACACACATCGTAACTTCCACAAGAGGGCCAAACCCTGCCAGGAGAAAGTCACGTTTTATTTCATAGGAGAAATTAAATTTCACACTCCTGCGAAGTTTGTACAGCACATAGCAGCAGATCTTTACAAGATTCATATGCAAATGTGCGTTGAGATTAGAGATACAACAATTATTCCAGTTCATGATAAATTATTCATTTAACAACCGTCAATTATTAATTCCACTGGAACAATAAGCCATGTTTCTGTAGGCAGAGCTTCCTATTTTAACAGACCTTTACCTTTCTGTGTGTGTGTGTGTGTGTGTGTGTGTAACTCTGTTCACGTCAGTATCAATTGTGAATGTTTTCCATTTTCTTCTCTGCTTCAGAAAGCTGGAGCATCAGAACAGTTAAAACGCGTCGCAGCTTCTCCTCCCTCACTGGAGACCTGACCTCTTTACCGAGAGAGACGGAGAATCATCGCTCTCTGGTTTGATGTGTGCAAATGAAGAGAGTCGGCTAATAATCAGATCATTGGTGTCCTCTGCACAGAACAAGTGCTACATGTGGAAATCAATGGCTGTTTGATGCATGCGGCGGTCGTGTCTGCGCAGTCGGTGTGTTACAGTATGAAGCCTGCGGATACTGTACAACTGGTTTCAGATGTTCCAGACACTTTCACATCACCGTAATTGTCCATCAATCTGCCGTGTTTTTCGTTCTCTTTTGTGTCTGTCTGTGTGAGAGAGAGATACGCTCGCCCCGTACAGCTGTCATTCACATTAAGATGCGTCTGTGATTGGAACAGGTTTGTTGGTAAATGCATAATTAATAAGTACAGATGAGAGATGGCTACCGCATGTATTTGCACAGAGGTGGATCTGTGAACGCTCGGACAGGTTTTTGGCTGGTGATGTACACGCACACATGAAGATGTGATAATTATGCTAATGAAACACACGCCTGTAACCCTGCGACTGTAGTGCAGTTTATAATGAACATGAGCAGGACAGAGACCGCAGATCACACGGGAGAACCACACTGGACTAGAAATGAATTCAAATATATTTTTAAATCCGGAAAACCATTATGTTTTTTTTTTTTTTCTAACACATTTAAATTTACATCAATTGATCTGGTAAAAAAAAAAAAAAAAAAAAAAGATGATGCACATGCAATTATTATTTTTTTTTTCAATTTTATTATATCCTTTTCATTATGTATTTTTAAAGGGATTTTCTTGCACATTGCATTTATAAATTACAGTTTTACATAAGCTACATTTGCAGGTTATAATGCACTGTGTTCTTTTCTGAGCTCAAAGCTTCAGTGCTGAACGTGTGAGAGGTCAGAGTGAAGGAGAGGGTGTAACGGGCGCGCGCGCAGAGAGGGGGCGTCTGTCTCCTCAGTAAATGAACACATTCATGAACCCGCAATATCTCACCGTGTGTAAAACACTTGCATATAAACACACAAAATGCATCATGCATGTGCAGATAGATCAATATATAAAAGTCAGCAAACCTAAAAACGCGCTTTACGCGATGCCGTCCAAATGAGCTGATTTTATTTTTAGTCCAAAAAATATATTTAATATGACTAAATCAAGCTGAATCAAGTAGAAATCATGCTAACTTTTTCCTTAGACTCAGTCTGTTTGATTAATTATTGTCTGAACGATTAGTGTCGGATAAACCCGAGCGCGCGCACACATCATCGCAGTTTAAACAAATACAGAATAAAATTATTTAACAAAATATGTATTTATTTTAAATAACACTACTTACAATAATGGAAACTATAATATTAAATACGATTAATAAAATTGCTTAATTTGTTTTTATTATTAAATGCACAGATACATACCTGATTGATTATAGATTACAGTGATGTTGAACAAAAGCATGAATCAGAGCTGATGTCTTCATTATCCGAGCAGAAGCAGTGTCTCCCTCTGAACACTTCAGCACTAAAGCGTGAATCACAGCAGAAGAAAGAATGAAAGAATGAAAGAATGCAGAGAGAGAGAGAGAAGCGCATTCACGCCCTTAAATGTGTCGGAATCCCTCTGAAATCTCGTCGATGCGTTTCATTCTTTCAGCTTTGACTGGAAAATAACATGAATCGCGGCCAGAACATCACTGCACCGTTATGTGTTTAAAAGTCCTTAAGTCTCACCTGTATACCTGCAGACTCACCTGTCACAGGAGAGCGCGCGCTCCCGCCCTGCACGAACCTGCGCGCGCTTCCCGCGTCTCCTCTGACAGAACGGTTCCGCGCATCTGCGATTTCATCTTTTGTTTTTATTTCATCCTCTTTTATTTCTCCTGCAATCGTCGCTGAAGAGAAAGAAGAGAGAGAAAGAGAGAGAGAGAGAGAGAGAGAGTAAACGTGCGCGAACTTTCTTCAAACGTTATTCGTGTCTTCCTATAAAGGTGCCTGATGCTGTGTGTGCGCGCGCGCGCTCATAAAACACACACGTTTGGCTCTATTATCCCTCCCTGTGCTGATAGGTGGCGTGTGTTTCTCTCTCTCTCGAAAAGAAAAGGAGGAAAACAGTGTCATTCGAGGCGTGTGAGCGCGTCAGTCCGAGCGCAGGTTTGAGTCCTGGAGTGTGTGAGAGGATCAGTCAGGAATAACGCGCCTCTGTTTCTCAGGCTTTATTCTGGACCCAGACACTATAACACACACAACACACACTCCTGCGGCCGAGAGCACAAGGTAAGACACACTCTTTTACCTTCACACCAGCTTTAGGACTGAACTAATGCCAAATAAAGCCGCTGTAAAGCTGCAGGATCGAGGATGCTCGTAGTTAAAGTCGAACACAAAGGTGTGTGTATTTTACCTCAGAGTTCACCTGTGCAGGTGCGCGCAGCGACTCCGACTGCTTATTTAAAACTCGCATTTTATTTTAGGGAAAAAAACAGCAACGCTTGGAATTGCGTGTATTAAGGATTTTAAAATTTTTGCAAACTACTTTTTTTTTTTAATCTGTAATATTGCAGTGCACGAGATGGTGATGAACACATCGCTGCAAATTCAGCTGTAAATGTATCATTTAATTGAGCTTGTTTTTTTTTTTTTTTTTTAAAAAGAACTACATTTACAAACACAATTTTCACATTTAATCACAAAATATATAATTTATATTAAGTAAATATAAATGCAGTTTTTAAATATTTAATTAATTGATGATTATGAGATCACATTTGTTTTATTTTACATGCAACTTCAGTCTCTATCGATGCATATTTATTCAAGCACACCGTCATTATCATTACAGAGAAATTATATACAGACCCGATTTTACAAAGTTCAGCAAGAGCTAAAACACTCAGACAACAATATTATTCCTAATACTGTCTGATTTAAAATGTTAGTGTTCTCGTTTTATTATAGTTCACATTTATGCCTAAAAACAAACCATAGGAAATATATCGTGATGTAAGTAAATTAGACCAATAAAAAAACAAACAAGCATCTGTTTATAGACCCCAGTATAAATCAGCGCCTGACCTTCGAGACTCTGTTCTTCAGATGTTGCTGTTTAAATCACGCACGCACTCTGAAACTGTTATTTGGATGTCCATAAGTCAGTGCATGCGTCGCTGATCAGATGCGATCTCTCTTTCACTCATGTGTTTGTGTCTCTCTGTTCGTGTCTCGCGCTGATGGGCTGCCAGAGGGAGCGGTTCACCCTGCTGCTGTGTTCGCTCGGGTCTGAGTCCATGCAAACTGCCATCTGATCCACGTTTATCAATGCGGGAGCTGATCATGGCGGATGGCCCCCGGTGTAAGAGGCGAAAACAAGCCAACCCGCGGAGGAAAAACGGTAAGAGAGCGGCTTGAGAAAGTGTCCTGGCGCGGCGCGTAAGCGGTCGCGTTACGCGGGACGCAGAGAGATGAGAGCGGACAGAGCAGGGTCCAGTTTAATAGAGCGCAAGTAGAAATTGGAGTAAACGGGCAGGATGTAAATAAAGGCCATGTAGCGCTTTTTCTCTCTGTATTTTCGCTCAAGTTTGGAAATGAAAGTTTGTGCGTAATTCTCAGGAGCGTTAACCGCGTCACGTTAGATGCCTGTGGATTCTTCAGCCTTATATTTCGTTTGTTTAAGAAGCTGCTGACCGGTTGGTTAGTCTCAGAGCGTTATTTTCATTCATTCTCAGAAGCGTGGTTGTGTGTTTTTGTGTGTGTTCAGCTCCGTGCCTGATGACAAACACAGCTTGTTGTGAAGCACAGATGAGTTTTTATTATTATTATTATTATTATTATAAACTTGTGGTGTTTTCAGGGATGTTTTATGTGTGTGAGACTGTTTGGTGTTTTACATATGCACACACACACACACACACACACACACACTATAGTGTTTTATATAAACTAAACACGAGCATCGATAGACTGGGTTCAGCTGAACTGGGTTTGTTGGGATTAAACGCTGCGATCAGTTCAGCTCCATCTTCCTCTTTCCTTTATGAAATGTTTCATATTGATCCGCTAAAAAATCAATACGAGCACGAGAGTCTGTTCACCCTCACGAGTGTCTTCAAGCACTAAAGTTTAAAACGCGTAATTCTGCTTTCACACTTTGGCGAAAAGAGACTAATAAAGCATTTCATAAAATTTAAGAAATAAAATACCACAGATGCGTTTGTGTTTTTAGACACACATGTAAATGAAACGCTTCTGAAATATTCATATGCAATGTTTGTTATTTTGGGGAGCTCGTGAACGCGCATGAGGGTGTGTGATAATACTAAATTAATTGTTTATGTAGAAATAAAAATGCTGCAGTGAAAAAAAAAATGTGTCCTGATATGAAGTGACAGTCGATTTAAAATGAGGACAGATGAAATATTCAGTGATGCTGCAGATGACTGTAGAGAAATGTGTGTGTTCTCACACACCTGCTGCGCTCAGCGTGTCCAGGTAAACTCAGGTGTGCGGCGAGAATGGTGCTTCAAAAATTAATTCATATAACCTTTTTTTTGCGTGCATACATTTTTTTTTTTTTTTGCATGCAACCTTTTTTAATCTAAAAATATTTCAAATGAATCAAATTAAATCGGTAAAGCAGTCCAGCAAACGGACTCATGTAGCATCGAATCATTCTGTCCAGTTATCATGCGTATTTGTGTTGTGAGTGTGCTGTGCTTCTGCGGGAGCTGGAGCTTTGAGTTCAGGGTTGAATCGCAGCTCTCTGATGAGGATCTGAAGTGTTCAGAGTTCGGCCGCCGGAATGGGTTCTGCTGAAGTCCGGTCCAGCCGTATGTGAGTCAGTCAGAGCTGCTTCATTACCTTTATTTTGTGTACACTGTTTTTACTGTGTGATTTGCTGTGTTTTCACGAAAGCTCCGAAGCCGATGTCAGAGGTCACGCGGAAAGAGTTTTCTGTTTGTCGTGCCTGCGCGTACGGGAAGTCTTTCACAAATTCAGCGCTCTCAGGAAGAGCTGGCTTCCTCTGTGTCCCGAGACAGATATTTTCACAGGTTTCCTGCAGCACAAAGCCGCGCTCCTCGTGCCGCGTTCAGCGAGCGACAGATTGATTACATCATTCCAGGTCGGGAAAAGCTCCTGCGTGGCGCGAGGAGGAGAAGTCTCTGTGTTTGATTATGGCAGCTGAGCCGTCGCTGCTGAATTAGGAGGGGGCGCTTCTGTAGCCCGGCTCTTTCATCCCCAACAATGGCAGATTCCGCCCCGTCTAAACTGTTTCTGCGCCCCCATTATGCTGCGCGGCTCCCTCGCCGCACGGCCCCTCCTCTGCCTCCTGCGTTTGGGAGGAGCGGGGCCGCTCGCAGCTGATCGTCAGCTCTAATGCGTGTCACTTACGTGTGCGTAAGGTGAAGCGAGCGTGAGCACACCTTTGGTCCCCGCGCCGAGAGGAACGCTCGAGTTTGGGAGACTCTGCGGTGAGTTCAGTGCGGCGGGTGGAAAGAGTTTCGGAGGAGGAGGAGGATGGTGCTCTTCATCTCTTCCTCTCCTGCTAGTTCACGGCATTTCTCCGCTCATCTCTGCAGTGTGTGATTTGTACGTTCCTATGCTCTTTATATGTTGCACAGCTGTTGGGTTAGAGAGGACTCGAGTAGTTTCTGCTTGTAATAATTTTTATGTTCAGGACAGAGTCAGCTGTGCTGCTGTCATTCCAGGGTTTTTCAGGATTATGAAGCTGGATTAATCACGGCGATCCAGACCATTGCGCACTTTGTGCTATCAGGGAATATCTGTCACATTTTAAGTGTCACTTTTTAAAGGTGGTTCAGAATCTTTTCAAATTCAGAATTTCACATATGTTCATAAATAAATCAGTAACACTTTAGTATGGGGAACACACATGACTTTTCCCTCAATAAACTCCTAATTTGCTGCTTATTAATCGTTAGTAAGGTAGTTAAGTTTATAGGGTAGGATTAAGTAAGGCATTAATATGTGCTTTTTAAGTCCTAATAAACAGCCAGTATTCTGGTAATATGCATGCTAACATGCAACTAGTTTAAAGACCCTAAAACAAAGTGTTAATAAATCCTTAGTAAATATTAACCTTAAAAAAAAAAAAAAAAAATTTCTTAGTTCCTCAATGTTTATATTTATTTTTCGTTCACTTTATAACGTGCAGGCTCATGAGTAATCTACACCTGTCAATCAAACATGCTCCGCCCCTTGTGTTTTTTCTGTTGTTGAATATTTTAGCTGATTTGATAATGCTGTCTGCCAGCAATAAGATCTCTCCGCTCCATTCAGCACATTCTACATCAGTCGGCACAGAAAATGTGAAAAACGTCCAGAGATTGTAAATGCACCGGGTTTATTCATGTCAAGTTATTATTTAATGTGACTAAATTACCTGACTGCATTAAGATTTGCCTTTGAAAGTCATTTTTAATGGTCTTGTTGGGTAGAAAAAGCTCCTTGAGGTGACAAATTCATGATTTCACTTTGCGGTGCTCCCAGTTGTACTTTATTGCTGTGGTTCTGTGAAGATATTTTGGCCTAACGGAGAGAGAGAGAGAGAGAGAGTCAGACCCCCTCCTCGACCCAGAGCTCTGTGGAAATGCCTTAGGTGTGACTTCACTTTCACTCACATCACCGCTGACCCGACTGCCTTTCATATCACATCCACCGCGTCTCCACCGGTAAACATCCCCCGAGGGCCGAACAAAGAACACGGCCCTTTCTCCTTAATCACAACCCAGCCCTCTCTCCCTCTCTCTCTCTCTGCCAGCACGCAGCATTTGCATTCAGCTTCAGAAAGGCGCGCATGAAAAGAGGGAAGAGCGACAGAAGAGAAAAAAACAGAATAAAGGCAGAAGAGGGTGGGTGTCGAGAGCAAAATAACTGAGGTGTTTGTGAATGTTTGTTGGGCCTCCCCTGGTTACGGCCCTTATATAGACCCACACACACACACACACACACACACACACACACACACACACACAGATAGTGTTACGCAGCGGCATGTTCGCTCTATTCATGGATGCACACTTAAGAGAAAATCATCTGTGTGAGGCACGGCTGCTTTAAGACGCAAGAATAGTTTGGAACAGGTGTGTGTGTGTGTTTAGATCATTTAATGTGTTTGTTTTTACCTTTTTTATTCTTAATGAATATAGTTTTTGGCATGATTTTTAGCTTTATCGAATGCTTATAATGTGGACCATAGATTTACACTGTAAGTGTTTTTGTCAATGCAGTTTTTTGTTTGTTTCTAGTCCATCGAGATTCACTTAAAGCATTTCTTTAATAAATGAGAGATAATAAAAAAAATGTTAAAAGTTAAAAATAATTTAATCATCATTTGTTTATTAAATTATATATTATTATTGTTATTTAAATGTATATAATTTTTTTTGTGTGACACACCCACACACACACACACACACACACACACACACTCAATTAACTATTTTTTTAAATTATTTTATATGCTTTCACAGCTTAAACAGGACTGAATGAACCTTTAGGATTTCTCTCATAGTTTCACTCTAGTTGGACAGTAAAGACCTGCTGCTATTTTGCTTGTTGTTACCTTTATATATATATATATGGCATGATTTTTAGCTTTATCAAATGCTTCAAACATGCAAAAATCAAAGCATTTCTACAGCTGAATTTCACAAATGCAGCCCATCGAGATTCATTTATTGAGCATTAAACATTTCGTTAATAAATGATTTATTATAAAAATGTTAAAAATTAAAAATAATTTAATATATATATATATATATATATATATATATATATATATATATATATATATATATATAGTTATATAAATTAATGTAGTTATATTATTTCATATAAATATATATAATTGTTTATATATATAAATGTTTATATACACAAATTACATGCAAATTATATATTACATAATTTGCTATTTTTTATTGTTTTCTATGCTTTTGCAGTTTAAACAGGAATGACTTCTTTCTCACAGTTTCATTCTAGTTGGACAGTAAAGATCTGCTGTACTGCTTATTTGTTTTTCTGGATATGAGTATTTTTGAATATATTTCTGTGAGGCGGATGCAGCTTCTCTCACACACACTGAAGGGGTTTATCTGGATTGGAGCAGATGATGTTGCTGACAGTCTGAGTTTGTAAGGAGACGCAGGTGAAATCCAGAGCGCTGCTCACCTCTGAAGCACCTGAACTCTGTTCTCCTTCAGAACTTCAGCAGAGATTATCAGCTGCTGGATTTATCCTGATTTACTTCAACAAACACCTTTGAACACCGTGAGAGAGAGCTAGTCAGAGACGACACTGCGCTCGCAACACCAGCGTCACCGGTTCGATTCTGTGTGCATTGACAAAAACTCGAATGCAGGATACTGCAGAAAAACAGATGACATATTAATGAATATTAATCTCATTTGTGATTTTTCTTACTGCTGATAAGCATATTTTTTTCAGGTGCATTTAATTTAAGTATGCACTTTTCTCCAAGAAGTGCAGTGAGAGTTTCGAGCTTTGATTCTAGGAGAATTTGAGTGTTTGACACACGATTCAGGACGTTCTTCAGCTCTCTGCTCAGGAGAAAAGGCATCAGATATGAAATAGATCTCATTGGTGATTTTTCTTTCATTGTAGTCAAACTCAACCCATTGTGGATCTTGATGTGTGGCTGAAGTGTTTAGATGAGCTCTTGAGGTGTGTAACCTGTGATCCGTCAGTCTGATCCTCAGGTTTATCCTCTATAACACGAACAGCAGAGATCGTCTGTCTGTCTGAGACGAGCTTCTGTAGTTCATGTGCTTATTGTTTGATTTTAATAATTTAATGTGAGGAAACGTTGGAGGAAAATAAAACATCATCCAAGACGAAGCCTTGAATCACTCATGTCTCGTACAGCAGTGAGGGTCGACGGCTGTATCTGCTCCGTGTCATTTTACAGCTTATAACGAATTTAACAGCCAACTGGCAACTAACCCACATTTTATTTACTCACCAGTTTTTACTAGCAATTAGCACAGTGAGTGTTCATTTTGGACCCTGGACGCCACTGTATCCGCATCCTCTCACAAACAAACGTCACACTGAAGCTCGCCGTCCGACCATCTGCGCTGAAACATCGATCCGTTCGGCCGTGTGATTGTGTGCTTCTCGTCTTCATGTATCAGGCCGCAGCGTTTCAGACGTTTCGGAGAAATATCACGGCTCATTTCAGATCTCAGACACGATTCATTTCCCATTGTCTCTGTTTGTGCATCATAATATTGTGTGTAAGATTTTGCATAGAAAAAAAAAATCCTCTCAGGTGTCAACATGTTCATTTGCAGGAAGGGCTGGTGTGACTGTCGCTCTTGTGCCGCTCAGGTGTGAAAACACGCGTGTCGTCAGTTGGACACGCTGCCGTGTTCTGCAGGTTTGAGCTGTATAAATTAGCAGCATGAGTTTGATGGCCATATTCTGCAGAAGAAAGAATGAGAGAGAGAGAGAAAGAAAGAGAGGAGACACGTTTACATCTTTCTTTCTCTAAAGGTGATTCAAAACACTGTATATATATATGTGTGTTATTATTTATGTTTTCTTGATAGATAGATAGATAGATAGATAGATAGATAGATATACATTTACATTTACATTTACATTTATATTTTTAAGGATTGGCTGTATAAAGTCATCACACACACACACACACACACACACACACACACACACACACACACACACACACACACACACACACACACACACACACACACACACAGAGGTTGTTTCTCTTTGATGATTGTCAGTTCTCTTCTGGCAAGGTCAAACAATCAATAAGAGATGTGTAGATATCAGATCATGACATCAGGAACACACACACACACACACACAGACAGACACACACCATATTTCAGTTCATTTTTTGTCAAATAGGGGAGATGAAGATTATTAAACCATCATATCAAGCTTCATCTGTTTATGAGTCTTCAGAAAAGCAGAAGTCCGCTTATTTTAGGAGTTTGATGTGTGAGATTTTGACGTCGACTCTGTATTTAGTGTTTTAATCATCTCACCATCAGCACAGACCAGGAAATTGTTGAAATTGCCGTGTTGGCTTGTTGCTTTAACCTTAGGTAAAAGTGTGCCAAGGAGACGCAGAGGCGCGCACACACACACACACACACACACACACACACACACACACACACACACACACACAGCTCGTCCAGAGGGCTGGCATGTGTGTTGCGGTTAATGGACTCTGACTGCGGATAAAGCCTCGTGCCGCAGCGGCCGTCACAGCCTCGTCTCGCCGCTGTCACACACGAATGTCAAACAAACACCTCCTCAGGTACAGCCGGGATAATCATACAGACAGCGTGTCCTCAGCCTTTCTCAGACGCACGAACACAGGACGAGCCCCGCGGCTGCGGTTCAGAGCCTTTACCTGCCCGTCTGTGTGTGTTTTCATTCGCTCGGTGCTCATATAAGTTAACTTGCACTGTTAATGTTTCACAGCTCGCACCTGATGTGATCAGCTCAGCTGTGATTTGACTCTAATCCCAGAAGAAAATGTTATTTCAGTTCAGGTTTATTTGTATATTTCTTTTCACAATGCATATTGCTTCAAAGCAGCTTTAGAGAAAACTCTTGATTCATTGTTACAGTCTAGGAAGTACTCTGTTATTAGTTAACGGCGTGTGTCGGACATCGATCACAACTTGTGCTAATAAGTTTTACAATATAAGGAAAATAGTTTCACATGTCGATTGAAAGTTGTCGTCATCTGAAGTCGTTGTTGGTGTCGCAAAATTTCCATAGCTTTAGATCCAGATTTAATCAACTTTATTTCAGATGTTTCTGTCTTTAGGAGGATATAGTGAGGCTACAGAGATGTAAAGTGAACGTGGAGCTCAGTTGGAATTTGATGAGTTGATATTTAGACTTTGGGAAACTCTGATGAGAGATTATTGGGTCGAATCATCAGATGATGTGCGTTCCCTTTACGGAAAACAATCGAGATATTAATTTGTGCTTTTTCTTTCCAATGCAAATGAAACACTAGATGGTTTATGTTAGTTATTGGTGTTTTTCTGCGTTGGATGAGTCTCTTTCGGTCTGTTTGGAGCAGTCACACTCACAAACGTCATCAGTGCTCGTAATTAGTGAAGGGACGGCCGGTGAAAGCGTTTCTCTCAGTAATTAAAGTAATGAAATATTCATTTCTGCCTTTTCTGAGAGGAGTGGGCAGTTCTGTTACAATAGCAGACAGTCTCATGTGCAATTAGCACACACACACACACACACACACACACACACACACACAGAGTCTTTTTAACCTTGTGTGTGTGTGAGTTTTATGTCCGACACAGAGGTTACCTTTTCCCAACGGTGCAAAATTGACTTGACGTAAGTGTTCATCAGTCACAGGACTCTCCCCTCGAGGTATTTGCATCAAATCAACTCAGTCGAGCTGCGAGAATCTGACAGCAGAGAGACAGACAGGCAGAGAGAGAGAGAGAGAGAGACAGCGCTGATAGTGTGTGTGTGTGTTTGGGGTCAGAGAGCTGTAAACACGTCAGGTCACTGCGTTATGGGTGTAAATTGAAGAACAATGTTGGGTTTTCATGTTTTATAAAGTCTTTCCATAGGCGTAATAGTTTTTATACTGTACATACTGTACATTCTCTCCCCCTACACACACTACCCCTAAAGCTAACCATCACAGAAAACTGTCTGCATTTCTACATTTTTAATAAAACATCATTTAGTATGATTTATAAGCATGGGGGGGCCAAAAAATATCCCCTCAAGGACAAGGATTTCGGATATTGCCATCTTTGTGGGAACATTTTGTCCTCATAACGTAGGGTTTACCAGGACCATACACACTTACACACACAGAATTAAAATAGCTCTTTCCTTTGTGAGAAGCGTTACAGCAGTGAGCTTCTGTTAGGTCGCTTTGGCCAAATGAAAGATGAAAAGGTTTGTGTTTGCCATGGAAATATTGCACCATTATTTTCTGGAATATTCTTCAGTGGGGCTTTAGAGAGCACAGATAAGTCCTGAAGTGTTGAAAGTTTTAGTGAATATCTGCTCCAGTTCTGTCTCTGCTACACTACAAAGACCAAATACTCCACAAGTTCATCACAAAAAAATGCCTTAAATCCCCCAAGAGGAGAGAGAGAGAGAGAGAGAGCTTTATTACTCGTATTCATCTCTCACATGAGCTCATACTGAGAGCAGAGGAGTTTCTCTCAGGTGTTTCACCGCCTCTGTAACTCTGTAACACATTTCACCCTCCTTCACGCCACAGAACTGGACTTTGGTGTCTAAAACTCGGACGCAGAGTGTTTGTCTCTGTTTATCACAGGGACGTTAATAAAATCCGCCCTCTCCAACAAGAACGGCCAATTAAAGCCCAGAAAACTCGTCTGGAATCTTCTGCAAAGTCGAGGATGTTTCCACACACCTCCGCTCCGGCAAACGCAGGGTTAACCGAATTAAACAATTTGCAAACAGATAAAGTCAGTCAGTCAGTCTAAGACTTTTTTTTTCCCCTGATGCAAAACAATTACTAAATTACAGTACATAAAAACTGTTCTGTGTCGGTATTTATGCAATCAACATAACCAAGAAACAAAACAATTTAATGTGGAAAAATCATCATTCATCTGCATTATAATTGCCGCTTTTCCTCATGTACACGGCAGTTAATTAAAATTGTGATTAAATCCATCTCTGCCGCCTAAGATGTCTTTCCCGAAACAGGTGGTACAGAATTTAAAAGTAAAGAGAAAAAGCGTAATTAGCATTGGAAATTGAGAAATTGCCTGCAAGAATCGGTGTTAATTTCATTCTCTGATGAGGTGATTTATAACGGCGGCTCAGCCGAGGCTCATCCGCGCATTTCCCAGCATGCACCGTGAATGTGTTTGCTAAATATTTGAAGTGTTTTAAGGCAGAGAGCTGCACATTTACCGCGGCTGACGGCTTCAAACTCTCTTACGACACGCGCTTTCAAACGTGGATTTACCAGCCAATCAAGAGAGCGTTTATCTGCCGTCTACAGCAGGAGACAATAATAACGCAGAGACGCATATAACGCCAACCGCGGCTGACTGTCACTGCCTGGAACAGAAGGACACACTGATAGACTTTCCTCTGAACTCTCACCGCTCTAATTACTCAAGCGCTCGTCAGATGGAAATGCTGATTACAGAGAGATTTATATCGCCGCTCGGAGACTTTCATCCAGTTGGTTACTTGAGCCGCTGACTCTCATCGTGTTGAACAAAAAGTATTTTGGACACTTAACATGTTTGAATGTCATTGTGTTAGATAACAAAATCTCAAAACTCGCTGTAACTTTATCGTTTTCGCTGAACGACTGAATCAGATGATGTTTTTATGCATTTCCTTACAGTAAAATAATACTGGCTTCTGTATCCAATACAATGATTTGAATTGTTTTAAGTGAATAATACGTTTCTGGGTCACTTTAAATCTTTTTATGTAACACTTGCATGTTTATGAATGCACATATGCTCATATGAATATTTATTATTTGGGTGAAATGTGTATTTTCATTGGCAATGCAAAATGTCTGAGTAGAAAGAAAGGACAGTTTTGACAAACTTTAGCATTTTCCTTCTTTCATTTTTTTTTTTTTGCCTGGAGAGTTTCCTAAAACACACACACACACACACACACACACTCAGTTTACGGCGTGTTTCTCGGCCAGCATTCGCAGCAGTGTGACGGATTGTTGCAGCTTTTCTGCGGGAGTGTGTGTGTGTGTGTGTGTGTGTGTGTGTGTCAGGGTGTGTTTGTAGTGGCGTGTGTTTGCTGTGTTCTGAGATTCAAGGTGCTGCTTCTGTTCAGCATGTCAAATGTAGCCCACACACAGCTCCTTATCTGCAAAGACCCCAAACGCAGCGGACACACACACACACACACACACACACATGCTTCCAAGAATTTCCCTTTATTATGATTTCATCCTATTCCTCTCCGAGTCACTCGACTGCTTGGTTCACGTGTGATCTGACAGGTATTCCAGAGCGTAGTGACCCTTTACAGCCGAACATACTGCAGCTGACACACACACACACACACACACACACACACACACACACACACACACACACACACACACACACACGTTCTGCATGGATTTTATTGTAACTGAGCTGGATGTTGAAGTGAATGTCTTTCTCTTATTTTTGAGTTGATTTGGTGCAGCATTTTGTCACAATTGTTTGCATTTTGTAATTATTTATGCAATATCCATAAATCTGTCTTGTCACTGAGATTGCAGGAATGTTTTTTATTGCTCAGGTATGCAGTAGTCCAGATCTGGACCCCGAAATGGTTTAATCTGTGCATCGTTTATCATTAATTGATATATTTGTGAACAATGTATTTTCTCTCTCCACATGAAGTAATTGACTCGTCTTTACACTGTAAAGGCCCTGCGTGACACGCTGATGTGAATATATTTACACAATCAGTCGTGAGAAAACTGTCTAACTCAGTGTTTCTGCTGCTGGATTCACATGCATAGAAAACACACTGATTGGCAAGACAATAAGAAAGACACAGCATTTGTGATCTGTGATCTGCTCAATCTAACACTAGTTTAGTTTTACTAAAAAAAAAAAAAAAAAAGTGATATTTTTTAATCTGCAGTTTCTATATTAATCAAAGCACCAATCCTTAATATTTTAAGTATTCATGATTTATTATTTCTAGTTTTTAAAAGGTATTGTTTACAAGGTGTTATTATTATTACTACAACATAATACATTTAAGATGCATTTCTTTAAAATGCACATTACTTATTTAATTCCATAGACATCTAATTTATTTAGTTGTTCTATGATTTAATTTTACAAACATAATATTAATATATTGGTGGCTTGTACACTACCATTTAAATGTTTGGAGCTTGTTTAAAGAAACTGATACTTTTATCCATCAAGGATACATTAATAGATCAAAAGTGACAGTAAAGACATTTATAAGGTTACAAAATTCTCTTCTTTTGAACTTTCTGTTCATCAAAGAATCCTGAATAATAAAAATGACAGTTTCCACAGAAATCTGAACTGTTTTCAACATTGATAATAATGTTTCTTGATCATCAAATTATCATATCAGAATGATTTCTGGAGGATCATGTGACACTGAAGACAAGTAATGAGTAATGATGCTGAAAATTCAGCTTTGATCACAGGAATAAATTACACTTTACTATATATTCACATAGAAAACAGCTGATTTACACTGGAATAATATTTCACTGTTTTACTGTATTTTTGATCAAATAAATGCAGCTCTGGTGAGCAGAAGAGACTCTTTCAGAAGCATCTTTGCGATCCCAGACATTTAATATTTGTTTTCATGTTTGATCACCCTTAACCTAAATATTGCTTTCAAGAGTGTGTGTAGAATCTGAATTGTTGGCATTCTGGTTTTAATTTGCATCTGTACAGTATGATGCACTATAGAGCCGAATCATACTGAGGACGTGACGCCGTAAAACAACTAGTGTTGAGTTCATTTTCTGGGAATGTTTCAAACGTAGTAGATGTAGGTGAGCATAATTCATCCTAATCCTGCATGAGCTCCTGTTCAGTGTGTGATAGACCGACAGACAGCGCAGAATATACCAGAGTGTGTCTGTGGAGAGAGAGAGAGAGAGCGAGAGAGAGAGAGAGAGAGAGAGAGTATTGGTGGATTTCACAGGTAACTGGATTACGTGGGCACATAATTGATCCATTTGGGGGGAAAATGACGGAGCTCTAAGCTTTGGAAATGGAGTTTATGAAACAGGCATTCGTAAATTCAAAGGAATCAATATGTCAATTTTATTACATCTTCGGGGCAGATGAGTTTTAAAAGAGGCCTGTCTTATTTTCCATGTGTGTGTTTCACACTACAGGTCTTGGGTGGCTGTTCGGTTTGATGTCAATGTTTTATTGCATACGCGAGCGTCAGGACGAGCTCGTTCCACCCGGTTTGGCCGTCTGCGAAAGCTCTGCCAGAAAAAGATGTTTGTCAGCTCTGCGAGAACGATCCCTGCGACGGAGCCTTTTAGTGCTTCGAGAAAAGACAATAAAGCATTCCTCGCTCGTCAAGCCATCCATTTATAATGCAGGAAAGTGGAGTAAGAGCATTTCTGCATTTTCATCAGTAAAATATTCACATTTCATTTACACCGTAGCGCAGCCCAACTCGGTTTTATTACTCAGCCAAGCTTCTGCTCTAATTTAAATGAATTATGCAGGCGAAAACTGATGCAAACAGACAGAAATGCGACGCTCGCTGCGGTTTTGCTTTTGTGCTGTCGAATTAAACCTGAGCGTGAGAAAGCAGGACCCTCAACCCCACGTGAAGAAGAGAAAGAAGTGAGCAGGTGGAAAAGAGAGAGAAAGAGGGAGTAATTACTCGGCCTGGTTTGCTGCCGTTTGTCGAGCACTATTATACTAGTTAATTTTCCAGCGGAAGTTGGTGATGCTTGCGTTTCTCCTGCGCGTTCACTGACTGACATCTGCTATCAATGCCTGGCAGATGTGTGCGAGGAGCAACCGCGAGCTCGATTATCCGTCCCGCGGCCGCAGAGCGCATGGCTGCTCGTCCAGAGCACGTTTCCTGCATGCACACATGTATATGCATGCGGCTGCTGAATTAATTACATATGTTAGTGTGTCTTCTCATTCACAGATGAAAGGGGAAGGGAGGGGAGTGTATTCTCAGAGGAGAAATGCCACGACACCATCTCACTCTTTCACGCGGTCACTCCGTTCGCTCGTCTCCCGACAGCACACCTTCCAGCACGTGAACCGCAAACCTGCGATAATGAGAGCAGATATTCGAGGCCTGCCTCGTTTAGAAAGCGCTTCTGATCCGTGCATCAAAACACACAAAGAGTCGTCGGCCATTTATCTGGATCGTATCGCTGAAGATCAGATCGGCAGATTTCTGCACACTGCAGCTTTTGTGATGCTGGTATTTGGTGTCGGATTGTTTGCTGTCTGTTTTGAGATACCATCAGTCGCTCTTTCATACGGCACAAAGAGCTTATCATGGATTATTCTCTAGAAACGATCTCATCACATGCTGTGAGACGAGACTCTTCCAGGCTTGGAAGTTTGACAAGAGTCCGAGGCCTGAGGAAAATAAGCATGAGATCTCTTTAACATCTCAGTTGTCGAGTTCTCCTTCTCAGATGTATCTCTTGACAAATGTAATGTTAGACATGTCTTCTTCAGATTCAGAAGAGTAGCAATTTGTGCTCAGATTTGCATGATTCCACGTCAGAGATCGCAGTATAAACCTTGATACTTGGATGAAGCAGCGAAACCTCTGAGCGACAACATGGACCTGTGTGTGTATGTGTGTGTGTGTGTGAGAGTGAGTGTACTTGTCTATCTAACAGGGAACCATGGTGTCATTACACATTCACCAACAAGGGACCACCGAGCAAAGAGGGGACATTGTGGTCATGCTTTAAATCATGCTAAAATCAAGTAAAAAATGCTCTGCTGATTGTTTTTTTTTTTTTGACCAAGTGGGGACCCACAGTTGTGTGTGTGTGTGTGTGTGAGTGTTTAAGCCCATACTCAGCAGCGCCCCTGTAGGCTGGAGCAGGAACTGTAATGTCCCATTAGCACACGTCGTTCACACTTCTCTATTGTTTGAATGGCTTGCTGTACCAGAGAGGCTCTGAGACTGTAGAGCTGCTGTTTAACAGGCTGCTTAAGGAACCTTTTATTAAAACTATCAGGCCAGTTAAAGAATTTTTTTTAATTATCTTCATTATTTTTTCTCTCTAATGCAAAAACATTCTAAGACAATTACTATATAAATTAACAAAATATTCAAATGTTTTTTGCAACCGAACAGGTGTCGCACCTTAGGTCAAGACTCAAATTTTTATGTTGACTTGCTGCATTGAAAATGTTCAGCTGGCTTAATCAAAATGTGTGAACTGAATGTCTTTTAACACTGGAACTTTAGTTGAACCAACTGAAGATTTTCAATGAAACAGTCAACTCAACTTTGACCTCCACATAGAAGGCTTTTAAGTGCATTAATGTCTGTTTTTGTATGGATGGCATTTTATTTTGCTATGGGGAACAACAGTGGGATTTGAAGCGCAAGAAAAATGTGTCTGCTTAAACAGCTCATTTAGCATGTACAGTTTAACAAGTGTGGAAATGGGTATGGAATAGTGAATAAACAAAATTACTTGTTAGACTTGTTAGACTTCCCCTGTTAGATGGTAAAGTGTGACACCTTTTTGGTTGCTTTGCCATTTCTTACCATCACAATATTTGTTTATGGCAAGAACTGGAGTTTTAGTGTTATTATGAATATTGCTGCTACATTCAGAGATAGTCAGAATGTGAAATATTGCTAAGACAAACCCAACAAGTGTCACACTTTATCATGTAACAGGGGACCTGTGTCCTTTTGTGTAGTGAAATCACTATAACATGCACATATCAGCAGCTGCTTCAATTTAACATATACACTTTAACTTGTGTGGAAATCGACATTGAATGGTGAATAAAAATGGTCACTTAAAAATTGTAACATCTAAATTAACTTATTTTGTTCAAGTCAAAAATATTATTTAACCTCACTGAACCTAAATATATCAATTTATACCAACAAAACTAAGTTTTTAATGTTTTAAATCAAGTAGAAATAGCTCTTCAAGGTAACAATTGCAAGTCACCACTTTATACAGTGAACAGTGATTTTCTTAAACAAAATGTCTTTGTTCCCCTTTTAGATGGTAAAGTACGACACCTGTTTGGTTGCTTTGAGATCGCGTGAGAACGCAAAACCAAATAAGCACCAATGGAAGTGGAAAGTTCTGTGCGTGATCTACTGACAATGTGCAAATTAAACAACAGAATCAGCCAGATTCTTTTCATAATAAACCAACGGGCGGTTTTTGGGTGGTAAATAATGGCGCAAATACCAGTAAATTGATGAGCACAAACCTTAGTAAATCACCTTGAATGATTCATTTAAATACTCTCCTCTCCATAAACCTTGCATTTGAAAAGGAAACTCCTACAAATGCATATGTAATAAGGTCAGTTACAAAAACAACCCTGTCCATGCCTTTTCAGTGCTAATTTTTCACTACATGTCTGTAGTAAATTCTGAAAGTAGTATTTTAGCACCAAAAGAGGGTTTACGCTGGTGCAAACTGTTAGTAAATCTGGTCCCAAATCTCAAAATTTATGCTGACTGCAATGAAAATTAGGGCTGCACGATATATCGAAATTATCGGAATATTGCAAATGTACATATTGCGATGGCATGCGATATTAATGATTTTAATAGGCTACTTCAAAATGATGTGAAAATTCAAAGTTTTAGGTCGATGCATATTGCATAGACTGGGTAGGAGTCTGTTACTTACCTGTGACTTGCTTGATGTTAAAAAGAGTTAAGCTGTGGAAAACAAGTTATTGCAGTAACTCTGACATACACCTGAAGCGCCCGCACAGAGAGCCGCATCTCAGACAGCGTGCGATCCCGAATTCAGTTCTCTTTCGCAGCTTATTGTACTCAAACAGTCAAATACAGACACAGTTATGTCAAAATAAAATTTTCATTTGTATCTTAAGTGAACGTGAACAATTGGGAAAGAAATCGGATGCATGTCAATAGTGCATTAGGTCTTAAAGTGACAGCAGCACAATACTGTAAACCTGATGTTGTCTGTCAAACAACAAGAGAAAAAAGAAAATCACTTACTGTTCTTGACTGAATAGCTTTTGTAGCTTTATTATAAATCAATGTATATTTAATGCAGTGATTTAGTTTTACATTTGATTATTCAGTTGTTTGATTTAACAGTATAACTCAATTCATTATTGATTTATACTGTTAAGTGTGTGTGTGTGTGTGTGTGTGTGTGTGAGTGTGTTTAGACACTGTTGGTCTAGTGTGTGTGGGCTGGTTTGTCTTCTACTGTACTCTTGTGAGTCGTCAGTAACACGTTGTACAAATGAAACACTTTTTTTTCACATCGACCAGAATGAAGTGCATCTTTCGCTCCTCCCGTCTGTTTGAACGTCTCTCTCCTCCTTGCGTCACGATGAGTCTGAGAGTGTGTGTGTGTGTGTGTGTATACAATGACTTCACACTCATAGTACAGGCCCATGTTACTATACAACTGTAGTACTGTGGTTTACTTTTATTGTTCTGTTCTGTGCAGATCATTACATAGTAAATGACAAAAAAAGAGACTATTTTTGTGTGCATTTGCTGTTCACCTATGGAGTGATAATTCAATTGCTGCTTGCTGTGTAGTTGATTTGTTATCTCAGTGAGTGAAAACCAGTCTTATTTTATTATCATTGATATACTATTATAGTTTTTGTTAATATTTTGAGTAATTTTTTGTGTGTGTGTGTGTGTGTATAGTAATTGTGACTCAGGGTGGAGATGCTGTTGACCTCAGATGTGGGTTAAATGCAAATTGAATGAGAATCAGGCAGTGATAATTATGGTGGAGTGGTGAGGGGTCAGTCGAGCAAAAGAGCCGCAGCGAGACAATCTCCTCTCGCCGTCTCTCTTCCAGACAGGAAGAAAACAGAACGACAACTATCCAGAGCACCATAGCAACCACTTAGAACACATGAGCAACGCCCTAGTAACCACTCAGAACATCCTAGCAACCCCTTAGAAACACTCGGCAATCGGTCAGAACGCTCCAGTATCGCGGTAGTGAGTTTTGACAGGCCCAGAATCGCTGACATGTAAAAGTTCAGTCTGCCGTGTCGAAACAGTCTTGCTCTCTCTCTGGATCAGAGTGTTATTGTCCCTCTGTGTTTATTGCACACGTCTTAAATGTCATCTCGCCGTGAGATCTCTCTGTGAGCTTTTTACAAAGGATACAGATAACACCAAATTAATCAATATCCCATTTCTCTCTCTTTCTGTCTCTCGCCGGCGCTGCTGATCGGCCGTGGATCCGTCCTCTTCACACCAGCAGCAGGTAAGCTGAAACTGATATTCACTTTACAGCTGTCGTGGTTTAATGCACACAAACACACTGCAGGTACAGCGGAGTTTGAACGACTCTGGATAAAAGCTGTAGACGTTACAGTGATCACGCACACAGGTTGTGTTTTTACCTCGCGCTTAATTACTATTTATTGGCAGCTCCGCTCATCCTCTCGGCTTCTTTTTATCGCTCCTCTAAATAATTTCAGCAAATAAGACGGGCTCCCGCGTCTCAGCTTCACCCATCAAAGTTTAATCGAAGCCGCATTTTAGTTTTTGAATAAAGCACACTTAAAAAATTTAGATGCAAATTATTCTGCATTATTCATGGCCTCGTCGTCCTTGTAGATTTAAACATTTGCGAGGCCACCTTGATTTGAGTCATTACCTCGACTCGGGCTGTTCCGTCATGAATAAGGTATTTCCTACAAGTGCAGCGCTCGCCTGATGAGCTTTTAAAGTGCCTTTACACTCCGTCTGCACGCGCATGAGCGCATCCAACACGCCGGGCGAAATCCGTCTCAGGTGGCGAATCCTGGCAGTGAGTGACAGGAGAGAGAGAGTTTTCTCGGATCGCTCCGCTTTAACTTTCGCGCTTCTACCTGAAAGCCAGAAGAGATCCTCAGAAATAAGCCGGCTTTGTGCGAGCAAACTCGAGAATCCCGCTCAATTTGCGCTCCCTTTGTAGCGACGAGGGGTGAAAAGCCCTTGAGAGGCACATCTGAACGCAGACAGCTCTTTTTAATTGCTCCACACAGATTGTCGCAGATTATTGACTGTTACCTGTGTGGACTGACACGTGAGATCAATTGCAATTTGCTTTGGCGTTTCTTCAGACGTGGCTGGAGGATTTCTGAACGCACACGCCGAGCTTCAGAGAGGTTTTCAGAGAGATGAAGCGGTGATGATATGATTTGAAACATCCTGGCTCTTAGCATCACTTAAATCTACCTCGCAAGAACAAACTGGAGTCTTTAAATTATTCCCTTTCATCTGCACGCAAACAGCCATAAAATGATGAAATCTGCGGATCCCAGAAGCTTTTACTATTAAAGTCTAAAGCGTGGCCCAAATCTGCTGTAATGAAACGCTGTTTGTTTGTTTGTTTGCTGAGAGAGAAAACCTGTGCGTGTTAGAGAGATAGAAAGAGAAAGAGAGAGAGAGGGAGAGAGAGAGAGTTAGTTCCTGTGGCCCCTGCAAGAAAAATAAAGTAGTTGACACAGTGTCTCGATCATCTTTACTACCCGCTGGAAGAATTAATATTTAAACATTCTAATAATGCGGCTTGCCTTGCATGCACTTTTAAGCAAAGCAACAATATTTTTCACCTGGGGTAACACAATGATTTTTCATCCTGCTGAGTGCAATTTCCCTTTCTAATGCGTCTGTGGAGCTTCCACCATTGGGCAGGCCGACTTTACTCTTTATTATTTCCCACTGAAAGAGAAAAAAATATTCATAGAGGTAAATATATTGAAATGAATTTTCGTGTCCATGAGCAAAGAAGAGCTCAGGCCGCCTTCTCTCCCAGAATGCTCCCCTCCAAAGCGGCGTAATGATTGGAAAAAAACGTTCCGCATTATCGGAGAAAGGGTGCGGAAAAATCGAAATATACATGCGCTGAAATCGTCTGCTGTTTGAATATCCATAAAGCTGCTTTCCTTCAAAACATCATCTTTATGTATTTTCTCCACAATCGCTCCTGACAACTGGGGTGTCAAAAAATGTTTTTTGTTTGAACAAAAGGATGTTACCTGGTGTTTGATTCTCTCTCTTTTGCCTTAAAGCTCTTTTAAAAAGCTCTGATTTGCCACTAAACAGGTGACGCACCTGCAACACACACACACACACACACACACACATACACAAATAGAAAAGAAAGGACGTGTAAAAATGAGTGTGTGGAAAGGATGCGTGTGCAGATCTGCTGTGTGTCACGGAAAATGGATTCCTGAAGCCTGAAGCCTTTGTAATTGATCACAAGAATGAATTGTTGAGTTGTGTGGGCAAATTGAACAACATAAATATGAGTTATGATCTCCTCTGTTTATGTGTAGCTGTATAGTTATAGAAATAGAAAGAGGCTATGTGTGTGTGTGCGTGTGTGTGACCCAGCATCAGACCTGGACGATATGTTGAATATTCACAATATATTTTAGATTAATATGTTGGCGAAACACTATCAATAGTTTGTTAATATCAATCTGACTACACAGTCCTTCCTTGACTCTAAGAGCGATTTTTAATAGTGTTTTCATTTAAAATTTCATTTAAGCAAAAACGCTGTTGATTCATTGGAATTGAATTTGAATCAGTTCAGACCAGACAATTCAATGAACTGATTCAAAACACTGATTCAGTGATTTGTTTGTGTCTCCAAGTGGCATTTTCATTATTTATTTTCTTTCCCGTTACAATATACACTCTTAAAAAGGGTTCCAAAAGTACCTTCCAAAGTTACAAAAGTAGGGCTCCAAAAGAACCATTTTTTTCCCACAATAAAGAACCTTGGAAAGGCTCCTTGGATGTTAAAGCTTCTTCATGGAATCAATACAGAACCTTTAGTTTTAAGAGTGTATGTGCATAATTATTGATGTTTTTTACTGTGTATCATTATATTGGTGCATATAAATGAAAAAGATTAAATATAATACATCAAGATACATATTGAATATCACCAAAAGACTAGTTTGGCCCTGCGGTATGAACGCAGCAGCCTCTTTTGTCAAACCTCCGGTGAGCTTCACTAAAGCACACACATACAAGCTTTCATGCTCTTATTGCTCTCTAGAGCTCTTCAAAGAGATGCGTTTCTCCCGCGACGTCTCACCTGATTGAAATCTAGCAGCTGCCGCGCGTCGTCTCTCATCTGTCGAGGTGGGAAAGAAACAGACGATTAGTTTCCACTTCACTCCGTCTGAGTCTCGTACGTCTCTGCGGCCTTTAGAAGAGACGCTCGTGCTAAAGGGCTCTGACACGCCGCGGTTCGTCTCTACCCTCGGGCAGAACCAGGTGAAACCAGAGAAAAAACAGAACTTTACTCATCCTCATGTTGATCCAAACTCAGAGACATTCGTTGTTCTGTGGAGGACAAACGGAGATATTTAGCAGAATGTTCACACTGCTCTTTTCCATATAAAAAAAAAAAAAATTTGAGGTTAAAAACTGTAAAAATGTTATGGTTAAGATATAAATTTACTTACACTATACGAAGCAATTACTGTAAGAAATAATGCTGCATTTTATGTAATTTTACTGTAAAATACTGTTAAATATACCGTTTTTTTGAAAGCGAAAAAATATTCTAAAAAGTTACAGCAAAAACCGTTAACTGACATTCCCAGAATTCTCTGTGACAGACATGTTTTTATTATTATTATTATTATCAATTTATTTAAATTAGGGTATTGTGTTACATCATATGCTGTCAAATGAATGTTTATTGCATTATTTTATTGTCGTGTGTTTCCATGGTGATTGTTTGCGCATCTTCTTCATGTTAGTATTTTCCTCAGATTGTGGAAAAGCTGCTTGTGATGAACTTTGATTCATTATGTTACTAAAACAAGCAGCATAAAGTTTCTGTTTAACATTCTGCTTAACATTTTCTTTTGTATTATGGCGTGCAACACCGAGAGGGTGAGCGAATGATTAAATTTTTCGACAGAGAGACACACAGTCCCGGGAGAACGTCCCGTCTGTCCGACTCTCTCTGGTGTAGTAATATGGAGAGACTCTGGAACACCTTTTTAAAACTTAATTGATTCGTGTAAAGAAGCGGCCCGCGCTGACACACTGCGTTATGATCAGGAGAGCAGCGGTCGGATGGAGCGGCCCGTCGCTGGGTGTCGGGGGGAATTACTCTGGACTGCTGGGAATGTGGGATAGACGGACGGGGATTTGCCGTGGGTCGGCCCAGATGACATTCAGACTATTAGATAAACTCATATCTAATTTAAGGCCAACTGACAACAGCAGTGCACTGGAACACGTCACACACACATGGAATGTTTGTCTACCTATTATACATAGTGTGTGTGTGTGTGTGTGTGTGTTTTTGTGATTTATGAATACACAAATTTGTATAATGACATTTGATATTACACTGGTATTTATTAAACATTAAATATGAGGACATTGAATATGAGTCCTCATTTAAAATAGTTTAAAAACATACTAAACAATGTTTTATTAAAAATGTAGAAATGCAGACAGTTTTCTGTGATGGATAGGTTTAGGGGTGGGGTAGGGGGAGAGAATGTACAGTATAAAAACCATTACGCCTATGGAGAGTCCTCACTAAGATAGCAAAATAAACGTGTGTGTGTCCATCTGGTGTAAATTGATCAGACTCAATACACACACACACACACACACACACACACACACACACACACACACACACACACACACACACACACACACACAATGCTATTACTCTTTCGTATCTCAAGACACTGGAGTGTCAATGGAGTTTCTGGATTTGTTTTATTGACGTATCAACTTTTAGATGTTTCAGATGTTTCTCATAGAATAATAATTCAAGAATAATAAAACAGACTCAAATGAGTTAGTAGTTGTCACAAACTGTGTGCAAAAAATATTTCTTCTTCAGTATTTTTTGTCTTGTTTTCCAGCACATTCAACATAAAAAAGATATTTAATCTTGTTTTGAAGTGAGTTTATGCTTAAAAAAAAAAAAAAAAAAAAAAAAAAAAAAAAACTTGATTCAGATGTATTTTTCTGACCTCACTGACATTTTTTTTTCTTGTTTTAAACATGAAATCACTTCATTTTGATTGAAAAATTGTAATGCATTTTTCAGGACTTAAACAAGATTTAATATCTTAATTCATTTTGCTTCTCCAGTAAATGTATCTTGATTTAAGAAAACAAAAATACTAAGGAAGTTTGTTCAGTACACACAATATAGAGATGTAGAATGAATGTAGAGAGCAGCTCAGATGATTTGATGATTAATGTTTGAGTTCTTATTGACATTTTTGATTCCAAACTTTGGTTTTTTGGCAAATCTGAGCACGGTTTTGAGAGAAGCTTCTAATTCATACCTTATGTGTGTGTTTTTTTACTACAGTAAATGTTGGCCGTGCGTCAGGAGCCGTCAGTCTGAACTCAAGTGAGTGAGCGCCGGTGTGTTTTTAGATAGTTGAGCTGAGATTGAAGGACTCGAGAAGAGCTTCACGTGTGCTAATAAAGACGTGCTCTTTGAAGCATGAACTCCGTTTCTGAGAGTGAGTTTGAGACGGCGGTGAGTGACAGGGAGACGCACGCTTCAGAGAACCACGAACCACAGAAATAAAACCAGAGGAGAGGACGAGCCGAGAGCCGTCTCTCTGTGTACAGTGACCTTGATAATTGTGATGGTCATTAAAATAAGTGCTCATTATTCTTCAAGGTGCGTCTCAGCATTACACTGATCAATGTGTCTCTCTCTCACACACACACACACTAATGAAACCTGTTATTGTGATTGCATCCTGCTCTGTCTTACCCACCAATCAATATTAACAGCTCGTAAAAAAACTGCGCTGAAGAGATTAGCCGCAGAAATGAGCAGAGATACTTAAACAAAGTGCATCGAGCGAGTTTAAACGTCACGTGACTTTACACCGACGGAAAGATGCAGCGTGAGTGTGATTGTGTTTGACTCGCTCCGTAACAGAGAATATCCGATTAATAAGAGCAAAAATCAAGGCTTTGAGAAAATTTACACTAGCGTTCGAAAGTTTGATATTGGGATGTTTTTAAAAGAGTCTCTTCTGCTCATCAAAGCTGCATTTATTTGATCAAAAATACAGTAAAACAGTGAAATATTATTCCAGTGTAAATCAGCTGTTTTCTATGTGAATATATAGTAAAGTGTAATTTATTCCTGTGATCAAAGCTGAATTTTCAGCATCATTACTCCAGTCTTCAGTGTCACATGATCCTTCAGAAATCATTCTGATACGATGATTTGATGATCAAGAAACATTTATGATTATTATCAGTGTTGAAAACAGTTCAGATTTCTGTGGAAGAGGATTAGGGCCAAGCAATAATAAAAAAATAAAACCATCTCGAGATTAAAGTTGTTAAATTACGAGAAAAAACTCGTTAAATTTCAAGAAAAAAGTCGAGATAAAATGTTGAGAATAAAGTCATTAAATTACGAGAAAAAAGTTGTTAAATTATGAGAACAAATTTGTAATTTAACGACTTTTTTCTCATAATTTATTGACTTTATTCTCAACATTTTATCTCGACTTTTTTCTCGAAATTTAACAACTTTAATCTTGAGATGGTTTTATTTTTTTATTATTGCTTGGCCCTAATCCTCTTCCGTATATTTCTGTGGAAATCGTCATACATTTTATTCTTCAGGATTCTTTGATGAACGGAAAGTTCAAAAGAACAGAATTTATGTGAAATAGAATCTTTTGTAACATTATAAATGTCTTAATTGTCTTTACAGTAAAGACATTTTAGAAGTTTTAATTCTATCTCTCAACAGTCACATTTTGGAAAACCACAAGCTTTATTTATCTCAGCATGTGAATTTAAATAAACGCTCTTCTTTCTGGCACACAAATACTTATCATAAGCAAACTTTTCAGATTTTCCATTTTTGCTTTCAGAAACCCATAACACACGAATAAAGTGGGATCGACCATCTTTATTGTGTATTTTATGTTGGTTAAAGCGTAAGTTTCATTGCAGTAATCAACGTGTGCATCAGAGTCACAGATAGAGACAGTAAGGCTTCTCTCTGTCAGCCGTTCTAAAACAAGGCCTGTAATTGTGGCAGTGACCTGATCTGTGTCTGGGCGGCAGAGAATGTGTAATTATCGCTTGTTAACCAGGACGGCGCACCTGCTACACTGAAAAAGGTTTGAAGAAACAGCGCTGGCAACCTCTAGAGCTGCCAATCACAGCGAGAGAGAGAGAGAGAGAGAGAGAGAGAGAGAGAGGGACGGTGCGCTGCTATTCTTCCAAACACGTCTGAGCAGTTAAATGCGTCGCTGTGTTTGCTCTGCTACAATAGAGTGAACATTACCCAGCACAACTCTCATTATTACACACACACACACACACGCATTACCGGCTCACATTGTTGGGTTCGAATGGCGCTCCTGCATTTCTGAGATTTGCTCATTATGCGGCGTATTAAAGGCGCGAGTCAGTAATCAACCCGCACGGCGAGCCAAAGGAGAGCGCCGCCGCTTCACGTATCCCGGCAACAATGCGCGCTCCCATGAACCGCAGCGACGGGAGAAATTGTTTAGTAAATACAGGACGGATCGTGTTTTATTAAGCGGGCTGACAGCATTCACACACGCAGAGCGCTGTACCTGCCTGATAATCGCGTGCGTTCAGATATGTCGACACAATGGGAAACATGCCGGTATTCATCGGCGAGTGAAAGAACTGTAGGGAGGCAGAAAAAGAGGTCTAAAATCACTGAGCGGGAACAAGATACAACCAAGAACATGACACACGACTCACATTTTCTCTTTCCACTTGTCTTTGTTCTGTTTGTTCTGGCTTGCCTGCTCAAGTTGAACGAGAAGCGTGTCAGACGCGAGAGCGGAGAGACGGAGGCTTTAGAGAGGGGTTCACCTGTCAGAGCCGCCGCTCTCTGATGGCTTCACTGGAGGATGATGGGAGCGGTCAGTCTTTAAACGCAATCGACATTTCTGCTTCTGGTTTGTGAAACCTCACTAATGTAGTGAAGCCGGTAACGCTGCTAGTGTAGTTACTCCTCAGCTCATGTGAGGCTTTGCGATTTTCTTTGGAATTAATTATGGATGCGATCCGCAGAAGTCCGAACGAGCGTTTGCTCTGAAGGCTCAGAGATCAGGACTCGATTCGAACCCCTCGGGAACGCCGCCTCTGTTTAACCGTCTGACATGTTGTCATATTGGAGAGCGGCAAAAGAAAGAAAGAAATCAATTGGCAATTAAATGCTGCACCTTGTGACGATGACAAAAGACATTTGGTGTGACGACGAGAGAGAGAGAGAGAGAGAGAGAGAGGGAGGAGAAGGTAATGAAACTCTAATGACTATTCATAAGCGATTTGCAGGCCTCTGATCCAGCTGAGTGGAAGTTGTGCCCTCTGGTCTCAGAGTCTGTCAGCTCGGCTCTCCTCAACCCTTCCCTGACATCACCGAATTACCCAGCAGGCCCCGGGGCGCGACTCAGGATGCCACTCTCTCACACATCTGCCGCACTAAAGGTGCCACCTTAGGACAAAACACACAGAACCACCAAAGTGTAAATACCTGAAATTGACAAGCGCTGATACCTTTTCCCCCGCACGTCGCCGCGCGCCACATCGCACGCTTCTTTCTTGGCACGACTGCACATTTTTCGTCTTTTCATTCCGGGTGCGTCTTTTTTTCTGCGGGCTCTAGTACACAGGGCTTTCTTTTTGCACAGACATGTGTGTGTGTGTGTGTGAGTGTGTGTGTGAGTGTTGAACTTGTGACCAATAGGTGGTAAATTAGTAGATTCTGAGAAATCTTGAAACTCTACTGCGATGCCTCTTTTTGTCTGCGTGACACCAGAAACACAGCTGCAGAAATATTCTGGGAATTAATATAGACAAAGGAAATGCACTCTGAAATTAACAACCAGAAATAGTTTATTGTGTTAGAGAAACCATTTTCACACATAGTTTCTGTGAACATGCATAAACTCTGTTCAAAACCCTAGTGAGTGCCCTTCTTAGACAGCATTCTAGTCTAAATTGAATATCTGACTGATTTGGAACACAGGCAGCAGATTAAAGGGTTAGTTCACCCCAAAATGACATTTCTGTCATTAATTACTCACCCTCATGTCGTTCCACACCCGTAAGACCTTCGTTCATCTTCAGAACACAAATTAAGATATTTTTGATGAAATCCGAGATACTCGTCCATAGACAGCAATATAATCAACACTTTCAAGGTCCAGAAAGGAACTAAAGACATCGTTAAAACAGTCATGTGACTGCAGTGGTTCAACCTTAATGTTATGAAGAGACGAGAATACTTTTTGTGCTCAAAAACAAAACAAAAATAACTTTATTCAACAATCTCTTCTCTTCTGTCATTATCTTACGCAGTAACAGTGAAGCTTCCGTGTTTACGTCTGAATGCCGGCTCAGTATTGGCCAAAGCTGATCACGTGATCAGCTCGACACATGCGTGTGATGCTGACGCAGGAGCCGGCCAATAATGAGTCAGCGTTCTGATATGGAAGCGCTGGACATAAACAGCGTATGAGAATGACACAGAAGAGAAGAGATTGTTGAATAAAGTTATTTTTGTTTTGTTTTTGCACACAAAAATTTCTCGTCTCTTCATAACATTAAGGTTGAACCACTGCAGTCACATGACTGTTTTAACGATGTCTTTAGTTCCTTTCTGGACCTTGAAAGTGTTGATTAGTATATGGACGAGTCTCTCGGATTTCATCAAAAATATCTTAATTTGTGTTCTGAAGATGAACGAAGGTCTTACGAGTGTGGAACGACATGAGGGAGAGTAATTAATGACAGAAATGTCATTTTGGGGTGAACTAACCCTTTAATGTGCCGCACTAATTGCGCTCTGAACACGATGCGCACATTGGAATCAATTCCAGTAAAATTTGACGTTATCGTTTCTGGGGGATCTCCACAGATTTTGGCCAAAATCAGCATTAAAGGCAGCAGCAGATTAGTGTAGTTGCTTCTCACTGGCGTTTGTAACAGAGCTGATCTCATATTCATACAGTATGAATTAATCTAGATAAAAGCTACATCAAAACTGGAGCGGTCACATTATGTTTCCCGTTCCCGCCGCTGCATATCGACTGCGGTGTGTGATCGGCGGTACTCTGGAGTCACGTGGTTTCTCCTTCAGAACCGGACCTGCGTGTGTTAGCAGAAGCTGGCGTTGTGTTTGTGCAGGCCTGTGTCATTTCCCTCCGTCAGCTGTGGCGGTTTGTTCTGACCTCGGCCCTGAGCGAGATCTCCAGCCCGGTCACTCAGAATCAGGGGAAACTCTGAAGAATAAAACCGTTTCAGCACAGTTTTCTCTCTCTCCCCAGAGTCCGAATTCATTTCAGCTTTCTGTTTGTCTGCTGGACCGTAAATCTCTTCAAGATCCTGTTTAAAAAAACCTCCTCAGTTCCTTCTTTTATACTGGAATAATCGGCTCTTTAAGGAGCTGTCAATGATGTCAGAGATCTGAAAACATCAGGACGAATATGACGCCCACAGCGGCCACTGACCTCTGACCTTTATATGGAGGGAAAAAGGTGACGATCTGCTCGAACTCAAGAGCTTCACAACCACTGTCACTAGTGTGTGTGTGTGTGTGTGTGTGTGTTGTTTATTGGGTTGCATTAGTGCTTGGTCGAGCACGTTCAGCACTGTGAAATTCAGCAACAAAAAGATTGTAAAAGATCAGCCATCAGTGCCTACATGTGTGTGGAAGACAAATGTTCTGTAATATAATATTATCTCTTTATTTATTCTTTTTTATACATTACATTATATTTAAAGACATGCACAGATTTGTGTTGATAGGGATGTTGAGGAAGGACAAATAGAATGGCTTTTTTTGGGGGGTAATTTGGTCAATTTTAAAAGTTGGTAGTCCTGATGATTTGCTTGTCAATGTCAGATGACATTCTTAATATAGAGAGCATTTAGGACAAAGGTCTAAAATATAAAAAAAACCTCCTCTTTTGAATGCATGATATATTTCATATGTATTTAATTTAAATATTTATGCATACTACTTCTTCTACTACTAATAACAGTACTCATAATGCTAATTATTATTATTATTCTTGTTATTGTCATCATTAAATGCTAATAATAGTAGTAGTATGCATAAATATTTAAATTAAATACATATTAAACATATCATGAATAATAATAAGAATAAGAATATTATTAATAATAATAATAATAATAATAATAATGTAAGTATAGTTGTTGTAGTAGCAGGACTAGTGCTGATAATTTGTCATTAGTGCTAATGAAATCTTTGCGGCTGTAGCTGATGAAGGTAATGATGGGACAATGGCATCTATCAGCCACAAGTTTAATTAGAGAACTGAAGCATTACGTTGAAATATTAATGATGCCGACTGTATTTATGAGCCCTGCGCTCATATCTGCCACACTGTTTGACCAAATCTCTCTCTCGATGTATCCCATAAGCCCTCGGGGCCTAAAACAGACCATCACCCACATCTCACACACACACACACAGTGGGATTTTATGAGTGTGTGTGTAAGATAATCTAAAGCTCTGTCCTGTGTTCATCAGTCTTGTGTTTAGTTTACAGACTCATTTTCTGGTCACTTTTCTGTGTCGAATATGTCAAATACCTTTTATCTGTGACTGAATTCACGATATCACGTCACTCTGAGTGTCTTGCTGCCTAAACGCAATACTGAATTGAATACGACACTCTTGGGCCAAATAAATAAATACAAATCGTACTCTATAAACCATAAAGCAGACATTTATATACATGCATCTCATAACAAGGAGTTCTTATAACTTTATTTCATGAAGAGCCTTTTCTGAAGGCTACAGGCCGCATGCAAACACATGAGTGTGTGTGAGTGTGTGTGTGTGTGTGTGTGTGTGTGTGTGTGTGTGTGTGTGTGTGTGGGCTGGTCCTCTGCAGAATCCCAGAAGGTTTTGCTCTCTTGCTCTGATCATGGCGTAGGCAGAAGCCTTAGAAACGTGATCTATGCACACACACACACACACACACACACACACACACACACACACACAGAGAGAGAGGGCCGATGCAGGTGGGGGTTTACTGATGTATTGATTTTTATGATGGTCTCTCAGCATATCAGTCTTTGTTTAGCCAACGTGGCCTGTAAATATCCAGCACTAACCTACACGATGAAAGTTAACACATATTCAGCTTAATCTTCCATTTCTCTTCCTCCCCCTCACTCAGTCTCTACTCAACTTCTTTTCTGTCTTTTTGCTGCCGCATCTGCCCTGCTAGTATTTTCTCTATGAGCATTTTGCAGTTGTTCTGGAATGGCTGCATTTAGATGTTTCTGCCAAATACTACGCAAAGATCCGTTCGCTGACAGATCCAGTTCGACCTTCTTCTGCTCAGAATCCATCCCGGCCCAGTGAATCCTCCAGGAATTCATGACTGGAACAAGGTCAAGTGCAACTCGGAGCCGCACCTGATATGTTCCTTCTGACCGTGTTTGCACGTTTTGCATTTTATCCACGATGCATTCGGGAAATACGTTTGACCAGTATGTTCCCAGGGAATCGAACCCACAACCTGCGGGACATCGCTGTCTTCGCTTCCTTTTGCATTTCGCCACACTTTGATAAGAGTGGGTTTGTATTTTGTTCTCCTGTGAGCCAGTCGTGTCGGGTTCGAGGGGCAGCGTTCCCTGGTGGTTTCATTCAGAGCGCTGACAGGAAGCCGGAGGGGCTGTTGACTCACGAATCCCTCAGAGGAAAACCAATCTGACCTTCTAATGTTACAACACCTCCAATTTCCTCACTTCTGTCTGCCGCACATCTCTTGTTCTCTTAAACGGGCCACTCGGGTCCATTCAGCTAATCGGATCTTTTCCTCAATGAGTCCAATCACCTCTCTGTGCCAGCCGTAGTTGCTCATGATTTTGCAGATGCTCGTGTTTCACATATATATACTGCTGTAGTGGCGGTGACCCAATTTGCATAGTACTACAGTGCCATATAATTGCATCCTGATACCACAGACCACTTTGTTGTGGATAATATTCACCAAAAAGCATGCATGGATGCACACCTAAAAAATGCACAATGCTCAGATAGTATACTATCTATAATTGGGCTGCACTAATTATTATCTGGCACACTGTTTACTATGGATAGTATGTGAATTGGGATGCAGCCAGTGGCTATGTTGGGAGAAGCATACTAACATGCTCTCCATCCTTATTCTGCAGTATGCACTATCTGAATTTACAGGTGTGATCATCTCTGTTTTGACTGCTTATTTGATCATTGCTTGAAGCAATCGTGCATTGTGTAAAAATGTCCTTTTAGACAATGAATTGCTTCCGCATTTAGGCCGCACTACAACTTGCGACTTCTGATGTGATGTAGCACGATACTGTTTGAGACGTTTATCAGTATGCATTAAGTAAGTAGTGTTCTATTCCGAACTCAGTTCTGAGTGTTGGTGGACAGGACAGTCATGTGACTTTGACTGTCCAGTTCTGCAGTCACTCCCGTTTTAACAGACTGAGAATTTCCTGAGAATTTGAAAAGTAACATTTCTCAGTTCCTCTCATCTAGAAGTTTGAATTATTCAGATATTCAGGAAGTCTCTCGCTCGTTCTCTATCTTTCACCCTCTTTAGTGTGTGTGTGTGTATGTGTAGCTGTACAAGCTAAAATTGCTTCATCATGCTAAAGTGAGGTGAGCATAAATTATTTAGTTAAACCTGAGGAAATCACTCCTCTCTCTGGGAATTTGTGTCAGTGTAGGCTGCTTAAATTTCAGACAGATGGACACTTTCTCTCCCGCTTCAGGAGCGTGTGTTTTCAGCTCAAAATAATGAAATAAAGACAAAAACCAACAGTGAAGATCTAATGTGAGGAAGTGCTGTCAAAATTCACTGTAGTGAATCTGTAAAACACTTTAAAGCTGAGAGTATTTATTTGCATGCATGCGATTTGACACAGATAAACCACACAGAGCTTGTAAGCGTACAAACACACACACGTCGCAGTGGCTGTGGAGTGTCGTGTTCAATTCAGAGTTACTCGTCCTTCGTGATGCTTGAATGCATGACTCTGCGTCTGATTTTCCCAGGAACAAAACGACGTGATAAAACACTTGTACCTCTAACCTCTCTGGCCTGAATCTATGTCTCACTGTTATCTCTCACGTACAGCTCAACGCTTCATTCAATGAGCTCAGCACCCCCGCCGCTCTTGCATTGTGTTTGGTTTTTACTCAGGTTAACCACTAGTACTGTAACTCACACTCTTAATACATTTGTAGTGTAAATGATTAAATGTAGTCATTGTTGAAAGTACTTTTGTGTTGGTAGTGTTTGTTCAGAGCAGTAGAATGTTTATCTTCATAATCTCTCATCGGAATCTGATCCGATCACAACCATGTTTCAGAGACTCAGTGGTGTAGTGGCAGTGACCCAATTTGCATAATACTATAGTACCATAAAATTACATCTCTTATTGGGCTGTACTAATTCTAATCTCACACACTAATCAGGGCGTATTATTCCACCTTTTTCCAAAACAAACAACAACAAAACAGCAAAAAACAACTTTTCTTTTCAGATGACATCATCATTACCTCTTATTTAGTCTTATTTATCACTGAAGAAATTATTAAATGGTGGTTGAAACACCGTTCAATCAATTCTTCAGTAATAAATTCACGTGTCTGCCTACATTTTTATCTCATTGCATATTTTGTTTCGGAAAACACATTACTGAAGTAAAGTGGTTTGAAAATTTGACTTTAAAGTGTAATAGTGAATATTTACTGTATAGTTTAACTTGTATGCATTGTGTACTGTTAATGAAAAGAGCAGTTGGGTTTACTATAAAATACTCAACCCAGGCTCAAAAGTGAAATGTCTATTGAGTGACACTAAAAGCATGTCCAGTTTTATCCAAATAATTATTACATTGGTTGTTGTGCGTATCGTGAAATTAAATGTTCGGTGAGTGACACTAAAAGGTTAATGCTGTATTGTGTTTGAAAACAAAGTACCACTAAACCTAATCGATGGAGTAAACAAAAGCAAACGTGAGATAAAAATGCATTTGCTGAAGCAACCATGCCATTTTTATTGTGACTCGTGTTTCCCGGGACTTGTACCCGAGCTCTCCGTGTATCACAAGTGCAATGCTGTACCAGGTGAGCTACTGAGCAAGTTTACTATGACAGAAAAGCCACACATATGGAGCTGGTTATGTGATGCAAACGTCAAAGCGTATTAGTTTACAAATCATGAAGAGGGAATAAAGATAGTTGATGTTTTACTGCCGCTAGTGTTCATTTCTGCTGGAAACTGCAGTGTATTATATGTGTATGTACACATTTTGCAGAAATGTTGGTAGAAGTAATATTGGCAATATGAAAATATTACTAATTTAACTAGGTTTTAAGATGGCTAGCTAACTATGAAATTGCCCAACACACCCATTTTATTCAGGCCAAAATCACTTGAACACAATTACGACTTCTGAACTCGTACGCAGGAACTCCCCAGGAGATCTTGAAGTCAGCATGAACCTTGTTAACTAGTTAAAATGACAGACAAGATAACACAGTGAAACATCTCGAGGAATTCTGGGAGGCAGCGTCTCCCCGTCTGTGTTTCCTGCGTTGGCGTTGGTGAGAGGTTAGGTCACATTTTCACGTGTGTTTTCAGAAGGAATGAAGTGTCGTGTGCTCGGCCCAGTGGAGGGAAACAGTTTCTCAGGGCGAGAGATGATTAACCGTTATCTCAGCACGGATTTGACGTGCACAGCTCCGCTGACTCAGGTAGAGTCTAAGAACGCCGCACAGGAAATGAAATTTCTCCCCGTCCCACCAGGACGGAGTATAATCCTCTCGACACGACCAGATTAGCACTGCCACTAATTGGTGACAGCTTCCTTTCTCTGTCAACCTGTTTACCGCAGGTGCGTGCACGCGTCTGATTTATTTTCAAGCCATTAGAGGATAAAGCCACATTGGTGTAGTGCTTAAAGAAGCTGCGTTCTTATTTACTCTCAAATTCAGGTCTTGTAAAGGTGTGTAAATAGATGTTGTTGATTCTATTGACTCTACTGAAAGAAGAGAGGCATTTTGAACATTTTATCCTGTGAAAAAAACATCTTGGCTCCGGCAGAACAGAGATATTCCAGAGCTCCAAACATCCCTGATGAGCAGCAGACAGTGTGTGTTTTACTCAGCGGGGAGGTGCAGAGGTGTTTTTTTCCCCACATGAGACGCTAGTAAAACTCATGCTTTTGTGCGTCTAATGGTCCGTTGGCACCTTGAGTTCTGTAAGAAGCCAATTTGTAGCGGTGACAGAGTTAGCGCGTGTGCGGTTAGCGCGAGGCTACCTAACCGCCTCGGTTCAAGCTGTAAAAGGCTGATTAGTTTCTTTCTGCCTTGCCGCAGCTGAGTTCCTGTCACCCACACGGCTTTCATCCTCTCACACCTTACACATACACCAGCACTGATAAGAGCCGCAGTAACAAACAGGCTCACACACACACATAAACCAAAAAAGAAACAAGCCCGTCACAAATAAAAGCTTTCAGTAGCAGCGGCCCTTTTTGTGTGTTCTCTCACCTCACGGCTTTATCCTGCTTTTCTCCAGGTCCTCAGGTGGATGTCCCTCTCCGTCCTTTAGCCGGTTATTATGAGTGTCAGTAGACAGTCTTTAATAAAGATGAGCTGGTGGGAGGCCTGTGATACTGACTGTCCTCCTGAAAATAACAAAACAGCCAATGAGGTCCAACAAATGGCGTACATTCTGTTATAGGTTATATAGGTTCTGTTATAGGTACTTTCCAGAATTTCATTTATTCACTAGAGATGGATGGAATCACAATCTGCCAATATATTTTTACAGCAGATATAGCAGTAGAGCAGTTTCACTCCTGAATCACATGCAGGAAACTCAGTTATGCGTTTCCTCAGCTCTAATTACCTGTTTTGCATTTGTTAATGTTGATAGCAGGAGCGTATAGTTTGGAGAAAAAGGCCTCATATCTACTGCTGAAAGAGAAGAGGTTTCATTATCAGCTCTATGCGTAAAAGTCTCTGGCACTTGGAAGTTCAGGAAAGCTGGAGAAGATGAAAGGCTTTTGTTAAACATCTGCATAGTCCAGGTTTCCTGTGACCCAGTGAAACCCCTCGCCCTGACCAAATCACTCCCGTCTTCCTCTCTCTCTCTCTGTCTATCTTTCTTTGAGACAGAAAAGTAAACCCTGCTGTCGTTTGATTCTATGCCGAGATGGTGACAGGAAGCGGGAGGGGAAAACAAAAGACCTCCAGGGTGAGGGATGGAGGGAGAATTATCAGGTTGGTGACGGAAAGTGCCAGTTTGCCCGACTACTATTTTTTTTTTTTCTTCTTGTTTCGGCTAGAAGTCCAAATGCAGTTTTTCTTAGCTCTGGCACAATCTGCTTCCCCCCTCCATGATGACACAGTCTCGCGTCCTTCAGCGGGCAGAGGGGTGGGGTAATTAAAGCTTTCATTATTGTGTTGCTTATCTCTCTGGAAGGAGAAACGTGAAAATCCCCAAACAAAGAAAAGCGTGTATAAGATGATTATGGTGCGGTCTAAGCACAGAAATATCGAGAGAAAAAATGGTTCCTTGCACTTTCTTAAAGCAGGAGGAGTGTGTTTATGGAGTTTGTTGGAGGATTAGATCCCTGTTGGCTTAGTTTGGAGAAAGCAAGAAGTTAGCAGTTTGGATTTTAGCTGGACTTCCATCTTGAAACTCTGTGGGGTGAATTCACTAAATGTTGGAGCCCTTTTTCATTCCAGCTTGACCAACTTTAATTGAGAAAATGTCTACTTTTTAAGCATTTTCCAAACGCATAAATGCAAATGCACAAGTCTCTGTCTTGGACTTCAATTAAGTGTCTTCAGAACAAACCTATTCTGTGTGAACGAGGCTTATTATGAATAATAACAGCATCAGTAGACACTCTTCATTCATTGTTAGTGAATTCCCTAATTTTTAGGGTTAACAGACCTGAGTAGATTTTTTTTTTTTTTTTTGGTAGCAAATTTGTGCAAGTTTATACAGTGCAAATAATGAAGGCAGTGGTTAACAAAGACTTCCGGTCTGAAAGAGGCTGCAGGGAATTCAGTTCAGACAGGAAGTGCATGGAACGGCCAAGGAGAGGGAAACCTCTGACCCGGAGACCCGTCAACTGTCTGGGAGAACACACGGATGGCTCGCAGGCGTAGACGCGGTCCCGGTGTGTGTGTGTGTGTGCACTTTGTGTGTGTAGAACTGCTGAGAAAGCGGGAGTCCATAATCACAATAACGTGTTTAACGTGTAAACTAGCGAGAGACGGATTATAGCTGTCCGTGGGAACTGCGAGGAGGCGACAATTCAACTGTTCACCTTTTTCTCTCCACATCCGTCCTCATAATGACCTGTCTATTCTTCCGCTGTCTTTCCTTACCTCAGGCACCTTGCCTCCATTTCTTCATTGCATTTCCCAATTAGGCTTGTACTCATTGTTAGTTTATTAGCAATGGCAGGGGCTCCACAAATGTGTTTGCTGATATTCACTTGTTAATGACCAAATTCAAACCCTATTGAACGGATACGCAGCTGTGAGAGGCCGCTAATAATAGCCTCTCTGAGACAAAAGATGAAGGAAATGGCATTACAGGGGTGTAACAATAGAACTCCATTGGTACTCTAATGGCATGGCCTTTCATTTAGAAATTGTTTCCTTTTTAAATTCTTTGAGCTGCCTGCATAAATCCCTGCGCTCAGCGGAGGCATTTCTGCAGGTCAGGAGCATGCACGTGGGAGCGCATTTGTGCACGCTCGCTCTGAAAGGTATTTCCACCTGGGGAAAGCCCTCCCCGCGCATATATCCTCGCATTAGCGTGGTTTTAACGAGGCAGGTACTGTTCATTAGGGCAGAGGTAAGGGGGGAGGAAAAGTGAGAAGAACAAACAAGTCGAGGCATTTGTTCGCGGTGTAATCTACACATCAATTATCCTGCTGAGCTAATTAGCACCTAGCCGTACCCCTGGTACCTGCACTCTCACAAGAAACGGCTTTCATGCCTGTGATCAAAAGAGAATGGCTCGGAGGGAAACGCTCGGAGAACTGAGCCAGAGAGGTGGACAGGACATCAAAACTTCCAGTTTTACCCACTGAACTGTGCTGCGCAACTCTCTGCGGCCCCTCTGTAGACCGAAAGAGAACAGGGAACGCTCAGTTTCGCAAGGAACGTGCTTGCATTGTGGTGCACCGCTGGCAGAAAGACCAGAGCTTTGATGCTACCTTTATCCTTACCCTCACAAAATAGCACCGCGGCTAAACATTAGATTTATGCATTAGGTAGAGTCTTTTTAAAGTCGAGACATGGAAGTATGAAAGCGACAGATCTTTTCTTACATATTGTGATGTACATCCAAGAAATGTAGGGCACTGACTTGGTTCTATGTATCGGTTGTTGATTGGATGGAGGTCTGGATGCGAGCTTGTTGTCAATTGTGAGAAAGGGGTGCAGTTTAAGTGCACTAAATGATTGGTGAAGTCCTGCATATATTAATAGAAAGAAGCCTGTGGTTTTCACTAGAACATTTCAACATTTTAAAAACATTTTAGGTCAACATTTAAAACATGCAATCATGAATTGCTCACAATAAGATCTATAACATACATTTAAAAAACAGATTTCATGCTGACTTTATACAGGTGTATAAGGTTCTGTATTGAGTAGCATGCATGTTGGGTTTTGTATCCTTGATCAAAGTTTTGCTGGACCAGCATGGAAATTTCGCTATTTTGTGTGACCCTTTATATCAGTGTATTTCAAACGAAATCCTTGTTACTTGATTTGACTGCAGTTTTACAGATATTTTATGATGTATTATGTAGTGTGGGTCATTGTCTCAACGTTCAGCATATGAATATGAGCATCTTTGTCATGCTAACGGCCTCCGTTCTGCAGTAAAGGTGCAGCGTGCTGTTGTGTTTAAGCAGCCCAGCTGAAGATTAGGCTTAGGAGAGGCGCATTTAGCATAAGAAAGCTTGGCGGGGGGTCCGCCAGCGTGCCGCGGGGCTGTCTGTCTCAGGTCGTTATTTGGGTTGATCTGCGCATGGGTCTTGTGTGACAGAGCGTGGGGCGATCGCAGCATCCAGTTCTAATTAAACACGTTGGTGCATTTCTCAAAACGGCAGTGAAAAGGCAGGTGAGAGAACCCGCGGCAAATCAAACGTCTTTGCGTTGCGTTGCTACCGTCATGTATTAGTAATGTGCAGGGACGTTTACCAAGTCGAACTCATTTCCAGAGCTAATCGATGACAGAATATCAAGTATGTGGTTGGCAAATGGTTTGTGGTGAACATGCGTTTAAACTGACTGGTTGAGTTAAACAGCGAGCTGCTGGTGTTCGTCAGTGAGCAAGGGTTAATTGGGCTGTGTAACTGTGTCAGGTGCGTGTGGGGCATCGGTGGCCCCGTCGGGCTCTTGGGGGCCCCTGTTGTCACCAGGGCCTCATTTGCTGATTGGAGAACGGAGGTAACAGGATGAAAAGGGGCTGTTTCCTGCAGCTTGTTTGATACCTGGTGGGGAGCTTTTCAGGTGACAAAGACCCAGAGCGGTGGGGGGGGAACAGATGTGTTCTACCCTCTCATTAGCATCTGAATGAGCAGCTCAGATTGGGCTGGCCGGGGGGTTCTACCTCTCACCTGGATAGTCCTGCTCTGATCTTTATACCATCTGAGGACCTCTGCCCCCCCGTTCCCTCTCTCCGCCTGACCCCCAGCTGGGCGCTGGCAGAGTTTTATGACAGTAATCGACCTGAGCACAGATGCTTTTCCCAAAACCTGCCCTCGCACGGATTTCACCCTCTCTTTGTGCCCGGAACGCATCAGGAAAATTCGGCCCCACAATGAATGCGACCCCCCCCGTGACCCCCTCGCAGAGGCCTGGAAGACGTCCAAGAGGCTGTTTTCACCCCCCGCCTGCGCACTATATTATTTTATTAATTTTCCATTCATACGGACAGAAAGGCCTCCGTATTTTACAGCATCAGGTTGATAAATGGCGTTTCCTTTTCTTCACTTCTGACAGAAAAGAAAGCCTCAGATTGCTCTTTCTCTGATGTTTCACTTTTTTTTTTTCAGCCGAAATAAAAATAGACTCAAACGAATGAGGATTGCAGCTCTGATCATTTGATCTTAGGTGAATTTAATGAGAATTTCTGATTGTAGACTTTGGTATCGTGGCAAATTTGAGCGCAGATGTGACAATACTACTGTCTTCTTCTCAGTCTCCATTTGCTCTCATTGCCGTCTACAGTTGGAGAAATACTTGACTTTTCTTTTCTATGGGGAAGCACCAAAGTGTGAAGATGGTCTTTAGAAATGACCAGTTGTGTATTCCTCCCCACAACAGTCTCATTTAAACATATTTGATTTGGAGAAACTCCTGCTGATTTTCAGGTGGGACTCTGTCGGACAGAGATAAAGGTTTTCTTTCCAAAGGTTATTCCGCGCTGGACTGCGGGCCAGGAATGCGGCGCAACCTTGAGCGGCTCAAAACGCTGTTCTCAGCGTGTACTTATCTCAGTGTCCGCCTGATAGTTCAGCACTGCAGAATAAGAAAGAAAATATATATGTACCGAACACAGAGCGAAGTGTTCTGTGCTCGTGTAAAGACTCACTCTATTTACTTCGCTTAGCAGACGTTCCTGCTCGCATTGTGAATGATTCATCAGTGCACATTATTCCAAAGAGAAGAAAACACACCTTACCTTTGTCTGCCATATGCTCATTCTTTATTTATATCAAAGCAAATCACAGTCAAATGATCCCGTTACTGAGCATAATTACATTTCAGATTGTGTTTAGCCATTATTACTCCAAACACACGGTAATCTGCTGTGACAGAGCTATATGTTATCGCAGCGCTCCTATTAATCTCGCACGAGGTGAAATACGTTTGCAATAGCAGATCTGGGAAATACTGTATATAGATGTATTAATGTTTTAATCAGCTGTGGCAAAATTAATTTTGCTGCGATTGCTTACATTTGAATTTGCATGTACTTAGTGTGATTTATTTATTTTTATAGATATCTATTTTATTAAAATAGACCGTACGGCTCTTTAGCTGCTGTGAATATCTCTGTTTTGAAATGCAGCATGGATGTGATCACTTCTCAAGTGTGTCATGAATCTGTAGTCACGGTCACAGATCAGAAGTTTTTTGTCCACAGAAATTTGCTGGAATGTTTTGCCGGGAAAGTTACACAACACATGTCCTTATATAAATGGCAGGGGTGTGTGTGTGAGATGCAGAGCAGATCAAATGCCTCACTCTTATTAAATAGTTTGTCTGGCTGATAACACTGCACTGTGACAGCCGCACCCACTCAACCCAACAACACGACATACTGCGGCCGTCAGCGCATTCCACTACCTGCCCGCGTGAGAGACAGACAGACAGACAGACAGAGAGAGAGAGAGAGAGACAGGAGGAGAGGGGGCAGGGAAGGAGGCGTCCACCGCTCCAGTGTCTTTGTGTCTGTCTGTTGTAAAAGAGCGTTTGGGTGGGGAGGGCAGCGAGGCGTTTACCCCTGGAAGAGACCTCGAGTATTCCACCGAGAGAAGATCAACTGCATTAACAGACCTGATTACACGGCTCTCTGTGATTGGTCAATGCTGGCATTCTGCAGTCAAATATTATAATTATTCAGCTAAACGGTATCAAGTGATTTCCTACATAGCTTGTTTGGGCAGTTCATAAACGATTCATTTGACTCACTCCACAAAATTCTCAGAATCTTTTTTTTTTTTCTTTTCAAAGGCTGCTTTTCATCACTATGCTTTTTGACTCTGTTTTATAGATTCGAATGTTTCTAGTTCTATTAGTTGTACACGTGTTGTTAGTCTATAGTTTATCTAAAAAGGTTCTGTGTAGAACTCTAAGAACCCAAAGAGGTTCTATATAAGGAGAAATATTGCACAATTCTTTCATGTTTAATGGTTTAATGTGTTTTTGTTTTCTTGTGATAAAGTATGCTTACATGCTCTTGAATTCATAAAATGTAATTAAAAGTAAAAATTAAAACTAAATTCAGAAAATGATCCAATGATGGGAACCGCTGAAATTTAAGGCCTGACAGAATGACTATGCTGAAAGTTGAGGTGAAATCGACCAGTTCACAAGCCTTCACGTGACACGTTTCGTTCTTGCTGTATGAGTGTTTTTCAGGTAAACACCAGTGAAAGACTTGCGCGTCTGCGTATGTGTGTGTATGAAAGTTTTAACAGCGCTCAGAGATCTGCTGCAGTCAAATACGCACTAAAGCGATCACAGCTGAGGACTTTTTGGAGTTGCATCAATATTTGATGAGCAACCTGGTTGAAAAGAGTCGAGGAGCATTTCCACGTTCCCTCATCCTGTTCATTCACCGCGGCGGCACGTAAACGGCCCCATCTGAACATATTTAGGTGGGAAGACAGCAACAACCCCGAGAGCAGGTGTCGTTCTGTTCGTCTTTTATATTTATACACGTTTATGGAAAATATAAAGCGTGAAGCGTGCTGAACGTTCGCCTCATTCACCACTGAAACGACCGCCGCATAAAAGGCCCTTTCAGACGAGAGAAAATAAGAAATTGTGCGTCTTTGTGCAAGAGAAGTGGCGGTGTGCCGGGACTGGGGCAGAAAGCGTTTTATCCCGCTGAAGGTTTTGTGTGTATTTGGTTAGTTACGGCAATTACGGTCACTAACTGACAGCCAAACGCATGCGGGAGAGCGAACGGGCTGCCGCCGCGTGCAACACTCACTGTCGAACATCTGCTGAGAGATTTGCATATTAATTAACCCATATTAACTCTAATTATTCTGGGAAATTATCAAATAAATTAAATTTTCTAATTTTAACCTTTCCTTTGCCTGACGGATGTGAGAGCCGGAGATACCCCTGTTACCCCGCGCTCACCTGCACAGATGCCCCCGTCCCCCGTCTGCAGGAGGCTTACTGCCTTTTTTGGGGACAGAAGTTCAGATCTTGACTTTCCACTGCCCTAAAAATGCAGAAATGCCCTTTCATTTAATGCAAAGTTTTAAAATAATAAATAATTTATTTGTATAGCACTTTTCATACATGGAATGCGACTCACAAGCATAAAAACAAATAATACAATTGCACACAATGTCAGTTAATGCTTACATTTACAAACACTTTTACTGTGAAAAAAAAAATACTGTATAATTTTGTTCATTTTGAAAAGTCAAGCCACATTTATTTATATAGCACTTTGGCTACACTTTATTTTAAGGTGTCCTTGTTACAGTGTAATTATATAATTAAGTACTGAATAATATTAATTAACATCATGTACTTACTATATGGTTGAGGGTTAGTTGCATGTAATTATGCATATTTTACTGTTATCAATACAGTAAGTACAAGTAACGTTTATCGAGGACACTGTAAAATAAAGTGTTACTGTTTCAACACACATTGTTAATGTTTATAATATCTCAACATCTTGATGTTTTATAATATAGTGATAATACGGTTACATTTTGTGCTGATTTAAGCAATCAAGCAGTTGAGATTTGCTATATTATGTGTCACTCTACATGAGCACACTGTATGGATATGGATATAGTTGGAGATAATTCATATAAAAACCTACATCAGGCTCAACTTGTGCTACCTATACAATTTCAAAAAAATGTTACATCATTACTTGATTTGGCACAATCCCAGCAACAGTGTTCAAATCGTACAGAAACGTGGCATAAACACATTATTTTTAAGATGCATTGATTGGTTCTCCGTCATCTGGACTCTGTGTTTTCTGTATTGTTGGCCCTGATTTTCTCGCGTCACTCGTCCGGGGGTGGCCGGGAGGTCTTTTGTGTGCATGTTTTTTGGCTGATGGTTTGGAGGGGGGCGTCCCGGAGCAGGCACAGATGGTGGAAGCGAGCCGGGTCGGGCCAGTCCGGTCCGATCGGCTAAACCTTCAGACTTCCCAGCCTGTTGCTGCAGCTCCGCAAAATAAATGGGACTTTAATTCAATTAGAGTCCGGCTACTGTGGCCGCCTCACGGCAGAAATTATTGAACATATCCACCCCCTTCCTGAAACTCTCCCGCCCGCCCCGTCCCGGATCCGCACACAGACACAGGAGTTGTTTTACACATCGCTGAGTTTCTCCATTCATTGGCCTCTCAAAGCTGCTTCACTCTCTCACTCGTCTTTTGTTCGCTCTCGGCTGCTGCCCTTCTGTCCCTTTCTCTTCACCGCACCACCCCCTTTCCTTTTCTTTCACTCTTTCTTTTTTCTTGAGGCGTTGTGGGGTTGAACCCCCATATCATCCTGGTTTTGCAAAGATTCTTGTTGTTGATAAGCGTTATAGTTAGGAAGATTGTCTCAAACTGTGTCTCAGTAGGAATTCAAACATTTCTCACCAAATGATCTGAGCTGATCTCCACATTCATTTTATTTCTCTAAACTCTCAGAATGAGCAAAAGCATTTTCCTTTGGGATTGCATTGACAACCAATGGAAACAATTAAAAGCAGACTTGCAAATTCCCTCTGGAGAAGAAAAAATACTGCTTTTGTTGAGATAAAAATGATATATTTATAAAGTGGGTAAATTTGGTAACACTTTACAATAAGGTCCCAATAGATTAACTAACAATAAGTGATACATTTGTTGCAGTTTTTATTAATCTTTGTCAACATTAGTTAATAAAAACACAACTGTTCGTTGTTATTTCAAGGTCCATTAAATAAATAATATCCAGATTTTAAGAAACATGATGTGTTTATCAAAATAAGCATCTTTTTATCTTGCAAGCTTAGTTTGTTTGCTTTTGTTTCCATGAATTGCTTTTGTATGAAACTCTATTAGTAAATTATGAAATTAACATTAACTAAGATTAATAAATGCTTTTTCATTGTTAGTTCATGTTAACTAATATAGTTCAATAATGTTAAGCATTATAAAGTGTTACCAAAAATAGTTTTAGAAAAAATGGACAGATTATCATTGGCTTTTGGATTCACAAAGTAAAGTTCAGGGAGAATGTGAGTGTTGAAGCTGGTCGTTCAGGTGATCTGCATGTGTGAGGCGGCATGCCGAGGGCCGTTATCTTGCAGCACGGTTCATGTCTCCTCCCATCAGCCCTGATGACACGAGTGTGTAGGTTTACCTGCGGGGAGTCTGTCACCTCCACACACACACACACACACACACACACACACACACACACACACACACACACACGGGCTCGTCTCGAGGCTCATCTACAGGCCGGACCTCAGCTCGGGCTCCAGAGAAACCCACCCTGGAGCTCTGAACGCCTCGGACTCGTGTGGATTACTGGACTGAATGAAACGTCAGAGGAAAAGGAAGCGGGATACTCTGTGTTTTTTGGGGGGAGCTTCACTTTTTTGTACATCATTTTGTCTTCCTGTATTTCTGGCTTCAAATAATTGGATTTTAAAGACATTTTCCAGCGTGGAGCTCTTTCTTTAAGGACAAACGGGCAGAATTTATTGTTTTCTTGATGCATCTCCTACTCAAACAGGTCGAGGTGAGACATATCAAACAGATTGTCATGTTTTCTTTACACAACTGATGCCAGATGATATTAGGTGGAAAGACGTTCTCATTTTACAGAGCGTTTCTTTGAACAAAAACCCGTTTTTGTGTTGTTTTGTATTTGTGTTCGAAGCCAACACTACTCAAACTTGCATCGTGCAAAGTTTTATTATCATCAACCTTTCAGTCAAGCGACCTTCCTAGAAACAGTTCTGTAGCTGGTTTTGACTCGCTTTGAACAAGTTCCTCTCGTCTATAGTCGTGTAAATGCGTGTCGTGCGCGCAGAAAGCCACCGTCGGAATCAATACCGTCTCGAGCGGCCCTGCGATTATCAGCCGTAGAAATGACAGGCCTGTCTGCGAGCGGCGCGTAGGTTAAGCCCAGCATTAACGGTGACTGGGGCAATTAGGAATGTCATTTTAATTATCTGTGGCATCGGAGTGAGAGATGTTCCTTTTATTTGTTTGAAATCAAAAGCAGAGGAGCAGGTAGCATCGACGGCAGAATGGCAGCCGTAATCGCCTTTGTTCCCTTTGACACTCGCAGAAGACGCCGACGAATAGAGAGTGTCATCAGAGGACAACTTAGCCGGCAAGTAAACATTATCGCTTCTTTGTGTCTGCGCTCTGGAAACACAAAAGACTGATTAGAGATGAGGTGAGGAATTACTGTAATGGCTGCCGTGACATTAGCAGGTTGGAATTATTGTGTTGAAGAGCACAATACCGGCGTCTGTCAGCCAAACAATGCGCTCGCTCTGGAGTTTTTACTCCATCTGAAGTTCCACCCAACCCATCATTATTTATCGGCCTTTTCAAATCTTTCAGCAGCAAGTACAAAGTTGATGGATTGTGTTTTTAACTTCTCAAGATGTCATTTCTACTTTGTAGAAGCGCTCTCTCTCTCTCTCTCTCTTGCTGCTCTGTCTTTCTCTCCTTCTGTCGCTGATATTCATTTTACATAACCTGTTCATGAGCACATGCTTATTATTAGTTTTAAGAACTTATTTTAACATCCAGAGTCATTTAAAGCAGTGTCTTTATGCCGTCACAATTCCCTCTGATGTGTCAGTCAGAAGTTATTTAAGTCCACACTGAAAGTTTGGGGTCAGTAAGATTTTTCAATCTGAAAGAAGATTCTTCTGCTTTTATTTGATCAAAAATACAGTAAAACAGTGAAATATTATTCCAGTGTAAATCAGCTGTTTTCTATGTGAATATATAGTAAAGTGTAATTTATTCCTGTGATCAAAGCTGAATTTTCAGCATCATTACTCCAGTCTTCAGTGTCACATGATCCTTCAGAAATCATTCTGATATGATGATTTGATGCTCAAGAAACATTTATGATTATTATCAATGTTGAAAACAGTTCAGATTTCTGTGGAAACCGTCATGCATTTTATTCTTCAGGATTCTTTGAGGAATAGAACTAGAATTTATTTGAAATAGAATCTTGTGTAACATTATAAATATCTTTACTGTCACTTTTGATCAATTTAATCTTACTGAACAGAACTTTTGAACGGTAGTGTCGTATAATGGCAATCATTTGAAATAAATCGTGCTAGTAAATGAACTGTATTTCAGTAGATGTGCGATGCAGCACAGAATCGTGAATTTAGGACATGGTCCTGTCCCGGACGTCACATGTTTCTGATCTGATTTTCGCCTTTTCTGTGGTCAAACTAGCAAAAGTCTGTCCAGAAATCTTGCGTCCGGTGGCCGAGCGTGTGAAGGCTGTTGTGAATGTAAATGTGTTGAAGGTATATCTGGACCACACATCAAGTTTGAATGTCTCACTTATTCTTTTGGCTTTTCTATTCTTATGTCTTCCCTCCCTCTTTCTCCTTCTCTTTCCGTGGGTTCTTTCTCTCACAGAGAGCATTACTCAGTCTGAACTTGCCTAAACCCTTGTGGTCACACCTCTTGAAAAGGTTTTGTTTCCCCTGTCAATTGGTATTCAGCCCAGGTCACAAGCGCACACACATACACCGTTTTCATTTTAATTTGCACCTGTTGTGCAGTTGTTCAGGAGGCAAGTGCAGACCAGTGGATTAGCCAAAGATCATGTTAGGAACAGATATGCCTAGTGTAATCTTTTTGTCCACAGGGGAATGTTAAGATAGACTGCGCTGTGTGTGTGTGTGTGTGTGTGTGTGCTCGCTCTCACTAAAATTAAACAATACACAAATGAAAATAAAATCTGCATGGAAGGCCTTCCTTTATTAACTCTTTCTTAGCTTATAATCAGTTATATCTAAAAATGATGAGATCACGATCAGCTGATTGATAGTTTGTGTTATAATCTGTAACATTGTGTGTGTGTTTGTGTGTGTTTTTGACAGTGTTGGACTATGAAAACGTGGTAGAAACCGGATCAGAGACGGAAGAAGAAGACAGACTTCTGGTGTCGGAGGAGGACGGCCTGCTCAACGGGGCGGGGAGTCCGGTCAGCCTTGTCAATCATGAGTCGGTGGCCCCGCCCTCCCCGGCCCTGGGTCACACCCTGCTGAGGAAGACTTTGGATGATGAAGATGATATGAAGGACAGCGGAATAGAGAACGTTTGGAACGAGAACGAGTTGCTGAGTGCATCAGTCGACGGTACCGGTGAGCTCCGCCCTCTTCCTTTTCTAAAACACGCCCCTTCCGTCGAAGACACGCCTCTCTGCTAGATATGGTTCTGCTCTCAGCTCTCTTTAATTATCGCGTGTGTTTCCGTCTGTAATCGTCGGCGGCGCGTTCGGCCCGGTTTGCAGAGCATCATTGGTAATTGCAGTAATAGCAGAGCGTCCGTGTAAACGCGGCTCCCGGTTTCCTCCTGCAAGCATCATTGGTGCGGGAGGCGCAGTCAGAGACGCAGAGAGATAAATACTCTTAATGAGGGAGAGAGGTAATCATTAAGGGAGGCCAGGCTGCTGCTCAAGTCATTAAGAATCTTAAATGAAATTTTTATTTTTATGATAGCCATTTACATGTGTAATAAGAGTCAATGATTCTTAGAAGCGTATGACAGAAACATAGGAGTGTGAGAGCCCATGGAAGACAGACCATCTAAATGAGCACTTCTTCGCTATTCATTTCTGCTAATGAACTAGCTGTGCACAGAGCCGAGAGAAAGAGGGGGCGTTCGGGAGTCTAAAAATTTAATACGCCCCCGAAAAAAAGCCGGGCTTGTGGCGTTAGGAATACTACGAAGGCTGATTTTCCTTCGGCAGAGCAGCCGGCTTCATTATTTACAGCCCGTCGCCGCGGTTCGGAGAATCCGTGCCTTTCCGCGGGTCTCTGGTCCGGGGTTTCTCACAGTTCTTTGAACTAAAGACCCGTTTCATGACCCGACTGTTTGAGATGCCAAAGAAGAGCATAGAAATAGCATAAGACATTGCAAATCAAACCAAGATCCAAGATATTATTTTTATTATTATTATTATTGTATTATTATTTTATTTTATTTTAAGGTTTAGTAACTTTTTTTTTTATTATAATATTAAGTCTATATAGTTATTCATTTTCATTTCAAATTTAGTTTTAGTTATTATAGTACTTCAACGAAAATGACAAAATGTTAAATAATAATAATTATTTTATTTCAGTTAACATTTATTTTATTATAGTAATAGTAATAATAATATGTTTAAGTATTTTTTATTTCCTTTTTTTTTTATTATAAGTAACAGAAATTGTATTTTTTTTGGTAATAACCCTGCCTCACAGTGCTGTATTTGCAATTATCTGCTGATTTATTGTTTTTGTATATATTTGAATATTATGTAAAGAAACTTTAAAGCGCACTCTGATAGTCAGTGACATAGTTGTTGTCATTATTTTCAACATGATGCCACAAATGCTGTTGATAGAGCTTAACTCCTATTGAACCCGGAACATTCCTTTAATTTGATAAACCCTCTTGGAGCCGGAATGTCTGTGATTCCGCTGTGTTGCAATTCCATGATGTGTGTGTGTGTGTGTGTGTGTGTTGTGATAAAAACCACGGCCATGTTTCTGCGCTGCTGGTGACGTTCATTAGCTCCAGAGGAAGAAGCCAAAGTCTCTCTCTCTTTCTCTATTTTCTGCTCTCCTTCCAAACTTGTGGGCACTTTCCTTCTGTGTTTCTGTCTTTTTTCTCGCGTTTGGTGCCGGCGTGTCTGCACTGGTACCTCAGCGCATAGCTCTGTCCTGAGATAAGCTCAGCTCGCTCTCCCTCGCTCTTTTCTTGTCTGTTTGCTCCGGTCAGTCAGATTGCTGCTCTGGTGTCGTCCTTGACTCGCTCTCATCTCCCATGATGCCCTTCACTAGTGTGTGACAGTGTTATCACTGACAGAAACTTGAAATAAATCACCTGGCTTCCTCGCCGCCCATTACTTTTTGTTTTTCCTCTCCCCTTTCTCGGACCCTCGGAGAGTCCAGACGGGAGCCGTGTGTTTTCGGAGAGCCCGTACAGACGTGGATGTTTTGAGAGTAAACCGTAGGATGGAGTGAAATCATCGGGAGGAATAGATTCAGCACGGGTTTACTCACCCACCACCTCAAAACTGATTTATCAGCCTGAGACGAGAGCTCAACTCCCTCGACTCTCCAGACTCGAGCCCACCTCCGACCGGAACGTTTGCCCTGTGAAGAATCCAAACTGTGGATTCCAGTAAAAACTCCAGAGTGAAACAATATATAGTCAGTGTGTGTCAATGTTGTATATTTCTGTCATCTGAGTCATTAACGGATGATCTCAGGTACCTTCATGTTTGACAGCCAGTGCAGGAACAGGTGAAAACACAGATAGATGATCTCAGGATAATGATACCGAAGGCAGAGAGTTCAAGTGTGTGTTTTCTGCATTTGTGTTTCTCATGATGTCAGTGGTTTAATTAGAGACTCAGTGTTTAGTTTCTGTGCCAGAGACACGGAGCAGCAGCGGATCAGTGAACTGAAGATCAGAAGACACATCCTCTCTCTCTCTCTCTCTCTCTCTCTCTCTCTCTCTCTATGTTTGCTTGTTCAGGTGGATGGAACATTCTTGAGCTGATCTCTGAGTTTGCTCTAGCTTGTTTCCCAGCGCGCTCGGCTCGTTCCACCGCTGTGTGTGCGTGTGATTGTTGTCAGTGTAAATAAGTGGGTCGTTTTGAGTCCTGAGATGCAGAACAAGATGTTTTCCGTCCAGATGCAGTGTGTCAGTGTGCTAATAGACTCGCCTCTCTTCCTGTCTGTCTCTCGTTCACAGATGAACTGAAGGGAGACTATGACACTATGGGGCCTGATGCCACTTTGCAGCCAGTTGGGAACGGTACAGGTGAGTCACAGGAGTGTGTTGATTCACTTGACCTTTTTTTTAAAGAGGTCATAATATTCCAGCAAAGTCTTGATGTTGTTTTTGGAGATTGAATAGATTGAATGTTGATTATTTTCCTCATATTCTCCATTGTTGCAGCTCCTCTCTTCCCAGTCTGTCAGTAACGCTCTGTTTAGTTCCTGTCTCTATGAAGCCCCGCCTTCTGAAAAGCACAATGTGCTCTGATTGGTCGGTTGGAGCAGTGTGTTGTGATTGGTGTTTGGAAAATGTCCCGCCCCTTACCATAACCTCCAGTTTCAACACACTACTAACTAACTCACCCAGGCCCCGCCCCTTTATTCTGCACATTAATTATTTAAATGAGGAATATTGTGAAGAAAACTCAAGAAACACTGACACTGATATAGAGAAGAACTGGAAGTTTGCAGAGCTTTTTCATGCTCAAACAGCAACAATAACGAAAGATGGGAAAAAGCAGAATAGATCCTCTTTAATGGTGTTATTAGTGTTTGAAAAGCAGAACTGTATTGATATTGGCGTGTCTGTGATGCAGCATTTCATCCACAAAAACTCATTTTAATTCTGAATCCTCTCCACTGCTGAGAAATTCTGGAGACAAATGCACATCAACGGTGTAGTTTAACTTGATTTGAATCCACAATCTTCCAAATGATTCTGTTTGACATCATCACACACAAGGGTTTTTTTTTTTATCATGAGAAACACTGTTAGCCCATGTTTGAGCTGTCACTGGTGATGTACTTCAGGAGGAAGGATGTGTAGTTTTAATAAAGCTTTCTAATGTTAGACACACACTCCAGAGATAAACAGCTCCGAGTCTCCGCTGCGCGGCCCACGATCCTCCTCTGCGGGGAGGGACGTTCTCGGCTCGAGCGACAGAAGGAAAACATTAGGACGTTGACTTTAGAGTGCTTTCTTCTGCGAGCGTGAACTTCCCCAAATCGCATTTCAGGCCAAAATCTAATTTGTGCGTAAACTCGATTTGTTTAGATCATGTAAGCCGCAAAACCCACAACAGCGAGGAGCTAAACGTGTTCATTTGTCGGGCCGCGGCGCTCACGCGTGTTCACGTGAATGATAGCGAGGCAGGTCTAGTAATGAGAGAGGAGGGAAATCATTTGCTCTGTTAAATAATGTTAAAGGGCTGCCGGCTCTCTGACATTTTCAAGACATTTTTGACAGCGACACAGTCCAGCGGCTCGACCTTTGCACAAATGAGACGATAAAATGTTTACTGTCAGACAAACCTCACCACAGAGTTTATACCTTACACAAGCTCATCCTAATTAAAAGGTAGCTTATAAAACTCAAGCCCAACATGCACTGTCTCTCTCCCGTAATATTTAACTTGTCTGACGAACGTGTCAGAGCTATTTATTCTCTGTTAGATAATATTCTGTTATATAATAACATAAAACACCTTCAGTTTCCTGTATCTGCTCTTGTAGGGAATAATTATTACTCTGCCTTTGTATCTATAGTGTACATACACTTATTTTTACAATATGTTTTGATGCTCAGGTGATGCTTTTTCAGAGCTCATGTTTTTATCAGGTGATTCTCCTAAAATTCCTGAGGAGAAATAAAAATGGACCCAAATAATTCACTAGTTGTCATCCAGTATAGAGCAATAAAATGAATATAGAGCAGCTCGGCTCGTTCGATGAGAAATGTTTCATACTGAGATCTTTTACTTTTGATTGCTGACTTTGATATGTTGGAAAGTCTGAGCACAGTTGTTAGATCTCTTCTGAAACTCTTTTTCTTTTTCTCAGGAACTCTTCATTTGCTCTCTATTCATGTCCATTGCTGTATAGGAGAAACAGCTGAGAAATTAAAGAGATTTCATGTGTGATTTTTGTTTTTGTGGACATTTTCGTTCACTTTTTAAATGGCAAAATAAAAAAAAATATCATTCATGCATCTTCACATCAAAATTTCTCTCATTTGTAAAGCCATTATCAGAATCTGCCCAGTTAGGAGTTTGATTAGAGATCTAGGAAGTGATGTTGGGATTACGGCATATGTTGTTTCTGCTCCTTGTCTGACTGCCTCTAATACATTTAAAAGTAGAAAAAAAGGGTCAATCGTTAAAAGCTTTCCCACAATTCGAATGGTTCTCCCGTTAGATTAAGTCATATTTCTTATTTTAGTGGCCATTAGGTGGCTAGATAAGGCAGTAATTTAGACGTATCCCTCCCAGAACGTTTCTCTAATGTTCCTGCGTTCTTTTTTATCACAGCTGCTGCCGCATGTTTCTGTTACCTTTCAGTGCACCATATTTTTCACATGCAAGCAAGAATGCAGGTTATATTTAAACGCTTTCTCTCTGTGTCTCTAGTGAAGAGCGTTCACTGCGCTACTGAGTTTGAGGACTTCTTCGGGAAGCGTAAACTGGTGGACGGTGAAAGTCATGTGGTCAGCATTGCCGAATACCTCCAGAGAGGAGACACAGCCATCATCTACCCCGAGGCACCAGAGGAACTCTCCCGATCCCGCCTCGCCACGCCCGAAGCCAACGGACACGAGGAGAACGGTGAGAATGCGGGGCAGCTGTTGCTGCCGTCTGATTGGCTGGATGCCGGAGTGTTTACCTTTAGATCGAGGTGCAGCTGTCCGAAGTGGTGAAATCATAAACCCTAAATTTCCCGTCCCGAGGGGGGCAGCCGGGGGCATTACGGCGCATACCTCTCTTATGAAGAACGTGTGAAAAATTAGATGTGCGAGCCACCAGAAGCGATTACAACAGAGAGAACACGACTGGCCCCGAACGCCGTCAGCTTCAGTTCAAACCAGTGTAAACAACTGCTTTCGGCCAGTTAGGGTTAGCAGCAGTTTATTCCAACACAGTCCAAAGAAGTCAAAGTTAATTCTGTGTTTACCATCAAGATATTTAGCATTGGACATCAAGTGGCGACAACAAAAACTGCACAAAATATTGTTTAAACTGCGTAGAACCATCAATGTGCAAAATGTAAGAAGGTTTTTAAATTAATGTTTCTACAGAGCAGGGTGGCTGAAACAGCAGCAGTTATTGGCCAATGCCAATCATCTTATAATTGGCCGAATATAATCCGAATTAATTGGCCTGGCTGACATATCTGTCTATCACTAGTACATTCTCATATAAAGGGTGGAAAATAGTGTGTTACATTTCTCCCATCACATAAAGCCCATGAGCAAAACTCAGCAAATCGTGTGAATTTGAGTGCACTTACTGCGTGTGTTCATGCATTGGCGTGAGCGTGTGTATGGGTGGCGGTGCCAACCTTGACGACGGCACACAGTGGAGCAGATTGTACAGATACCTCCTCATACCACCCTGGGCACAGCGCCCATTCGCTGCCATTGATTTGCTGACCTTTTGGCCCGCTGCCCCTCTCTCTCTGCTGCAGACCTGCCACCTGGAACTCCAGATGCTTTCGCCCAACTGTTGACCTGCCCCTACTGCGACCGGGGTTACAAACGCTTGACTTCCCTAAAGGAACACATCAAGTACCGGCACGAGAAAAACGAGGAGAACTTCGCCTGCCCTCTGTGTAGCTACACGTTTGGTTACCGCACTCAGCTGGAGAGACATATGGCCACACACAAGCCAGGACGAGATCAGGTGAGCCGCACTTCCTCTCTCTCTCTCTCTCCCTCGCTCTAGCTCTATATCTAATGTGCTGTATTTCCTCTGAGAAAAGATATCATTTTGATTGGCAATCATTATTAATTTTTCATGGCATTTTGAAGATGCAGATCTTTTAATGGTTATAGCCTTAATTGAGGTCTAAATGGTTTTTTGATGGCCTTCTCTGATATGATTCTGCAGTCTTATATTCACGATCGAATGACTATGTTAATTTCCAATTTAGAAATTGTATCCGCTCTTTAGGTTTTCTTTTTTATGTTCTTTAAGAATCAGTTTCTCCGCAGTGACAGAGTAACACATCATAATTTCCATGCGCGTAAATGATAAATGTAAGTCAAGCGTTTTATCTCTTAACAATCTGTTGCAGCATTATTTACACACGTTTTATGAGTTGTTGTGGCTGTCGTGTCAAACATAAGATGCATTCCCCCGTGTAAACAGGTAGATACGCTGGGTGTAGATAAAGCGCAGGTCTATGTAAAACAATCTCTTTGTGGATCTCTCCAGAGACCAAGCTACTTAAAAGTTATCTTCACAACTCAAAGCGTAGTGTGACATCAGAATCATCTGAGATGAGGTACAGCAGCTCTTTTATCTCTCAGACATGACGTTCTTACTAGAACAGAATGATTTGATACACGAAGAGCTGCCAACTTCTTCACCTGATGCCACGGGCCGCTCAAAACATGAACAGATGGCCCATTCTGCACCCGTGACCTCTCTAATCCACAAATTACTTCCTATTTGTTGGTCTTTGTTTGTGTGCCTCGTCTTGAAAGACTTTCCTGTTGAAAATCTGCCGTTGTCTAAAAATCTGAAAGCCACTGAAATCGGTCCGTGATGTTCAGGAGATACTCTACGTGTGTACGTGCGATAAAGCTGACTCTTACTCGCTAAGCACAATAGTATGCAAATACCCAATCAAATGCTCCGCCCACATCATGCTTGACACACTTAGCGCAAGAGTATCACACCGGGTGGAAAAATCCCTCTCCCCTCGCTGCTGCCAGTCACAATTAAACCGACAGAGTGACTGTATCATATCGAGGGCGATGGCAGGACTAAAACCTGCCTCCATCCTCAGAGGGAAGGTGGGGGGCGTAAAGCAGCTGTTGCTGTTTGTTTATGCGACTCAGCAACATATGAGCGAATGGTGGGGTCCCTCCCCGCCGTGGGCCGCACGGCTCCCCGCTTGATGTTTGAAGGTTGCCGCTGTTTGAACAATCCTCCCTGTGTCCTGTGCTTTATGCCATCTGTCTCCAGCGGAATGCGGGCCTCTCTCTCCCCACCAGTTGTCGGAGCCGATCATGGGCGGCGCTCACAGGCCTTTTGTGTTCCTCTGCCCGTTCGACATACTCACCTCCCACTCTGAATTAATTGTGCTCGCCTGGTGCGCTCTCTGCTTCTCCGCACTGACGCCCGTATTGTTGTTGTTGTTACTGTTATTATATTTTGATTTTCGAGGCTCTGCTTTGAATTGCAAATGCGAGGGGTGCAGCGCTCATGTTCTACCTTTGAACAGCAAATGAAGTGCCTGCCTACAAGCCGCATTCACGCATTATTAAAGAGACGTTTGAAGCCTTTAAACAGTCTACAAATTTGAGTCCAATTATGAAATTGCAACATTTATGTGAGCCCACCTTTTTGCGTAATGAACTCTTTGCTCAGGTATCTGAAGGATGTGTTGGTTAAATATGCAAGATTTATTTGGAACGATTATGCTAAATTAGATGAAGTGGATCATTTCTGCTTCCCTAATGAGGAAAAAAGTCTTGAAAATAGGATTCTTTTTGTTCTTTTTTTTTTCGCTGCCAATGCAGCGTTTCTGGCTCTAGAGTCAGGAAATGAAAAGGTATGAATTCCTCTGTTATCGCTGCTCAAATGCACCCAACCAAAGCAAGATGATGCTTTACAACGGGAGCCATTTGGCCCGTCATGAAATTATTCACTGAAATCTTGCCTGTTGTGTGTGACTGTGTGTTTGTGCAAGAGAAGCTCATGTGAACATTTTCTCATCCACAGCACCAGATTCTCAACCAGGGCTCTGGCAACCGCAAGTTCAAATGCACTGAATGTGGCAAGGCCTTCAAATACAAACACCATCTAAAGGAGCACCTGCGGATACACAGTGGTACGTCCTTTTCTTTCTTTCATTACCCGTTAGCCTTAGTTCAGAATGTTTCTGATTCTGCTTCAGAATGAATTGGTTCTCCCAGCCAAGTTTTATTGGATGACAAGAGGGTAAGAAACGCAAACTCTCACTTCTGGATGTGATCAAATTCTTTGTCTTTCTTCACTGTAGGTGAGAAGCCATACGAATGTCCAAACTGTAAGAAGAGATTCTCACACTCCGGGTCCTACAGTTCACACATAAGCAGCAAGAAATGCATCGGACTGATCGCCATCAACGGCAGAGTGAGGAACAACCTGAAGACGGGTTCGTCTCCAACCTCTGCGTCCTCCTCCCCTACGAACACTGCCATTTCACAGCTACGACACAAACTGGAGAATGGCAAACCACTCGGCCTGCAAGACCAGTCCAACCACCTCAACATCAAATCTGAACCACTGGACTTCAACGACTATAAGCTGATGATGGCCTCCCATGGCTACGGTACGGGCAGCCCTTTCCTGAATGGTGGTGTTAGGGGAGGCAGCCCACTGGGTTTTCATAACTCCCAGAGTCCCCTTCAGCACCTGGGAATGGGTATGGAGGCGCAAATGCTGGGATACCCATCACTGGGAAACAACCTGAGCGAGGTACAGAAGGTCCTGCAGATCGTGGACAACACAGTTTGTCGACAAAAGATGGACTGCAAGCCAGAGGAGATCTCCAAGTTGAAGGCGTACATGAAGGAGTTGGGCTCCCACATAGAGGAACAGAAGCAAGGACTCACCTCTCCCGGGGGACCCCAGAACTCTCTTCCACTCATCAGCCACAACGGCGCCACCAAGAGCATCATAGACTACACGCTTGAGAAGGTCAACGAAGCCAAAGCCTGCCTTCAGAGCTTGACTACGGACTCTAAGAGGCAAATTAGCAATATCAAGAAAGAGAAGGCAAATCATATGTTAGATATAGGTATAGAGGACAAAACGCATGAGAATAATAATCTAATGTTTACACCGTTTTCCTGCCAGTATTGCAAAGAGACCTTTCCCGGTCCCATTCCCCTGCACCAGCACGAGCGTTACCTTTGCAAGATGAACGAGGAGATAAAGGCAGTGCTTCAGCCCGCTCAGAACGCCACGACCAACAAAGCCGGCTTTTTTGCTGAGAAACATGGCCTTTTGCACCCCTCCGTCATCCCTGATAAGGGCGTCAACGGCCCGATCAGCCCCTACAAGGACCACATGTCAGTGCTGAAAGCTTATTTCGCCATGAACATGGACCCCAACTCGGAAGAACTACTGAAAATCTCCATAGCGGTCGGCCTTCCGCAGGAGTTCGTGAAAGAGTGGTTTGAGCAGAGGAAAGTCTTTCAGTACGCTAATTCCAGGACTCCTCCTTTAGACAGGAACCACGTGGAGTCCGGTCATCCTCACACACCCACTAAAGACTCTTTAGGAATGCGCTCTCCAATGTCCCTGGTCAAAGGTACTGACCGTATCACATCCCCCTCCATCCCTGAGCTTCATAACAACATTAACAACTGCGACACCCCACTCAGGCTCTCCAAAAACTCCCAGTTCTCCAACCACAAGCAGCTGGGGGATAAGCTGGACCACTCCAGAAGCAACACCCCATCTCCTCTTAACTTGTCGTCCGCCTCCTCCAAAAACTCCCACACTAGCTCTTACACGCCCAACAGCTTCACCTCCGAGGACCTGCAGGCCGAACCTCTTGACCTCTCGTTGCCAAAGCTCATGAAGGAGCCAAAGCACATCTTGACTGTGAAAAGCCGACCCAAGCTCAGCAGCACCCCTACTGACCATAACCACGTGGCGACGCCCCGCGAGCATGCAGACGAGCCGCTCAACTTGGCTTATCTCTCTAAGAAGGAGTTTGGCAGCCCCAATGCAAACAGCAATCTGGACAAAAGCTCGAGCCCCTTGTTTGGTCTGAACCCCTTCGCTGCCAAACCCCTGTACACCTCCTTGCCGCCCCAAAGCGCATTTCCACCCCCTACGTTCATGCCGCCGGTGCAAGCCAGTCTCCCGGGGCTGAGACCCTACCCCAGCCTCGACCAGATAAGCTTCTTGCCGCACATGGCCTACACGTACGCGGCAGGGGCGGCCAGCTTTGCCGAGATGCAGCAGAGGAGAAAATACCAGCGGAAGCCAGGGTTCCAGGTAAATAACGGACTCTCTCTTTCATAAACCCTCAGGCCTTGTGTTTCTTTTTTCTAGCCCTCTGGTGAGTGGCGCTCGGCTTCATTCAGACACTAATTAAAAGCCACTCAGAGAGAGAGAAAGAGAGAGAGAGGGGAGCTCACCTCACGCCCAGCGGCAGATGAGGCGGTGAGAGAGAACCGTGGTTTCTGTGGTAGACGTCAATGCCTCTAGTGCCGTACGCCGGATCTTTTAGTGGTGATGGTTATGTTGCCAGCCCTCGAGTGGCTCGTTCAAGATACAGAGAGCAGGAAACGTCAAAGAGGCAGGTGTTCGGAGGACTAGTGTAGATGCGCCTGTGGCACTGCTGCTCTTTTTTTCCCATTTCAGGTGTGAGACAAATTAGAGACATTGAGAGTCAGTCAACCTAAGACATATCTCTTTATTCCTACCCCCTTTTTTCATTTTGCTCCTTTTCCTCCTCTATATTTCTACTGCAAGAAAAGCTCAAATGAGTTTGAGCATAAAGATTAATAATGCACACTCCCCATGTTCATTACAGCTCAGCGCTGAGGGCTGTTTAACATCGGGGAAACCATTCTGATAAAAAAGTATTAATAATGTTTCCTATTCTAAGTTATTAAATTAGATTTTAAAAATACAGCTAAGGGCATTTAGCTCAAATTGATTGCGGAACGATAGCGCAGAGCTTTTTAAAAGAGAGTGCGCGGAAGTATTGTCAGTCCGGAGCCGGCTGTCCTTAATGAGGGCATCGTCGCTGCAGTTTTGGCCATTTTGTGCCCCTCTTGATTTAATCATTACCGTTTGAAATTAGAGGACTGTGGCAATATTCCCTACTAAGACTCTCTTCTTATTATTAGCTTCTAATGTAATAATATTTTTTCCCCATTAATTTAAGTTTAAGCCTATCGGGGTAATCTCTGCTCAGATAAATACTGCGCTAACACCCTTTCATGTATGAAATTAAACCAAATTTGAATGCAAATATATGGAATAAGGTGTGATTAAGAAGAGAGAAAGGCCTCATTTGCAATATCCTGCCTTTACATGTTTTTTTCTTTTCTTTGCTTTTTTCAGGTCACAAACATTTTAATGTTTAATTTTTAAGACTACTACCCTAGTTTTAGCTGAGAAATGCATATCATTTATTTGTTAAATATTAATCATTTTATGTAAAAATATATGTATAAAATATAATGAAATACATAAATAGATGAAACAAGTAAGTTCTCTGTTGATCTGTTCTGTTCTTTAAAAATTGTTTATTTTATTTTGGCATATAATAGATTTCCAGAAAAATATTACAGTTTAACAGTTTTCATTAGAAATAATCATTAAAAATACAAATAAATTATATAATTCGATCATTATATTATATTATATTATATTATATTATATTATATTATATTATATTATATTATATTATATTATATGTATATTTTATTCATTATGTATTTATTTATATATTATATATATATATATATATATATATATATATATATACCGTATTGTGTGATGACAATAACAGTAATAATGAACTCAAGGCGCTGACGATCGCTGTCTCTTTCCAGAGCGAGCTTCTTGACGGGCCGGCAGATTATCTGAGCAGTCTAGATGATATGGCCGACCCTGAGGCCTGTCTGTCCAGGAAGAAGATTAAGAAAACAGAAAGTGGTATGTACGCGTGTGACCTTTGCGACAAAACATTCCAGAAGAGCAGTTCCCTCCTCAGACACAAATATGAACACACAGGTATATATACTGTTCTAGACACCATCATTTAATAACTGTCTGTCTAACTCCAGAATATTCACGCTGCTTCTTGCTTTCTTTCTTTCGCTCTGTCTTTTTTCCACTACCTTAATCATGTTTTATTTTTTCCCTTTTTAAGTAAAAACTAACATGTTTCTCTCCTGTTGACAGTCAGTGAGAGTATTTGTAAATGTAATTAATGTGGCAAAACATGACACTGACTTTACACTAAATTAACATAATTTAATAATACAAAAATTATACAGTTAGAAAAAACAAACAAAGAAACAAAAAGCTGGACTGAATAATCTCTGGAATTGAAACTGGTTGAATGTCTGGGAGTCAACGAGAGCAAAACCTTTGACATTTTCACTGTCTGTAGAGGCTACATTCACAACACACTTTTCTTTCCCATGAAACGATGTTTGGATGGCTGTATGAACAGGAAAAATTGCATTCCATATGTGGAATAAATTGGTAGTGTTTTTGCAAAATGACTTCAATGTGAACATTTAAAAAAAAAAAAAAAAAAAATTATGTCAGTCTAACTTGACACATATACTTGTGTGCTTGATTTACACAACAATACAATAATTTACAAATGTATGCACTATGTTAACTATTACACAGAAAAGTGCAACAATATATTTGTTTAAATATATATTTTACATTAGGTCTATACAGTGGCAGCAGAATACACAGATTTGTGCAGTAGATCAGGATTGGGCGCTTTGGTTTGCGGTGTGAATGTAGCCTGACACCACGTCTACATCAAAAGTGACTGATACAGCAATCTTTTTTCATTCAAAATGCATATTTTCCAAATTTAAATTATTTTCAACAGAAATCCATTTGTATAAAAACTGATTTTCGCATGGGTTATCTTAAAAAAAAAAAAAAAAAATGCTGTAGATCTGGTGTTACAGACACAATCTCTTCCAGAGAGCGGCCAGTGTGAATAAAAGAGTGAAATATAAGTGCATTAGAGGAGGAGAGTAACTGCACACACACACACACACACACACAGTTTCTTTCTCTTGCATCACCGTTTACAGTCAGTCTGGAAGGACATGGGAATGAATCCATTGACGTGAATACATCTGTTTCCTCTCTCTCTCTCTCTCTCTCTCTCTCTCTCTCTGCGAGTGGGTGATCATGTTTTACGGCGGTGCGTTCCTGTGCTGTTTGCGGTCAGCTCTTGTCCAGCTGCATGTGTCGCAGTGCAAATGTGAGGTTCAGACTGGGCGATATAGCTAAAACAATTATACTGCAGTATTTTTCTGCCTTTGATGATATTCAATATGCAATTTGATATTTAAGTATTTGCTCTTTCTTTTGATTTCAATCAGAGGAACCATCATAAAAGGATACATTTGAAATGTTTAATGCAAGCAGTAAATTGCTGAAAATCTAGTTAAAATAATCAAGGCATGTTTTCACACTGTTTTCACTAAACACAGGCAAGTGTTTTTGATTTATATACATTAATATAACAATTCATAAAAATAATTAACCATTTTAATATATGAAAAATTCAAAGAAATAATGTATATTTCATATATTTAAAGAAATGTAATGTTCAAATAGGAAGTGCATTAAAATATACACAATGTTTATATCGCCTGAAAAGTCATTAAACTGCAAAAAAAAAAAATGAAATTTTCCTTTGATTTGAGATATTTTGTCTGACCACATTAGTTCTTGTTTTAAGCACAAACAAATCTTTTTTTTTTTTTTCCTTCAGAAAAAAAAAAATCTTAATATCTTCAGTCATTTTGCTTCTCCAGTAAATGTATCTTGATTTAAGAATATTTGTGCTGAAAACACTGAGGAAGAACATCATTTTTTTGCAGTGAACTGTCACATTGTTTCAGAAGATCTGCTCCATTTTTTAAAATATTTTCCCTGTATTTGGTTTAATGCTTCCAAAAAAAAAAAAAAAAAAAAATCAATTAAAAGAAATAAATCATCCAAAAATTAAAATTCACTCATAATAATTAACCCATACGACTTTATTTCAGAAATTCCTCAAAACATGATCAAATCGATTCTTAATATTCTTAAATCAACACATTTATTTGAAAAGAAAAATGACTCGGGATGTTAAGTCTTGATTTCTGAAAAGAATTATCAAAATTAAATGACTTTACACAAATATCTGCCAATGAGGTCAGAAGAATACTTCCCTTTAAATGAAGTTTATTTTTCTGACCCCACTGACAGATATTTTCTCTTCTTTTCAGCACAAAGTGTTTTTTCCCCCTCAGAAAACAAGACTTAATATCCAAAGTCCGAAATTTTTTCGCAGTGCACAAATACTGAATATATCGCCCATGACTAGTTCAGACACACAGCCTCGACATGCACATCTTCAGAAATTAATGTTTTATTGCAGGGCAACAACATTTACCACTACAGTTGATTTTCAGTGGCATTTTTCCCAGTTTCTACCCGTACAAAAACACAGAGCGTAGTGCATGTTGAATGTGAATCAATTAAAAGTAAAAAATCTATTAGTATGAATAGTTATAGATGTTAAGAAAAAAAAAGCAAAAGTAGCTGTAAATGATGCACAGCAATATTCCAGCAATTATTCAGCTAAAATACATTTTATTCAGTCCAGTCATTATGTTTTCCATCACGGAAGTCTCTTCGTATGATCTGAGAGCGTGAACACAGACACAGAGACACTCCACTGGCCCAGAAGACGATATGATGAAACACATGGAATATTACATAAAACCCCAGCAATTACATATCTTTTTGTCACTGTAATTTCTGACCGCGGTGTCTCCCCTCGCTCTTTCCCTTCTTTCCTTCACGCCGTATCTCTCTCTCTCTTCTCAGCTCCTTCCTCATGACGTCAGGTCGCGACACGTCACCTCGCGCCGTCTCTCCGAGATATAAGAGTTACGCAGCAGGAAAGCACGTCTGTTTGTTTGTTCCTGCGCCGCGGCTCTGTGTTTGTTTGGTTTGCGATGGTTTATTTATGTTGCAGCGTTGTAGCGCCGCGGCCCTGCGCCGCTTCACGCTTCACTTCTGTGAGGGAATGTTACAGAGTAAATACACAGAGACGGCGGCGCGTCGAGCAGAACTGCAACCAGAGAAGGCAAACATTCATAACACTGAACTGCATCGGATTATTTTGGCTTGTTTTTCATCTGAGCCGTTTATTTGATGTTTGTTTGGGTTGGTGCGAGGACGTGTGTGTGCGCGCCGACTCACGCCGCGTGTTCTGTCGTTGTGTGTCTCCGCAGGTAAACGGCCGCACCAGTGTCAGATCTGCAAGAAAGCCTTCAAACACAAGCACCACCTGATCGAACACAGCCGCCTGCACTCCGGAGAGAAGCCCTACCAGTGCGACAAATGCGGCAAGCGCTTCTCGCACTCGGGCTCGTACTCGCAGCACATGAACCACAGATACTCGTACTGCAAGAGGGAGGCCGAGGAGCGGGAGGCGGCCGAGCGGGAAGCCCGGGAAAAGGGTCACCTGGAGCCCACGGAGCTGCTGCTGAACCGGGCCTACCTGCAGGGCATCGCTCCGCCCGGGTACCCGGAGCACCCGGAGAGAGAGCCCATCCTCCGGGACGGCCTGAACGGGAGCATACGGGAGCGTCTGAAGGAGGTGGAGGGAGCGTTCGTGAAGATGGGCCGGCGGGACGACGAGTTCGAGGAGGAGGAAGAGGAGAGCGAAAACAAAAGCATGGACACGGACGCCGACACCATGAGGGACGAGGAGGAGAACGGCGAGCACTCCATGGACGAGAGCTCCGTGGACGGGAAAACCGAGTCCAAGTCGGATCACGAGGACGGCGTGTAGTCGCTCGGGGGACGGGTGTGTGTACCAAGCTGCATTATGCAAAAATGAAGAAGAAGAAGAAGAAAAAAAAAGGAAAATAAAATAAATGAAGTTTTAAAAATTGTACAGTATTAAGGCCTAAAATATGTGTGGTGCTACCATCCTAAAATCATGTGTTCCATAGTATTTATAGCACAAAAAACTAGTAACTTGTACAAAAATTGCACTCTGCTTCTATAATCACTACGAGAAGGATGAAATTATTTGCCATGTATATTTATACAGTGTTAAAAAAGCGGTTTCTGCCCTCGCCACACACTCTTTTAGGCCTGGTCACCCGATTCACGTGAAGGACCGTGACAGTATTCCGTTTGTTGGAGTCTTAAAGAGACTGTTTGGAGAGAGAACGGAGGGACGAAGCCTTCGGAAGGTTGTTGCCTTATATGCAAACCTGTTAATCAGCGCGTTTCAAAAGTGCCAACCCTGTTCAGTGTTAGAGGAGAGCGGCTCTCTCTCTCTCTCCGGACGAATCCGACGCTCAGCACGTTCGCTCCGTTCGCACAGCAGCTCTTTCGTTTACAACGACCTTTGTGCAATTTCGTTCTCAGTATTACACCAAACCGGTTTGCAATGACAGAATTGCATCCTTTTATTTGTAGGTTTAAATAACATCTTATTTATGTGGCCCATTTTGTATCTCCTGATTTTATTTATTTCATACTGTACAGTACAGTATTATAGTTCTTCAATAAATAGATCTATTTTAGTAAAATGGAACCTGGAGTTGATGAGAGCATTTATTGTGTTTAAAACATTAATTGTGAAATGCAAATTTCATTTTTTTGTTTTGTTTTGTTTTTTTTGTTTTTTTCTTTTATTTTCCAGTTACTGGAAATTCCAAAATTTGGGAACTTTTGATACAATCTTGTGAGAACACTGTATTTTCAACTGCGAAAAACGGAAAAGAGATCCACTTTCATGTGTTTTTGAAGTGGAATAGGGACAGTTGAAATTAATGTATGATATCATGACTGAAAACACACCAATCTTTCCTGAAATGTCTTTGTAAGAGTATTATGGACTTTTTAATTTGTAATTTCTCTTGGAAATGACCATGCTCAAATAAAAGTAGCCAAATTAAAGAACTTTTCAAGAACGAGTGTGTGTGAGTGTGAGCAGATGGATTGAAGCGTATTCATGTGTTTTTGTTTTAGAGGACACCGTTATAATCTCGCTGCTTTGACTCTGTGAGCGCGGCGGAAATTTCACCTTCCAAAGGTGATTCGCAGGCTCCGTCATTAGATATTCCTACAACTTCACAGCCGCTGAAGGCCGGGCAGGTTTTCAATGAACTCTTCAAATAAAGAGCAGAGAACCTGTCGAACAAAGAGAGAGAGAGAGAGAGAGAGAGAGAGACAGCTTAAAGTGTCTTGAGCGTTCCTACAGCATATGCATATGAAAGAACAGATCAAACACTCTCTCTCTCTCACACACACACACACACACACACACACACACACTGAAGACGATCCATATCTCTCTCCCGACCGCACCTGATCAATTGAGTTTGCAAATGACAAAAAAGGACTAAAAAGTCTGCTGGAGATGAAGATGCCACATCACAACGGCTTTCATCTCTTCAGTTTTCACTTTCTGCTCTTTATTGACTGTTTTTACAATGTTGCCAATCACTTGAGGTTTAAACAAAGAGAAAACTGTGGTTAATTCACATAATAATAATAATAATAGTAATACTTAGTACTTAGGATGTTTATACGTTAAAAATTACATGGATAGATCATAATGGGGATAATTGTCAGTTTTCAGTGAATATTTCTCAGTATTGTTTATATATATATATATATATATATATATATATATATATATATATATATATATATATATATATATATATATATATATAATGGGGGAAAATCAATATAAACATAAATCAATTTAAACATAAGTCTTGACTACAAAAAAATTTAAAAAAATAAAACTGCTGGACATTTCCAGAATTATTACTCATAAAAAAAATTAAAAAAAAAGTGATAAAAAGAAAAAAGATAAAATGAAATAAGACTTGACAGATCGCTCTGGTCTCCCACATACAGTATATTTGCATTAAACTATATAATTAGGATAAAAAGGAAGCTTTTGTGCCTCAGGTTATAGTTCAGTATGACACATTTGGCGTTCTAGAATAATTCTCATTTGTTCATTATAATTCAATGATTCACAAGAAAAAGGTCAAAAGGTCAGTAACATCCACCAGTTCCTATATTTGTGTTGAACAGCTTTTCAACGATGACTCTTTTTTCAGTTTTTGTTATTTTCACGTTTGACGTCTGTATAATATTCACTTCACATTCACGTGATGAAGCAGCACACACACACACACACACACACACACACACACACACATTCAGTGTGTGATGTTACATCCAAACCACCGTGAGTGACGACCTTTGACCCTTACCCATTTAATTTTTTAAGATTTATTTTTTATTAAAAATGTAAACTCAGGTCCTTCATATCAGAGCTGCTGACTCTGACAACACTTACCTATAGTTTTATATGACTGTCTGTCATTGTGTTCTTTATTAATGACAGCATGGATTGAAAGCGTCTGATGAGAGAGATGAAACAACATCATTCATGCATCACACTGTTAATAAATAGAGCTATTACAAATGAAAGGCCTTCATAATTCTGTGAATCACTCAAATATAACGACCCTGAACAGTCACACAGTGTGTGTGTGTGTGTGTGTGTGTGTGTGTGTGTGTGTGTGTGTGTGTGTGTGTTGGCGGGTGTGTTGGTATGTTTGGAGTTTCTGCTGTCTGATGATTCACTGCTGCTCTTTCAGCGACTGTACGGAGAGGCAGACAGCACTATTTCTCCCTGTCTCTCTCTCTGTCTGTCTCTCTCATGAGCTCATATTGCTGTTGGCTCCTCGTTCCCTCAAACATCTTTCTCCTGCACGGCTTAAATCTTCCATTGCGAAAACAAATGCCACTCTCACAGATAATATAACAGCTCACACACACACACACACACACACAGTATTACTGTACACACATTTACACTGACAACATATTGTCATCCTATCAGTCTCAGTCAATATTCATAATTTTAAATGATAATATAAGTTTTTTTTTTTTTTTTTTTTTTAGTTTTTTATAATAATTATACTGTACATAAAAAAGGTTTCAAAAGAAAGGTTATTTTCATTAAAATAATATATTACATATATGGTAGCACTGTGCAATAAGGTTCAATTTGTTAACAAAATGTATTATTCAGATCATTAGGCTTCATGAACGAACAATAAAAGACTTTTCCAGCATTTAATTATCTAGGTTAATGTTAATTTAAAAATACTATTGGTCGTTGTTAATTCATATTTGTTCTAAAACATATTTTTAAGACTCACTGTTAAACACTGAATACTAGTATACGTGGAAATCATCATTAACCGAGATTCGAACATGCTGTAGAGTTACTGTATTCATAACCATGTGCATAAAAGACCATTTATTAACAACATATTAAAGTTAATGGAAATATATAAAATTAAACAAATTAAACACACTTTCAGGTCACTTTTATGTTAATATTGAATATATATTTGAATCATTCATTTAAACTGATTCAAAATGAACATACACACACTGTTAATCAAACGTTTGATCATTTGTCTCTGATGTGTGTCACATGCTTTACTGATGACATCATTGTTTCATAGTTTCATGACTTTACTATTATGTGGAAAATAATAATAATAAAGTATACAATTATATACATTTATATAAAAATAAAAATATTTTACACTATATTGAACAAGGTTCATACAGAATGTTTTAAAAATAATTCTGATATGTTATTTAACAGAGTCAACATTTCTGATTTAACCTCAAGTTTTGCTGGACTCATACTTTTGACCTAACTCAATTATTCATGTCTCCCATATGCTGCCTGTACGATTCTCTCTGGTGTGTGTGTGTGTGTGTGTGAGTGTGTGTGTGTGTGTGTGTGTGTGTGTGTGTGTGTGTGTGTGTGTGTGTGTGTGTGTGTGTGTGTAGGGCCTGGCACTCACAAAGAGATATGATTCAATGTCGTACAGTCAGACAGACAGACAGATGAGCAGCGAGAAGCCAACAGCTGCTCCGCCCAGAGAGAAACACACACACACACACACACACTCACACACACACACACACACACACACACACACACACACACACACACACACACACACACACGCACACACACACACTTAGTACACAAATCATATAAACTACAAATTACCAGCGGCTAATTAATAATGACACAAAATGCAAATATATAAACAAAGCAAAAAAAATAAAAATAAAAAATCTAAAACACAGACTCTACACAAACAAACAATAAAGTATATTAGTGTAGTATGGTGCTGCCAGTTACCCAGCATGCTTTGTGGTTGGGTCTGATTACAGGCAGAGACTGAAGTGGGTTTGCAGGTGTGATTTTTGTTAGTGAAAGGTCCAGAAGTGTGTGCAACACGTTGTGTATTTGTGTTTCCACTGTTGAGCCGCACTCCCAGAGGTGTAGTGCTGACTGTGCTTAAACTGATCAGTATATTTAATCAATCAATCAATCAATCAATCAGTTTGAGAAGTTAATTTTAGGTGAATTATTATTTACGTATTAAATGAATAGGTTAGTTCTTATGTTTATATCTTAGAAGGAACATTTTCATGAACTTTGACCCCACCAGTAGTTACCTTTTAACCTTTATTTATTGACACACTAGCATGAACATGCATACATTTACATCTGCTTTAACACACACCCTCACCCTCACACACACACACACACACACACACACACACACACACACACACACACACACACACCTACAGTAACAGCCTATTTTGGCTATTCGTTTAAAAAGAGGAGAAAGGTAATTATAGGTTTTGCCAGCACGTTTTATGGAGTCTTTGATATGCAGAAACACAGATTTGAGCGGCAGGCAGCAGGTTGTGTGTGTGTGTGTGTGTGTGTGTGTGTGTGTGTGTGTGTGTGCAGCTGAGTGCTGATTAGATGCCTGATCAGGGCTCTGACTGCAGGGTCTCAGCTGGGGTCCAGGAACATCCTTCATTACGCGTTTCCAGGGGAGTGGAATTGTGCTCGCGTGGCGGCCTGTCGCAGGGGTTATAATCATATCTGTTTAGATTAGCGGTCAGTTATCCTGACAGAGATCCTCCTCCCATTCATAGCGTGTTCATATACCCTGACAAACAGTCAAAGCAGCGAAACTCACTTTGGCCCAGGACGGAGCCCTGATGCACACCGTACCTCTGCACACGCTAATGCAGCTGATACGCTCATGTGACTCCACAGCTGTCTGTCAGGATAAATATGCAACAGTTTAACAGTCAGTAATTTAGATTTAACGTCCTCACTCTTGCTCTTTAACTTGTTCAGTGTTTATAGGCTGACTCTAAAGCACTGCTGCCAATTCTCTTGCATAAACGAGTGTGTGTGTGTGTGTGTGTGTGTGTGTTATACGAGCAGGCTGTTTATAATAGACTCGTCACCGTTGCCCCTCGCAGTATAATAATTGCACGTTCTGGACTCAAAATGCAAAGCCGAACGCGATCAGACCCTGTTTCGGGAACGTGGAAACCTATGCCTTTTTTTTTTCATCTTTCCTTCTATATGTAATTTTTTAAGGCAAGCATTCACACACAGCCGTTGGGGATTAGGCCTAATGACAGAAGTTAATTATATTAAGTGTAATTTTTAAAAACAGTTCATGAACTGCAAATTATAGTTAAGAGCCCCTTTAATGCTCCTCGTGTTAATTACATGTCTTAATATTGCATAAAAAATAAAGGATCCAAGGAAAAAAAGAGGCGGAGAGAAAAACAATTTGTGAGTACATTAGTTTCATTCATCACTCTGTTTAAAATGGTCAAATGGAGTGTTTTAGTCAGAGACTTTATTGTGAGACTAAAATTACACAGTTTTCATACCTGAAGAGTGCATGAAATCATATGAAAATGCAATCACAGTAATTTTACACTTGCTGCACAATATAGGTGCATAGCCAGTTCATGATTATTTGCCTCGTTTTCATTTTTTATAATCTCATAACCTCAATCTGATGTGAATTTTCTTAATTTGATTTAGAAGATATCCAAAGTGTCAGACCTTTGCCTTTTGATAGAACAGTTTCTGGAGAAACAACAGGAGAGAGGAGAGGGATCGTAATGTATGTTTCTGGTATTGTAAATGATTTTTCAGCATGTTATTTTAAAACAAAACCGTTTGAGTGTAAATTGTTCAACATCGGAAATGACGTCATCAATCCCTCTCATTCTTTAACTCTGTTGAAGAGTTGCGTTCTCATGCTAAACATGGCCAAAACACGGACGTATGATGTAGTATTTCTGTGCCAAATCCACTACTTCCGGTTTCGGTACAGGATTCGGAGAGTTTTTTTTTTTTTTTTTTTTGAGTGTGTCCTGTGTGACGTCAAAAGAGATCGGAATTCCTTGTATAGGCACTTCTCCTGATAAGCGTGCACACACACACACACACACACACACACACATCACCCTGAGCGAGATCACGCCCATCAACGCGCTTCGTTCGGGATAGGGAAGCTGAGAGATTTTTCAACAATGGCTGTGTCCCAATTCAGGGGCTGCACCCTTTGAAGGCTGCATACATCATCGAGGCAGTCTCATTTAAGAAAAATAAGCGTTAGATTGCAACGTCAGAAAGAAATTGTATTTTACACCTCACAATGAATATCAGTCAATTTTATTACGGTTACTTTTCTTAAATAAGACATCCTTGATGAAGTATTCAGCCTTCAAATGTGACCTCCGGAGGACACAGCCTCTGAAATGAGACGCAGCTCCTGTCAACAAGGGAGTGTGTTTTTGGTTGTGAGGGAAAGATTACCTTTTTCAGCTTCCCAAAGAACCCAGCGTTAAGGGAACAGAGGATGAAGTTTGTTTTTCCGGGGCAGCAACGGAGTTGTGCACATATGTTTGTCTGTTTCTGGGATTTCGGCGATGAACCCAGTTCGGCTCTGGATTTGCAGATCAGGGGTGGTGAGTAAAGCTGCATCAGATGTCTGTGTTTTGTTGGCAATCAGCGCACAAGTGCATATAATGTGAACAACACGAATGTTTCTGTTCCCTTTTTATTTATAATGATGTCACAGCTAGCAGACGATCTCTACGCAGAAGCTGCTAGCGCTCGTGACTCTTTAGGTCCGCCCACGGCACTGACGGCAGACACGCCTCCAGGAGCTCGGCTTTTTTCGAAAAAGACTTGGATTAGCGTATCTATCTTTTAAAAATATGACAAAACTAAAGTCTTTTCGGAGATATGAAGGATGCATTGTTACTCTAGATGTACTCGAGATTAACATGAGATTGGCAGAAACTACTTCCCTTTAAAATGTGAATGTTCATGTTGGGTTTTACAAACACAAAATCCAATGATTGCATGACATCAGAGTCAGCGTTTGATCTAAGAAACGTGCCGACACAGACGCCACACTTCTCTTTGTAAAGCGCATGTCTCGTCCGCTCAACCCGAAACATTCACAAACGATATCCGGTCAGCCTCGTTATTTGACTCGTATGGTAGCAAAAGTCCACGTCTCTGTCATTCGTGTGAAACAGAAACTGACACTACAAGTCTAGGAGTTCATTAGCCTTCTCATAATTATCCTCCAGGCTCTTTGGAGAGATTTCCTTTTTTTTTACTGATCGGTTATGAAGTTCAGCTCTTGAGAGGCAAAGAGACTCTTGACTCGCTCAATTGAAATAAAAGAGGGAGAAAAAGGTCCTGGCCATTTTGTTGCTTTGAAACCTTAATCTAGAAAAATTCAACTTTCCTTTATCCTTTAATACCAGATCAAAGAGCAGAGAGTGAACCGATTCAAACCCGTCCATTATGGAGGAAACAGCAGAAGGGCTTTGAGAAAGTGTGAAACGTCCTCACACAAAAGAAAAGGTTTGGAGGCTCAATTACTCACTTATTCACCGGCCTAATTTTATGCGCGCTTCATTTGCATGTCATTTTTGAGGGCGAGGCAGAAATTTCGCCTGGTAATTACCCTGCAAATACATTAACGACCCCGAGAGCCACGCATCCATCTACGTGCGGCCGCTCGTGTCATGGCGGCCAGCGGTCAGAACACCATGATCTTTTTGATGTTGTTTTTTTTTTTTCTTTTTCTTTTGGAATTGCTGCAATCAGTCGAAAGATTTGTGATATGTTAAAAAGACTCGGGACAGATTCAGCGTTCACCTCCTGGGGAGCGCAACTTCAAATGCCTCGCTTTAAGACCTAACTCACCGTCTCCTGTACGGCCTCCATCTTTGAAGACCTGTGAAATGTGATCTTTCAGATCTGGACCAAGTCCAGGACTGTCATGTCTCTGCCTTGACATTTCAGACGGTTTCTTGTGGAAATGTTTGTTTGCGCTCGATTAATTATTTCATTTCAGTGCAAACGGCGATTTGGCGAGAAGCCGCGTATCGATTATGAAAGAAGGCAGGGTGATTAAAACAGCCGAATTGGTGTGTGAAAATGAAAAAATAAATAAATAAATAAACAGGAGAAAAGAGAGAGGAAAAAACCAGCAGCTTTTCCTCAGGAGTCAGAGACCACCCTCGGCTCGCTCACTTGTAATCATCTCAGAATTTGCTCAGAAACACTTGCGAACTTGTGTGGGAGTTGTTTTTACTTCATTAAAAGCAGAGTCTAGAGCCCACGAGATCTCTCACGCTGCAGAAACCAACCCTCACCACGAGAAAAACAACCGGGAAAAATACAACCACGTCCTGGAATTCTTTTAGAAGCTGACGAATTCGGAATCCTGGGAGGAATGGCTGCCGAGGGAGGCTGCCGATTGGTTATTTGTGCTTGGAGGACAGACTTTGATTGGTGGTTCAGAGCTTTGTGTCTCACCTTTATAGTCATCTCATTACTAACAAAGAGAATCGTGGGAAATTTTCACACATTTAATCCTCATTAATTTAAATATGCATTGAAAAAAAAAAAAAAAAAAAAATATATATATATATATATATATATATATATATTGAGCATTTTCAATTGACCAGCACAATTAATTATTTAATTATGGTGATCTCTTGCTCGACTCATTATTTGATGAGGTAATAGTTGTCAACACTGCACTCACTGATTTAAACATGCAACTTGAGATCATGTGACAAATGTAGCGAGGTCATGTGACAATGATTGTAGCATGCTGCTCTCTAAAACAGTCTGGCCTCCTGCTGTCACTTACTGTTTCTTGAAGAAGTATTCCATTATTAATATAGTCTCAGTCAGGAAAAATAGCTAGTTAGCAGGCTGACGCTAGACACACGATGGATTATGGATCAGCAGCAAAGAACAAAAAGGAAACAGATGAACAGAAAAGATGAAGATTTTATTCTGCGACAGAATCCACTGAATGAGGACACGAACTCAACACATGCAGGTATTTCACTGAAGCTCATGCAGCTGCTTGTGTTTGTGTCAGAGTTTGGTGCTTAAACACATACTTTCAAACTAAATGGTGTTTTCCAGTATTGTATATAAACCGCAAGGAGAAGGAAAGGGTTGCCCCACATTTGACAAATAGTGATTCTTGTACATGGATTTGATGAGTGTCTCTGGCCAATGACTGAAAATAAGAGTGATTGAATGTTGTTATTAGCATCCATCCTTCCATCCATCCATGTACCCACGAACCCATCCACCCATCCATCCATCCATCCATCCATCCATGTTAACTGCATAGTCCGAATAGTAAAATTACGGGCAAAAGTGATTTAGCAGTTTATCGGAGCAACCCTGAAACCCATTTTTTAGGTCACAACTACCTAGCTGAAATCTAGTGAAGTAGAGGAAATATTTCATGAGACAAAACTGCATCTCCTTCTAGTTCTCTGTTTTTGCAGTAACATTGATCAGTGTTTAAACCTCACAAACACTATCTAGTGTCTAAACTTTTGTACCTGATTAAATGGGTCAGGTCAAATGTGATTTGACTGGACATTTGATGATGATGACGACGACGATGATTTACTTGTTGACCTCAACATTGGTCAGTCTTTCTCCTTGAGATGGTCATGGGTGACTCAAATGTTCGTGCCCAGAGGGACAACCAGTCAAAGTCACAGTATTCGTACGGGTGGCAGGTCACTTCCAGTGTGGCCGAAGGGAAGCTCTAGTCTTGCATCCATATGTGCCTTTATGAGGTTTATCTGGTCATGTGCTGTTAGAGCAAACCTGACATGACCTGACATGACGTCTCGCTGCACCTGACCAATGGGCATGTCTGATCCGTGTTACATGTCTCATGATTACAGCCCATGACCCGTCTGACATCCGTAAGACCCTCGTAAACCCACAAACTGCCAGCGTAAGATCATCCTGTCTTGTTGAAGTACAGCCCGACCCATGACGCGTGCCAACCTAGGATGATGAGAGAATTTAATGTCCTGCGACGTGAATATGGATTCAGAAAGTGTTTAGAGCAGATTAAAATTTCCTTTCATTTTTATTTTCTTTGATCCATCTTAATCTGGTTGGAATATTACTTCTCAAGGTTCTTAGGTTGTGTCCCATCTGTGACGATATGCATTTTAATCTACTGTGAAATCTAATAAGATCAAAACTTATGAAACTGTCTTTTGACGGCATCTCAAGCATCTTCTCGATCAGAGGTCAGTGAGGTCTCGCAGATTATTGTGTTATTTCATAAGATGAATCCTTTAAAAAAACGAATCACTCCTGATCTGTTGTACCTTCATTAAAAACGGATCACTTAATCATTTCAGTGAAAAACAGCAGCAGAAATAAGATAATGTTTGTCTAGATGAAATGAGGATTAAAATAAATCATTTGTATTGTGTTTTGACTATAATACAGTAATAGCAATGAATCACAGTGTTTGTGCAGCAGTATATCAGTGTTAAAGTTTGAGATGAGTTCAGGTTTGAGGCGCTTTATTCTGAGTTTTGCCTTGATTTCTGTCAAATGTGTTCGAGAATCACTATGAAACTGATCATTTTAGATTAGTGAATAGATGCAAGAAAGAAAAGGCCAAACACAATTAGGCTTTCAAATATATGCAAAGAAGAAGTCCAATCAGAATTGAGTATGAATAATATCACGCTGTCCGTTACATCATGCTGGAATCTGATCAATGTAAATCAATAGGAGATTTTAATCTTACATTTGATCTGACATTTCTTAAGCAAATGCATTTCAGTAATGAACATTTTGAGAGAAATGTGCTTAATTGTCATAAATAATGCCACAATGCATGAAAAATTCCTTACATGTTTTCATGAGAATCACTCCGGAATTAACTTCTTACAATCCGTTCAGTAGTAACACCAGCGAAATCTCTCGGAAACACGGAACTTTGACTGTTCGGTTCATTAGTGTTGGGAGATGGAGATATCTGGTGAAGTATCAGATGAGAGAAAGTCAGTCTAATAGTCCTGAGAATAGCAGACTTTAAAAAGATGCTGTTAATTTGTATTTTCTCTCTTGTCTCCGATGGGAAGACACCGAGGGCTTCGGAATTGGAGTCAGAGTACAGAGCGCTGAAACCGCGGTGCCCGAATCCACTTAAAGAGCCACTCACGCCTTTAATATGTAAATGAAAGGTATGCAAAGATCTGATGCTTTTATTAAAGAAATCTGCCCCGAGGCTCACGGCCGCCCCACTGCTGCGAAACGCAGTTACACGCTGAAATAAACAGTTGTTAAAAAGGATCACATGAGTTTGTATCTGGGAAGATGAAAAGCTAATTGACATGAATAATTTATCGTGATGCGATATTTTATATAAATGAAATAGGAGAGAGAGTGAAAGCAAATATTTCACATATTAGCAGGACCTAGGAATATTCATAAGAAATGATCTGGGTGTATTGCTGCCGCGCTTTAATCTGCTGTCTGAAGGTCAATGAACTACATTCACCGGTTGACACACGGCGAACTTTCAAGAGCTATTAGAGATCCATAAATGATTCAAGCACAGAGCCGTAACACACCGCTGAATAAAATCGTCTCATTTACCTTCATAAAGGTCTTTGAGTGCTTCTATTATACCTACACACACACACACACACACACACACTGATGGAGGTGAGGATTGACTGATTTAGTCGTCTACGTCTTTAAAGACCAGAGAGATAAAATCACATCAGTGAGTAGCTGAGAAAATGATTAGTTTTATCAAATGTGATTTGACAAGATGTGAGGAATGATAAAATAATCTTTATTCAGGTCTCAGCCTGTTGTTGTCAGAGCCACTTTATATCCGAGATCTGAAGTGAATTTTGCTGTTTCATAATTAATGGCATGTGGAGTTTTTCTGGAGCTCAATCAGTAGATCGTGGCACTGGCAATGACAAGGTCATGGCTTTGATTCCTAGATTAAATACATAGCTTGACTGTGGATAAAAGCATCTCCCAAATGCATTGTCGTTATTTGGTTATTCTTGAATTTTGTTCATAAAGAAAATGTGCCAGGTAGGGCGTGTTTCTGGATCAACATATTTTAATCCAACTTTAACCATGAATAATCTGATCGGTTGATGTGAATGTTGTCCCAGGATCATCATTCTAGCTGTTAGTCACTATAGATCTTGTCATCAGGCAGATTTAGTGCATCACTTCTGGGATTTGAACCTATAACCTTTTGGTTATTAGTCAGCAACCCATTTCCACTGTTGAAGCCAAGCTTCTGTATCACTGATGGCATTGTTGGATTTTCGTTACTTGTGTTTTCTGTTCACGTTTTATTCTTAAACAATTGACAACAGGTTCAGCTCCTGTAACCTGTGGTTTAGTGCTCATGGGAATCTTTTCTGGGATTTGATCTTAGATCCTTTAAGTGATCAGCCAATCACTTTACCTATTTCCATTGTTGAAGCTGAGCTGAAGTTTGCTATCGCATTATTAACAGCATATAGAGTTAGAATTTTTTTAGAGTTTGCAGTTGTTCTCATGAGAATCACTTCTGCGACTTTAAATGTGGATTGAGTCACCATGCACACATCCAGACTTCAGAGCATTAGGCTGATGTCAGGAGGAAATGACACGTCTAAATTGACCATCAGAAGTGTCCATCTCAGATGAAGGAGTCTATTCTTCTCCAGGAGCGATGGCTTGGACAAAGGCGACTCTTATGGTGCTGAACTTTTGACAGCTCTGCTCCGCTTCTCCAGATGCTTTGGTGGCGGCATTGCAGTGGGTGAATTCCTCGCATTTCTGTGTGTTTGCTGCACTGACGTTCCTCTGTAAGTGTGTCTTTGTTCAGGCCCTCCCATGGAGTGCCCTCCTCAACCCCAGACCCTCGCCCTGCAATGCTTCTAAAACTATTCACCTCCATCCCCCTCGTGAATGACGGGTCTTTGCGCTTTTGATGGATGAGGGTCTCCTCTTCACCCACGGTGTGGTTTGGAAAGCAGGGATGGATGGTGTCATTATGCATCACATCTCTGTGGAAGATGCTCAGGGAATGTGTCGTTCCGTAGGCGACCACCGTGTTGAACTCTAATGGAGTCCCGCACGAAATCGGGGATCGTTTGCAAACGTAGAGCGTGTTTGTTGACGTGGGCGTTTGGGGAATCCTTGCAATTCACCATGACGTGATTCGAGAAGTCTCAGGCCACCAGAAACTGACCAACTCCAGCCCGTGGAGACGTGGAGAATCTCACTGGACTTGGAAATGGATTCTTATTTAAACGTCTGCAGTCTCTGGACTGGAACACAATTAGAGAATGGAGAACATTAACACTCGCATAATTAATTCTTCTTTCTTTCTTTTTTTTTTTTCTCAGAAAAGACATTTTAATTCTGAGTGACTTTCAAATTATCCAAGTGTAAGATATTTTAGGAAAGACAGAAGTGGTGCTTTTGAGCCGATCTACTCTCTTTTATTGCAAACGGCAATAATTTACTCAAAAATGAAGTTCTGTCGGCATTAACTCTCCCTCAAGTTATTTCTTGTTACTTTATGCAGCTACAGTTTACACTGACCGCAACGATCCTGCTCTAAAAAGAACAAAAAAAGGCATCATTACAGTATCTCAATGCAACACTTTTAAAAGTGTGACTGCAGTATAATGAGTGAAAAGCAATTAAATTTGGGTCTGTTCGTCAACAATGAAATGACTTGCATAACACCTACGATGTATGGGCTAATTTTAAGGTGCTTTTCTGGAACTTGACAGCATGTTTTTGTATGGAAAAGAGCTGGATGAAGATTCTTTGCAAATTCTCCTTGTTTTTGTTCCACAGAAAAACAAAAAACAAAAAACAGCTCTGTTTCAAAGAGAGCAAGAAGTTGTGTTGGTGTCATGTATTGCAAAACTCCTCGGTTCAATGCTTTTGGCCGTGTTGCAAGTTTTGCAATCGTTCATTACGGCTTTTCTTTTCCGTTTATCCGAGTCATTTATAAAATGTTTTTGTGGCTCCGTTTTAATTTTCCCGTGTCTGGCTGCATAGCATTCCATTAACGTGCGGTAATTCGTAAATATGAACGTGTGTCTGGTGACGAGGTTCTCAGCTAAACAGAAGTGATCGCGTGTGACAGGAAGGAGCCTCAGTCATTCACCCGGCCCTTATCCCATCAAATGCTTTTCACATCAAGACAATATTGGAGCTGAGCGCTGCGAGCACGGCGAGGTCTGTGAGCTAATGCAGGGTGAAGCCATGCCATCTCCCCCCTGAGCTCTTTGTGTCCTGTGCCCACCGTGGCACCGTATGGGTCCCGTACGGGCTTTTACAGATGCACGCCCCATCCTCGGAGAAAAGGAGGTGCCGTGTGTTCGTCTGTGTGTAGACATGGATAATTCAGGGCTGATCTCTCGGCGCTGCGGTAATGAGGGTGATTTAAAGAATGTTCGCACATCTCCGAGCGCTGATAAATGTTATTATTCATGCACAGGTGCTGCTGCGAGCAGCCTCTGAATGATAATTAAGATAATCTGTCTCTTTCTTCCCACTCGCCTTTCACACGAATCACTTTGTTCTGCACTTTCTCCGCTCTCAATAGCAGGCGCTGCGGCGGCCCGTCTCTGGCCCGTTCTATTGTCTCGTGCCTTTTCCAGCACAAAACCTCACCAAACAACTGGGACTAAACGTAGATTTCCCTCGAGCTCTTCCTCTGTAGAATACGTGCCAAGCTGAATTCAAGTCAAATGAAGAAAGTGAGCGGTCCTGCGGGACCGAGACTGCGATATCTTGTGTACATAGCGCCGGGATACGTTCGGATCGCTTGTCCTGCGTGTGTGTATCTTATTTTACTGTGCGTTAAGATTTCAGAGAAGAAACTGAGCCTTCAAGCGGTAGAACACTGCACTCGCAACACCAAGGTCATGGGTTCGATTCCCCGGGAATGAATGAACTGATAAAATGTGTACCTTGAAAGCAATATAAAAAGCATCTACCAAATGCATGAATGCAACTGTAAAAAATGTTGTGAGGAAAGTTTTTTTGGGAAGATAATTTGCTCATGCATGATTTTGATGACAAATATTTGAGTTCATTTGCTAGACTTGATCTCAGACATTGTTGAGATCATTTCTGAAACTTTAGAAGAGACACATGTGAGATTCCTTGGGTCTGTTTCTCAGGATAACAACCTCTCTTTTATTTCATTGCATTCTAGGAGAAACGACTGAGATATTAATAAGATCTCATTTGTGATTTTGCTTTCCTGTGGGTTCAGATCTACAAACGAACCAACGTCCTTGCTGCTTACAACACACAAAAGAGCAAAAGCTAATTGCATGTGTCTGTCTAGAACCATTTTGTCCAATGCTTGAGTGCATTTAGCATTAACTAACACCAGTGTGTGTGTGTGTTTAGCTCGAAAGGTTAGAGTATGTGAAGGGTTTGTGTGTAATTACCTGAAGTACAAAGGCTCTTCCCAGAGGCCCAGCGAATGGAAGTGTCTACTGTCAAACACCCTCATTAGAAAGCAGCTCCATATCATTAATCTAAATGAAAAGTCTCCTGCAGACCTCAGCTGAACAGGTTTGTAAACAATTAAGTTAAACCTAAATAGACCTGTCAAAGTTTAACAGGGTTCATAGGTTCTCGGGAAAGCTTGGAGAGCGAGACAGCCACTCTTTCCCCGTGAGAAGGTTTCTTTATGTGTAGTTCATGGGAAATTAAGAGCGTTTTCAGACCAGATTTCTTCTTGCAGTCCATGTGGCTTGCTGTTTCTCTGTTATTCAAAGTGCAGAACACCTCCCTGTACTCCTCGTTTAGATGTTTATGCATTTTTATGGAATAATTCGGAAATATCGAGGCTTTTGCGATCTCAGAGCATGTAAGCAGGATTTACTCTGGCCTTCTCAGAACTTCTCAGATGGAATCTGTGCTCCACCATCCGAAACATTGCTTTTGTCAGGTCTTGTTTTTGTGTTTGCTGTGTGAGCGGTGACGATGTGGTTGTGTTTAAGTGCGACTACAGCTGTGTCATCTCAACACGACGCCTGTTTACAGGAGCCGCTCTACAGCAGACGGACGCAGTTAATCCTCTCTGCTTTTGTGTGCAAATGAGTTGTTTTGTTTATCTTTGGTTAAGTTTGATTTGCTGTGTCTGTGTGCTGATGTTGAGTTGAGTAAGCGTGTGTTCTCTGCTCTCAAGAGGGGAACATGAGCACCGGGAAAAGCTTTTCTCCAGCTGGTTTTCATGTTCTCAAACCTACAGCTGACCGGATAAACTGACAATGCTACTGTGAGTTAGACACTTAGGAACATCAGCGGACAATCCAAGCTGCAGTTCGCATGAAGAATCGTCAGACCTAATCTAATGCATCTAGCTTGATTTTGTGTATTGCTACATTCTCAAATGTGTCAGAATGCAAATTGATTTCCCATTCGAGTAGCCCCAGTCGTCTCAGTACGTCTGTTCTTGTATTGCTCACGATAACTGTAACTTTCCTCAGTAAAACCCAGATTTTTTTCCTTCTGAAAGCGGTAAATGACATATATTTAAAGCATACCTTCTGGCTACCGTATGCCCTGAAATGTCTTTAATAAGGATGAAAGAGCTACTAGTAAAGCTCGGCTTTTAAATTAGAAATGACCCACTGCAGTACTAACTTCACGAAGGTTAGAATTAAACACACACATCCATCGGCAGTTAAAATCCTGATTATAGCAGCGTCAGAATCATCAAATCCCAGTAAAACTCTCCACGGGTTCTGCATGTGGATCATATGCGATCTTCAGGTCTGCGGTGTCTTGATGCTAGAATGATCGTCTCATTCTGTTCACGTTTACAATGAATATTAGCGCTCTACTGTACAGACCTCACCAGATATGCCAAGCATATTTAGTATGTATAATAATAAATGTTTCAGTAGTATTCAAACAGGAGCTGCTTCAGTGGTTTCATGATGCATGTTTAATTTAGCATTTTTACATTTCAGCTTTTTTAATCTAATTTTGAATAGCATTTTCTTTTCAGTGTATGGAGCATATATGATGTAGTTCATTTGTCACATTGGAAAAGGAAGCATGTATGTTTTAGAGATTAATAACCAGGTTTGGTGTTACAGAAGCTCTCTGGGATTTTTTCTTCACTCTTGTGTGTCGTGCATCAGGTTAAACGTGATCGTTATCTCAGTGTGGTGCGGTGAGAACGTCTGTGTGTGATTTAGGCGACACTGAGATGTTTACTGAATTTTGTGCTGGAGCTGAGCGGTGCCAGGTGTGTGTGTGTGTGTGTGTGTGTGTGTGTGTGTGTGTGTGCTGGGGCTTTAATGCAGGGAAACCCACTTCACCTACTGACAGCCTAACCACAAACCTCAGAATCAAAAACAGGCAGAGAAACGTTCATCAAGACAAACTTTCATGTTGCTCTGACAAAGATTGCCTGAAAGTAAAAAAAAAAAAAAAAAACCTTGAAGTTTTACATTTGTCTTATGAACTCATAATACTTAAAAAAAAAAATCTGCAGTATCTATGGATGATTGATTATATATGATTATAGATGGATGGATGGATGAATTATGGATGGATTATGGATGGATTGATAATAGATGGATTATAGATGGATCATTAGATGGATGGATGGATTGATTATACATGATTATAGATGGATGGATGGATGGATGGATGGATTATGGATGGATGATGGATGGATTATGGATGGATGGATGGATGGATGGATGGATTATGGATGGATGGATGGATGGATTATAGATGGATGGATGGATTATGGATGGATGGATGGATTATAGATGGATGGATGGATTATGGATGGATGGATTATAGATGGATTATGGATGGATGGATTATAGATGAATTATAGATGGATGGATGGATTATGGATGGATGGATTATAAATGAATTATGGATGGATGGATGGATGGATGGATGGATGGATGGATGAATTATGGATGGATTGATAATAAATGGATTATAGATGGATGGATGGATGGATGGATTATAGATTATTATAGATGGATGGATGGATGGATGGATGGATGAATTATGGATGGATTATGGATGGATTGATAATAGATGGATTATAGATGGATCATTAGATGGATGGATGGATTGATTATACATGATTATAGATGGATGGATGGATGGATTATAGATGGATGGATGGATGGATTATGGATGGATGGATTATAGATGGATTATGGATGGATGGATTGATTATACATGATTATAGATGGATGGATGGATTATAGATGGATGGATGGATGGATTATGGATGGATGGATTATAGATGGATTATGGATGGATGGATTATAGATGAATTATAGATGGATGGATGGATGGATGGATGGATGGATGGATGGATGAATTATAGATGGATGGATGGATGGATGGATTATGGATGGATGGATTATAGATGAATTATAGATGGATGGATGGATGGATTATAGATGGATGGATGGATTATAGATGGATGGATGGATGGATTATGGATGGATGGATTATAGATGGATTATGGATGGATGGATTATAGATGAATTATAGATGGATGGATGGATGGATGAATTATAGATGGATGGATGGATGGATGGATGGATGGATTATGGATGGATGGATTATAGATGAATTATGGATGGATGGATTATGGATGGATGGATGGATTATGGATGGATGGATTATAGATGGATTATGGATGGATGGGTGAATTATAGATGGATGGATGGATGGATGGATGAATTATAGATGGATGGATGGATGGATGGATGGATGGATGGATGAATTATAGATGGATGGATGGATTATGGATGGATGTATTATAGATGGATTATGGATGGATGGGTGAATTATAGATGGATGGATGGATGGATGGATGGATGAATTATAGATGGATGGATGGATGGATGGATGGATGGATGGATGGATGGATGGATGAATTATAGATGGATGGATGGATTATGGATGGATGGATTATAGATGGATTATGGATGGATGGGTGAATTCTAGATGGATGGATGGATGGATGAATTATAGATGGATGGATGGATGGATGGATGGATGGATGAATTATAGATGGATGGATGGATTATGGATGGATGGATATGGATGGATGATGATGGATGGATGGATTATAAATGAATTATAGATGGATGGATGGATGAATTATAGATGGATTATGGATGGATTATGGATGGATGGATGGATGGATGGATGGATGGATTATAGATGAATTATAGATGGATGGATCATGGACGGATGGACTGACTGATTTTTAAATTCTGGTCCTGATTTCAACCCAGTAAAGTTTGTACAGTCACAGTCTGTTGATTTGCACAGTGTAATATCCTCGTCTCATCGAACACTCTCTCCTCTGAAGTCAGTGTGGGTTTGAGCGGCCGTGATAAACTTTCCATCTTAAGCACAGGAGTTTCAAAAGCCCTAATCAGGATCATTTTCAAAGGCTCCAGAACAGAGAAATGTCTTTGTTTCTGAGTGAAATGTGGGCTTCTCCAAACGTCTCTGCGCACAGGATGTCCCGGAGACTCTTCTTGGCAGCGCTGGGTAAAAATAGGGGGGTTTCATCTGGTTTAACTCAGGCATCTGCACTGGTTTGGGAGGCTCTTTTGTTCTGGAGTTTTGATTGAAACTTAGAAAGCGCAGGAAATGCAAAGACTCCTGGATGGAACGATGTGCGCTGACGTGATTGGATCGCCGGTGCAGACTCGTGGGCTCGACCACATGAAAGGCCCGCAGATGAAGGGCTGTTCTGGAGCCGTTCAAGAGACACGCCCGCTTCTAAAACTCATAGGTTCAGCCTCCGTGTCGCCGGCCGCAAGATGCCTTTTATTAATGGCTCTCATAATCACATTCGGGCCTGGTTTTATTCTCTTGCGTCTGTTCTTCAATTGTCTGTCTTCAGCTACATCAGTTTTTGATGAGAAAAAGTGTAAACCCCCTAAACATTATAACCCTTTTTTTCATTGAGAAACCATTTAAATGCTAAATACAGACTCTTATTACTTTACCAGCACAGAGAAGTTCGGTTGCTTTGCTCACTGTTTGTGAAGTTATCACCACGAGCTGCATATTTGTGGACTTTAACCTTGTATAGACTTAAATCAGGTTAAAGCGCCATCAGATCTGTTCTCTGAGGTTATTCATCAGCGGCGAGGAACTGTCTCGGATGCAGACGTTTGTCTTAAATGTCTGCTAATCACAGCTCCGTTTGAAACCTCTCATGGTTGAAGTGTTGAAGATATTAGTCATTATTAAAGTTAACCTGACCTTTGACTAATTTACTTAATGAAACGTGCATGAAAACAGCTCTGAAATAACGTTATAGTGGTTCTAGTGTTTCTGTGAGATCCGTCATGAATCTGGTACAAAACCAAGTGAACTGCTGTATAATTTACTGTAGTAAGTGACACGGGAGACTGATTTCAATAGTTTGGTTTTAGGATGTTGCTGATGTAATTACCTTACAGTGCAAATGTGTGCAAATATAAAAATGCTATAGTAAAATCTTATTATTTGGTTAACTGAAAGTTACCTTCTCATATACAATGAAATGGTTTAACATGGCATTATGTGTAATTTTACTTAAAAATTTTGTCAAAAAATTCTGTTTTTTACAAGAAAAAAAAAAAAAAAAACATATTTTATGGTGGAAAACAGTAAAAGGTCATTCCCAGAAGTCCCTGTGTGACACATCACATATGATTATACTTTATATAAATGGTTGTTTCTTATCATTTTCGTCATCACTTATTGCACATTTCACGTTGCACGACATTTTCTGTTAATATTTCTGTTAATATTTATTGCATTATTTTAGTGTCGTACGTGTTAGCCTGATGGTGTTTTGTCTTTAAAGGGTTAGTTCACCCAAAAATGACATTTCTGTCATTAATTACTCTCCCTCATGTCGTTCCACATCCATAAGACCTTCGTTCATCTTCAGAACACAAATTAAGATATTTTTGATGAAATCCGATGGCTCAGTGAGGCCTGCATAGCCAGCAATGACATTTCCTCTCTCAAGATCCATTAATGTACTAAAACATATTTAAATCAGTTCATGTGAGTACAGTGGTTCAATATTAATATTATAAAGCCACGAGAATATTTTTGGTGCGCTAAAAAACAAAAAAACAAACAAAAAAAAAAACGTCTTTTCAACAATATCTCATGATGGGCTGATTTCAAAACACTGCTTCTGGAGCTTTACGAATCAAATCAGTGATTCGGAGCGCCAAAGTCACGTGACTTCAGCAGTTTAGCCATTTCATAGGAGATCCGAATCACTGATTTGATTCGCAAAGCTCCGAAGCAGTGTTTTGAAATCAGCCCATCATGAGATATTGTTGAAAAGACGTTTTTTTTTGTTTTTTGTTTTTTTTACACCAAAAATATTCACGTGGCTTTATAATATTAATATTGAACCACTGTACTCACATGAACTGATTTAAATATGTTTTAGTACATTAATGGATCTTGAGAGAGGAAATGTCATTGCTGGCTATGCAGGCCTCACTGAGCCATCGGATTCCATCAAAAATATCTTAATTTGTGTTCTGAAGATGAACGAAGGTCTTACGGGTGTGGAACGACATGAGGGAGAGTAATTAATGACAGAATTTTCATTTTTGGGTGAACTAACCCTTTAAGTATTGGACATGTTTTACAGCCAGGTTTTCTGATGTGCCAGCTGTATTATTATGGTGGTTATCTGTACATTTAAAAAAAAAAAAAAAATAGATTTTGGTAGTTCAAGAGGATTGGTATATTAACATTATTTCACTTAATGAAGTATATGATCATAAGTTGTAAAATATATAGGCACCAATATGTCATTGTGTAATACATTATTCCCATATCAGTGAATTTCTGACAACCACAGCTGCCATTTTTATTTTTTCAGTATAAATTTCACCCAGATTTTTTTTACAGTGTATTTTTACAGACATAAAAGTGAGCATGAAACAGAAGTTGCGCTCGTCTTCTCTTCTCTACAGTGCCGTATATCCGAGTGAAACGCTTCTGGAACAAGAACAAATGATTTAGTCTGTGGGGAATTGATTGGATGGTTGTGGTTTGCTATTGGTGGATCTCATGTGAGTGACAGGTTGCCCCGCCCTCATCATCAGAGAAGAGAAGAGATGCTGCAAGAGGAAGATATTCTGATTCAAGATTACCAGAACATGAATTTAAAACACAATGACGATAAATCATTTAGAATAAACACTGCAATATTCCATAAAAAAAACAAGAATTGTCAATTCAGATTTCACGGTGCCTTTAAACAATAAACATTCTGGTGTTCTCTAAGTATAGATGCAAAATTGATTTGGTGAAAATTGTCCAAAAGAAGGAATCTCTTTCTCCTCAACGCTCTCTAGGTTTTGGAAGCGAGCCTGTGTGTTTAACACAAACCCTCTCCGCCCTCCTCTGCTCTCTGCTTTGGAAATCCTCCTGATTTAACTGTAATGATTTTCTTTCAAACCATGGTTTTGTCTGACTTCCAGCCGTCGATTGACTCATCTTGAGCCCAGTAAAGCCACTGTCACTTCATATTCAGCCTTCCGTAATATTGGAATAACAAACAGCAAACGCACGGCACAAAGACACTCTAATGAAAATGCTATAATTGACTGTGTTGTGGGACTTTATCATTAGTTGGGGCTTGATTTGGAGGCATAATCTGCTTTTGCTGGTGGCAGCCTCTGTACTAGCGGGTGAACGTGCTAATAAAGTAGCGAGCGCTAATGCACTTGTAATGGTCGTGTTTGAAAGCTGGAAGCTTTATCATTGTGTTGCACAAGAGCCAACAAATCTAAAACCTTTAACAAGAAATAATTAGGATCTATTTAAACTATGCGACGCTGACCATATTCTTAAAACGCGGCTAAGCTTGTTAACCGCTGCGGATACAATTAAAGGCTTTAAGCCTGCTAAACTTAACCAAGAGTTTTATTACCTGAAAACTGATTATCGTTGCGCCAGTTTGTTGCTCGCAAAGCTGCAAAGTTTCCATCGGTGACATTAACAGATGCCGTCGCATTATATGATGTTTAACAGATCGTTAGTCAATGTACATTCAAATAGATAGAAATGTCAAGAAACTTTGATTCATATATTTTCATACGTATTCATATCTACATGGACTAGTGATCTGCTAAGCATTAGGCGGCGTAATATTTGTTAATGGCTTATTAATGAAAGTTATGAAGTGTTACGCAAGTTCTTTGCATAATGGCACACATTTTAAAGAATCTAATTACGAAACAGATCGTTATGACTCTAAATTCTGATTGGAAGCCGCTGTGAAATGCTGATAAACACAAACACGCTATATTGATGTGGTAAACGGCTACACTTACACTAATGAACTATATTAATTGGTGGAAGAATTGTTCATGTAATTTATTGGACATTGGTGTATTTTATCATATCAGTTTCATAAAGGCAAGAAGGGTTTATCAGGGATTTACGGAGATGATTTATTGATTTATTTTGAAATTGCATGAAATCTTTTGTTTTGTATGTTCATTCTTACACCTTTAGAAAGTGTAATGCATTAAAACATCATTTCCACAACCATTATAATGCATATAATAGATTATAATGCATTTTTTACGAAAAGATAATACAATGAGTCATAACTTTAGAATGTATCATACATAAAGACTTATAAAAGCAATAATCTACCAGAGGCTGTGCATTACATGGATTTTACCAGAGACAAGAGTGACTGTTGCTTTATTTTGACATGTTTTGTTCTGTATGATGTTTGCTGTGTGCAGTCCAGTGAATCTCTGTCAGCGGGCGACTGTAACTCTTCAGCAGACGGCGTGTGTTCGTCCCGTACAGACAGAGATGAGCTAAAATTAGTTCAGTCTGCGTATTGTGACGTGTTCCGCCACACTCTTTAATTTCTTCACAGAGTTTAACATTAAAAATCAGGTCAACCTTTAAGATTTATGCGCAGAAGAAATTAATGGTATGCTATTTTTACGCTGAAGATCGACTGTTAATTTGATATGACCTCAGTCAAAGGCGCTGAAACAACAAACTCTCTACTTCCAAAGACAAACGCGGGTCCCCAGCGCCAGTGAACGGATGACGGCCGGGTTCTTATCTACACACACACACACACACACACACAAACCTATACGCTGCTGTTTGTTACATGGAACACATTGCTGCAGCTCATGCCGTTTGCAACACCAAGGTCATAGGTTCAATTCCCAGGGAATGCATGAACTGATGATAACATGTAAAGGTCCAATGCAATGCAATAATGAATGCAATGAAATGCACAAATTGTAAGCAGAAGTTTTGAAGAATCACAGTGAGCATCACAGGGTTGCCAGATCACAATGACCAATCAAAAATAACCCAATGACCATATCCCAGATACCAAAACTCAAAATATGCCATTCCCATACCTAAAATACAGATTTTACAGTTACTGTTATGAAAATTGAAAATCATTATATGGTAGTGGTCATAAACAGCCCTCCTTCACAATACTTACAGTTTTATCATTGCTAGAATATAAAAAATTCAATAAAGTGTTTCAATCAAATATAATGTATGCAATATGTCAAACGTTTAACCCGCGGGGGGGAAATCAACCCATCAGAAACAGTTTATAAGAACCCATTTCCACAGGAAAACCGCAGACTTGGCAACCCTGAGTATATGGGTTTATGACAACATGAGGGTGAATTAATAATTGTGTTAACGCTTTACTTGAAGCCTTTATATATGATGCATTATAAAGTATTTTTAATGCATTAATTATGCTTTAACTTAAAATGCTTTGAATAATCGTGTCCACAGTTATAATACATTATTATCTTTATCAGTAACACTTTACAATACGGTTTCATTTGTTAACATTAGTGAACTGCATTAGTTAACATGAACTAACAATGAACAATACTTAATTAATCTTAGTTAATGTTACTTATTTACTAATACAATTTGTCAAAAATGCTTTTTTGATCAAAAAAAGGTTGTATCTGTGAATTAGTGCACTGTGAACTAACATTAACATTAACAAAGAGTAATAAATGCTGTACAAATATATTGCTCATTGTTTGATCATGTTAGTTAACTAATGAGTATTGTAAAGTGTCCTGCTGATCCATTCATTCTTACACCTTTAGAAAGTGTAATACATTAAAACACAATTTCCACAACAAACATTTTCAGGGAATCTGCAAAGATTATAATGCACTTTAACTTTGGTTAGAATCATGAAAATATACAGTGCATTACCATACCTTTATAATTTATTAAACAAAGGCTTCAAGAAAAGTGTTTTTAATGAAGTGTTAACAAACACACAAGCCAAAAATAGCGTGTCCTTCACTGCTGTCTCTAAACAAGAGGGTCTTTTCCCCTTCATTGCTCTATTTCTGCTCTCTTTCGGCTGCGTCTGTGTTCAAAGGGCCGCACGCTTTAGAGCGACTCCTTCAGCAGATCAAAACGCCTCCATCTGAAGCCTGCCGGTGGATGTCGAGCTCCCTGAGGAAGTCTCTCTCTCCCATAATTCCTCATGGTTTGATGTAGGTCACCTCAGCCCTGCTCTCCTCCCTCTTCATTCTAACCGGACAGGTTGACCTTTGCCCTTTGACTCTTGACCTGAGCGAGGCTCCTCCAGGTATTCTGTGCGTGTGGAGAGCTGTCGCGGCTGTAATTACCTCAGATTTATGAGCGCTGAGCAGCACTATTTAGCCGTATCTCTCGCTCTTAATCACCAAACATTTGTCCGGCATATTCTTCTACATGTCATATATTGATACATATTTAATGAAAAGCTGTGTCTTCTCATTACAGTCGTACGTGGCGTTTCTTTCAGAATGAGAGTGTTTGCTGTGAGAGAGAAGCAAAGCAGGATGAAAATAACAAACACAGAAATAGTCAAACCTGTCTCTGTATTATCTGCAGATCTTTACACGAGTTTATATTTTATATGATATATATATATATATATATATATACAAACACACAATTAATTTATAGTTACATTAATTACCTAGGGGAAATGATTACCTCATTATCATTACATATGATTTACTTTTTTGTTAATTAGATTATCTTTATGTAATACGATTCAAGCAGACACTGTTTTGACCCAACGGTTGGGTTAAATGTTTGACAACTCAACTATTGTATACAAATTATTACTATATTGCTTGCTTAAAATGAACCCAAAATAGGTTGGAAATTAACATTCATTAATCTGTTTAGTACATGAATATTTATTAATAATTTTAAGAAATAATAATTAAACAATAAACATTTATTAATTTGCTTATTAATAAATGTTCACCTTTTGATTATTATTGTTGCCTCTAGTAATTATGTGTCTGATTTTAAACCTGTTTTGGGTTCATTTTAAGCCAGACATATAGTCATTTTAAACAATAGTTGGTCAAAACAACCCAATCGCTGGGTTTTGACAATATTCAACCCAACTTGGGTTGTTTTTATCCCAGTGCAGTAATACAAATCATACAAATATTTATTTTTGCTTAAATTAGCATAAATTAAACAGTACTTTTCACATTCCAGGAATGAGAATTTTTTTCAAAAATTATTATAATATTTATTGTTGCTGTTAATAATAATAATAATCATAATTTACTGAGGGTGAAATGTGACGTGATATTCTTGACATTCACCGGTGGGGTCAGATCTGTCTCAGGAACAAGGCAGAATATTTACAGTAATGAAGGAAGCGCGTCCGTCACGAGCGTTAGACGCACAGAAGTAAATTAACGACGGCAGTCTGAACACGTCAGCTCTGTTCTCCTGTTTGCTGAAGATTCCTTACTGGAGGCCACCTAATTATTCACAATAATGCTTAATTAATATGCACAAAAGACGTGTGCTCCACAAAAAATGTTGTTGATGATTTTTAATTTTCCAAATGATCTTCATCAGCGCGCTGTTAATTATTTGACCATTTTAGGAAGCGGCGGCCCTTTCACTGCTCTGCGGCGAAAAGACAAGGACAGAATTGATTATTAATGCATGACAATAAACCAGACAAATCAAGAACGCAACCTTATCTGAGCCGCAGCCATTGTCGGAAAATTGTTTGTCTGAAAACATTTGGTTGCCGGATTTCTTTAAACAACGATTCTACAGTGACACAAGCTCATTAATAGTTGAATAATAATTCTGATTGGACGATTTATTGAGATGGTAAATCTGAGTCCGGGATCATGGCGGTTTCTCCCAGAATCCCCTGCTGCGTGAATACACAGCGCTTAATCAGGCGGCCGCAGGTTTAAAGCTCACCTCCCTCTGAATCTTCATTCCCCGAGTCTTTAACTCTGATTGTGAAAGCCTGAGCTGACCGGCGCAGATGAAGACGGCTTTAGAAGATTTCCCTCCACCTTCCCGTTCACTCCTTAAACGCTGATCCTATTGAGTTCCCAGAATCCTCAGTCCTGACCACAGCAGAAACACAGCAAGAGCGGAAACTAAAAATACATCAACACAAAACAGTTGTGAGGAACACTGGAAAGGAAGGAGCTGGAGCAAGGCCTTCGTGTGAATTCATTCATGCTGGGTTGAACATCTTCATATTTGTCTAAACATGTTGGATAAAATATCAAACTCACAGATCCTTTTAGTTAGTTTCTCATATAACAGTGCATGTTAAATGTTAAATATGTTAATCATTTCTGGTTGTGTGGATTAATGAAGCAATGATGAAGTGAAATTCTTCTATAAATTTAATTAGAAACATATTGAATATTGATTTAATAAGAAGTTAGAGAGAGAGAAAAAAAAAGTTGCTGTCTTAAATTTTTAAGTACAATGAACTTGGATGTTTAAGTGATTTCAACTTAAATTACATTAAACTGGTTTTAAAAATGAGTTGAATCTTGTATAACTAAACGTTGAAAATTGCTTATCTTATTTTGTTGAGTTAAAGCAATGTAAAAACATATGTTGTCATAACTTATTGATCATTTTTTTCAGTGCAGCATTGACTCATTTGTATATATTTTTCATTAATATTCTGACACACACACACACACACACACACACACACACACACACACACACACACACACACACACACACACACACACACACACAACCAGTCAAATGTTTGGAAACATTACTGTTTTTTGAACGAAGTCTCTTATGCTCATTAAGGCTGCATTTATTTCATAATAAATACAGAAAAAACAATAATCTTGTGAAATATTATTACAATTTAAAATTATGGTTTTCTATTTTAATATACTTTAAAATATAATTTATTCCTGTGATCAAAGCTGAATTTTCAGCATCATTACTCCAGTCTTCAGTGTCACATGATCCTTCAGAAATCATTCTAATATTATGATTTGATGCTCAAGAAACATTTATAATTATTAATTAAAGTAAAAAAGTAGTAAGTATTTTTAATTAAAGTAAAAAAGAACAGCATTTATTCAAAATATAAATCTTTTCTAACAATATAAATCTTTACTGTCACTTTTTATCAATTTAACACATCCGTGCTGAATAAAAGTATTAATTTCTTTCAAAAAAAAAAAAAAAAAAAAACTGACCCCAAACTTTTGAACGGTAGTGTATATTGTTACAAAATATTTTATTTTAAATAAATGCTGATATTTTTTAACTTTTTATTCATCAGTGAATCCTGAAAAAGCATCACAGGTTATAAAATAATATTAAGCAGCACAACTGTTTCCAACACTGATAATAAATCATCATATCAGAATGATTTCTGAAGGATCATGTGACACTGAAGACTGGAGTAATGATGCCGAAAATTCAGCTTTGCATCACAGGAATAAATTACACTTTACTGTATATTCACATAGAAAACAGCTGATTTACACTGGAATAATATTTCACAATATTATTGTTTTTTCTGTATTTATTATGAAATAAATGTAGCCTTAATGAGCATAAGAGACTTTGTTCAAAAACATTAAAAATAGTAATGTGTCCAAACTTTTGACTGATATATATAATAAATAACACATTAAATAATAAAAATACATTAAAAAAGGGGGAATAGTTCCTTAAATCTGAACTGTATTATGTGTGTGTCACACCGCTGAAGGTTCATCTGCACAGGACTGAATCAGTTGTATTTATCTGGAGGTGTATGAAGGATTTGATGTAGACTCGAGCTGTTGGGTTTTCTCTCCTGCATCTTGGAGGCAGATGTTCTCTCTATTTAAGGTTAGGATGAAGTCTCGCTTGGCTGGAGTCTGTGTGCAGGCCAGACCACAGGCCTGCAGATCCAGGATTCGGCATGTCTCATCAAAGCGGCGTGCCAAGGCCTCGCTCCGCTCTCTGATTGGCTGCTGTCAGAAGGTTTGGCGCTCTCCGCCCTGCAGCAGTAATTTGCCTTGCAGGGATCACCACACTTTGATTAAAAAACATCACTTCTGCTTTAATCCGTCCAGGCAAGCTGCTGAAATCTAGGTACGCAGAGAAACTCCGGATCAAACCAGAGCGCAGCAGTGAACGTGTGGACGCGACCTGCGGACGTGTTGTTTTCTTCCTCGCTAAGGTCGGTAAAATCAAAAACAGCGTCTCTTACTGCGAGAATAAAAGGCTCAGGATGGAGAACGAGCAAAGGGTCTTTTCAGGTCTGAATCTCCAGCCCAAAAAACACGACAATAGAAAACTCCACAGGCCTGACCCTCGAACTAAAGACGTGCGTTTGTTCATTTTCACTTCTTGGCTGAAAGATCAACCAGGAACTCAAGATGAAGCGAGCTATGCTTTGTTCATTTACTTGTCAGATGGATGTCTTTGCCTCTTGCATTACATCTTAATGCTTTTTTAGCATCACACAATTTGAGTTGCACATAATAGACCATATAATGCAGTTTATCAAAGTCTTGAGTCTAGATTTTCCTGTTGATTATTTTCCTCATATTCTCCATTGTTCAGCTCCTCTCTTCCCAGTCTGTCAGTAACGCTCTGTTTAGTTCCTGTCTCTATGAAGCCCCGCCTTCTGAAAAGCACAATGTGCTCTGATTGGTCGGCTGGAGCAGTGTGTTGTGATTGGTGTTTGGGAAATGTCCCGCCCCTTACCATAACCTCCAGTTTCAACACACTACTAACTAACTCAACCAGGCCCCGCCCCTTATTCTGCGTATTAATTATTTAAATGAGGAATATTGAGAAGAAAACTCTGTTCAGAAACACTGACACTGATATAGAGAAGAACTGGAACTTTCTGGAGATTTTTCATGCTCAAACAGCAACACTAAAGAAAGATGAAGATGGAAAAAAGCAGAATAGATCCTCTTTAATTATTTAAAAATTAATATGTATACCTATTTCAATGCAAGAATGATTCTTTATGTCCCCTAATTTAGTCTTGAACTCTTGCCCTATTTAGGGTACGTTTACACGACAATGAAATGCTTAAAACTGAGTTTCTCCTTTGAGTTTTCAGCATACATACGACACCATTGTTAAAACGATCCCCATTCACACGACTAAAAACGCTGTATTCTGCTGCCAGGCCATTAGATGGCGATGAAACACTGTAGACTGAGCATGTGCATGACGTCATCTTTCACGTTTTTGTTGTTTAGACGGAGACCGTTTTCAAAAACTTGCACTCTGAAACCCGTTTTTAAAAGTTTGTGTTTTCAGGCCACCAAAATTTTCAGGCTATCGTCGTGTAAATGAACGGCCAAAACTCATTAAAAGTTTTAGGTTTTTAGTTGAAAGCGGTGTCGTGTCAACGGCCCCTCAGACATGCTCAAATATTACCAAATGTTGCTTTCTGAAATGTTCTGAAGTTGAAAACCACAGGTTTCGCTATAAATGTGTTTTCAAGATCACTTCGCACGTATGCCCATATGGAAGAGAGGAAGAAAAAGATTTTGTAAACATTTGTGAACTTCAGACTGACAGAAGATTATGTTCTCTGGGAAACACACTCATACACACTCTGATCTCAACACACACACACACACACACACACACACACACACGCTGCCTGTTGTTGATTCAAACAGGTACATTTGAATGGAAACCTCCAGATGGATTTGAAAGTCATCAAATTATAAAAGCAGTGCAGATATGATGTTCTATCAAGCACAAAATATATTTTGCAGTTATTCAGTGGCAATATTCAGGAACGGGATTTTCAACATTTTCCATTTCCTTTCTCTCTCCCTCTCTTCTCAACAAGAAGAACAGATGAGAGAGAGAGAGAGAGAGAGAGAGAGAGAGAGAGAGAGAGTGATGCAAGCTTCTCGCCCAGAGTCCTTTGCAGCTCATTTTCAGATGGTAATTTGCCTTAACCAAAGCAAACTCAAAGAGTGTAAGTAAGTGATTATTTGCATGGCTGACACTCATGCAGCGGCCCGTGGCTCCCTGACAACTCTCTGTCCGGTCTCGGAGAAAAACAGAAACGCTTTGAGCAACCGGAGGTGAAAATGTGAGGTGATTTTCAATGCTGCTCTCTTTGAAGTCTGTTTGTATTTAGACACATGCATAAAACACAGAAAAAGCCTCTGCACAGGCAATCTTTAACCCTTATTTGCATCACTCCATGATACACTGCAAGAGAAGCGTTGAACAAATGCTGATCAAATCATCACGCCGAAGAAGAAAAATTCAACTTCTTGCATCTTTTTGTGGGAATGTGTGCAACATGCAGGCCTGTCTCGGGAGACGGTGCCGTTTGAGTCTGAAAGTCTCAAGAAAGTGTCACACTAAGTCTATCATTTAATATATAATTGTAAGTATAATGTATAACACATTACATGTATAATTTATGGATGAATTCTAGTGCTATTGCTCAGTTTTGGGGGTAATTTTTTTTTTTTTTTTTTGGGGGGGGGGATTTATATAGTTTTTTTTTTTTTTTTGACAGATCAATAAATAAATGAATAATAACCTCATGACATTTCTCTTAAAAACATGTTCTGTGCCAACTGTGCTGCATTCAAAACGGTTCAGGGCTAAAAGTGCAGCATCCTGTGTTACATTAATAGTTATTTTTGTGAGAAATATCAAAACAAATAAATAAATAATAAATAAACAAATGAACATTTTCACAATTGTGCTCACACAGAAACATGTATTAATAATATATGTGAATGTGTGCGGACAAATATAATCATGGCAGCATTTCAGATCATCTTTGAGAAAGAATTTGGAAACATTTTCAGACTAACAAAAAAGTCATTCACAATTGTGTGTGTGTGTGTGTGTGTTTCGAAGCTATCATTCTTAACAGAATCAGTAACGACGAACAATGTGATCAATGCGGGTTTAAAGTGAATTAAAGCAGCTTTGGCTTTAGCTCTGCTGCTCCACACAAAGAGTTTTTCCGGTTGGGCCGAACAATACACCACTCTCTCTCCCGTCTGTCTGACATGGCCATTTATCAATCAGCGGCGGCCACATTGACAAGTGCTAATTTAATAGAGACTGACCTGGCTGACAGGAAACCCCACGGACGCACAATACAAAGCCATTCATCAGCCACGGCTCGACTGCGGCGCTCTGTGTGTCTTTCTCTCGCAGGTTCAGGAAGCTGCTCGTCCACGTCCGCAGGAAAGTTGAGTGTGATCCACTGGACCACTGGATCACCGAACTGAAGATTATAACAGAGTAAAAAGAAAGTTTTCTGAGTGTGTGTGAGTGAGTGAACATATATAACTACGGCTCGTGAATGCACAGTATAAATACAGCTGTATTGTATTGTATACAGTGTAATGCAGTAATACATCTGATTTAAAAATCCCAGAATCCTCCACTGGAGAGGGAAACAGCAGCAGTGTCTGTGTGTCCTCACATACGTCTCCAAAGTGTGATAGATTCAAAGGGACGTAAGCAAAGGGTTATGACCAGCACACATCGGATTGTCAGGACAGACTTACGGAAGCTTTGATCATGGACAACTACAGGCTGAAGAAGTCAAAGGATTCTTCCTTTTGCCAGAGGCGATTTGGTACAGCGAGAGAGAGAGAGGCATACGGAAACCCTCACGAGTGAAAAGAAGAGACGCTTTCACTGAAGGCCCGGAGAACAGAGGGCTGATTCCCCGAGCCGCCCGCAAATCAGCTCTCCACGGGAGAGACGGAGGGAGAGGATGGAAACAGACAGACAGGAGCTGAAAGGAGAGTGTGCGATCTGCGCTCGTGCGCCACATCAAGCGCCGCCGCGGCTTTGAACCAATCAGAGAGCGCAGGATGCGGCGGCCCCGTCAATTCCCACAGTATGGGCGGCACGAAGGTACACAAAGGTGCTGTCACGCATTTGATGCTATTAAAGGGAGGAATAATTTAAGGCAACGAGAAAGAAAGAAACGGAGGCAGAGAAAAGCAACACAATACCTATTCTTAAACGGAGAGCTTTCAAATCCAGTTCTTATTGTTGCTGAAGGAATATATAACTTTGTCAATACGAAGCAGAGATTTCACTTCATATCGGCTGAAAAATAAGACGGATGGATGATTGCTTTTTTATTCAGAGTATTATGTAATAATGAATTGTGCACAATTTTAAGAAAATAAATAAGTTAAACTTGATTTTAAGCTCTATTTGGACGATTGTGGTTGCACAGAAAGTCATTTTGTTTGTGAATGAGATGAATGTAATGAGATTTGACAGCTGTGATGGAGGGGAACATTTTCAGCTAACAGCTGCTTCAATTTCATTCTGTTCCTCAAACAAAACAACGTATGATTTCAGAAGTCATGGGATATAGTGTAAAAGTTATGGACCACTTTTATGGTGCTTTTTCAGCAGTGAAAATTACTACCAAAAGACCAGTGAGAACTCTTTATTTTGATAGTCCATTTGAGATATTCTACTGTCTATAATGGCGCTTTTCCACTGCGTGGTTCGGCACAGATCGGCTCGACTCGCCTTTCAGTTTGCTTTTCCACTGCAGTTTAGTACCGCTTCAAAGTGAGTGGGAATATAGACTGATCGTACAGTTGTGCCAGACCGTCTGCACCTCGCCTACTGACCACGATACTACCATTTCTTTTTTTTTTTCTTTTTTTTGTTTAAAGCAAGTCATTTAAAAAAGTCGCCGAACAAATGATATTGCGGTGGCTTTTACTGACTATTTAAATCTAGCAGGTTTGGTGTCTCGTGTTTCAAATCCAGTGATGCTGGTAATGACGATTCTCTCTGACCAATCAGTGATTTGGAGTTTTTACGACACATTTAGTATCGGTACGGCACGCTTTGGACCTCCACCGAGGCGGTACTATTTAAGCGATCCGTACCATGAATTGGAAAAGCGCCATAAGTGACTTTTTTCAGTCATTAGAGTATTAGTCGACTGCTTAATATCTGCTAACACTGTATTTTTATGCTCCCAACAGACATAAGCCGTTTTACCACCCTCGGGCCGAACGGTGAGGAACGGATCCAGTTGTATTTTTGAGCTTGCCTGCGTCCCAATGTCCGTACTATCCATCCTAAATAGTATGTGAGATTAAAATAAGTGTGTCCCAAAGCATAGTATGTTGAAAAGAGTGTGCCAAGATGGTCTTCTATTTCCGGTAGATTTTCGAAGTGTGGATCCGTGCACACTATAAAGGCTAATATTGCCCACAACCCATTGCGCGTTGGACGAGGATTCAGTTCAGAACTACAAACACGAGTAAAAAGTGTTAAAAAACTACAAAACATGGTGGATATGTGCGATCGACGCTGATATTTGAGTGACTAATAGTAAGTTCAGCCTGATAGAAAATATTTATTTAATGTTATCTGTGTTATTTTTCATCTGCAAATACCAATGTGGACTTTTATAAATATCCGAATAGCCATTAACGTTTAAATGCATCATTATGCATAAATATGAGGAGAGTTCTCCACATGAAAGACCCGCCACTGCTGATCAACGTGCTGCATTTATCTCCGATACAGCAGGAAATTAGTTAAATGAAATGTGGAGGATGTAAGATGATTGGCAGGCCAGTTTACGTTGACAGGATGTCAAAAGACGCGATCGTATGACGTGATAGTATGTCCCAAAGATTGTTTACTCTTTTGCTACACACTCAAAAGTAAGTACTTTTTGTTCACAAAAAGAGTACATACTTTTAGGGCGTAGTATAAATAGGCGAATTGGGACGCAGCATATGTTTTGGCACGGCATGATTACAAACCGTTCTCGGCCGAGAATTCCCATCGCGGTTGGCTGTAGAAAGCATGTAGTGACGTCGCCACTCAGGATTGGTCACTTGTTTGTTGAGGCAACGACTGATGCATTTGTCTTACATTTTCAAAAGATCTCCGTTATCAGTCCCACATTGGAGAATGAAACCATATCTATTCCGGCAATGAGAACAGTTCAGCCCGAAGGTGGAAATGCAGATTAAGTAACTTTGCAACAACATATTCTACTAATCCTAACCTAACAGTTTACATGAACTTGGAAAGTTACTTATAGTTAGTAGAATATCTGAAGTGAACAATCAAATTAAAGTGTAAACAAACATTCTTAAATATTCCTCTCTTTCTATTTTGAATAATAATTTTCTTTATCTTTTTTTTTTTTTAATAACAAACCTTTTCTCGGCTTGATTTAGTTTTGTGTTACACAAACACTCTTGGTCTAGGATAGAGGTCTGAATCAAATGAACAGAAATCAGCATCTGTACAAATCACAACCATAGAGACTAATAACACACCCAACTCTCAATTATAACAAAAAACATGAAAAAGAAGAAAAAAAGTAACTTGCCAGATCATTTCACTTAATGGCAGAACTTTCCTCTCTCTGAGCCGCTGTAGATGTGTGAGTTCTGGAGGCGATGATATTTTCATGAACACGAGGGAAGAGCATTCGCGTGATATGATGCTCTCGGTCCCTTGACATGCTAGACTTAAATTTGAAAGAAAACTCTTTTATGACGAGAACAACAGCAACAACAAAAAATAAAATAAACATGTTGTAATATTTGAAGGAAATGGCTGTTTTATTAGAAAAAAAGAGGAGCAAATGAAGTCTAAATTAAAGACACAAAAGAAAGGGAGAAATAAGAGCGAGGGTTTGATGTGTGAGTGATGATGTTGAAGGTTATTGTGAGTGTTTATAGACGGCAGTGATATTACTGCTGTAAACACACACCCTCACTTACTGAAACTATGTACACAGTGAAAAATTTAACATGTTATGCATATTTTATCATACTGTGCTTTTCCTCTCGAGACCCACATGAACACGATCAGAGATTATGATGGGATTTTGTCTGTCCAAGGTCTCTCGCTCTCTCTTTACTTAGAAAGAGAAGGAATGTTCTGGGTTCAATACCAGCCTATCAACAGCATTTGTGACATGCTGTCGACCACAGGAGATCATTTTAAATCAGCTCCGCAGACGTCTTTTACAGTAACACTCTTTTCTGGAGGCAGAAATGTAAAACTTGTCTTGTTGTGTTTTGTTAAAGTGCCCCAATTATTATTTTAAGGCAGCAACTATTTGCACTAAAGTGATAGATGATTTTAAAACAACCAGACATTGGTGGACGGAGCTAGTGTAAATAAGGGATGCTATTTGCACTTATTTTAAAGGCTCCTAATGTGGTTTTAGAGTATCCAAAAATAAGTTTACATACATCCAATGCCAAAAAAAAAAAAAAAACTTAAATTTTCTCATAATTAGCACATCGCCTCATATCTCAAAGAGTCTGAAAACGGTTTGATCAAGGATTCAGTCTCCATAAACCCCGCCTTTCCGAGAGCTGGCTCTGCTCTGATTGGTCAGACGGCCCAGTCTATTGTGATTGGTCGACCGCTTACAGTGCATGTCAGAAATTAAATGTCCATTAGCATATCTGAATTTCAGCTCTTCCTCAGGATTTGATAAACTGTGATAGGAACAGTAACAATGGCGCCAATTTTATTCCAGCACGAGTCTCAGCCTTTTGAAATGCAGAAAACAGCGTCTTCTCGACACGAACAACACGAACCAAACTCTTCCAGTCTCAGATACGACTACAGTGATTGAGGGCGGGGCAAAGAGACGCTGTTCAGCCAATGAAAACCATAGACTGGCTTTATGCAAATTGCTGACGACTCATTTTGGCAGTTCAGAATCGATTCTTTCTTCATCAATAACTTTATTTGTCGTGCACTTTGATCTTCAACACTTTACAGAGCTTTTACATTCACACAGGGCCACTTTAAAGATTAAGAATTAGACACGCGTTACAGTGAGTGAAGTTTGTTCCATGCAAACAGTTCTTTTGCACATATCATACAAAAAGTTACCGGATATTTACCAGACTAATGTGAAGATTGGACACAAGGTCAGTGTTTTATAACACTATAGTGGCATGTTAACACAGGGTTAGCTCTTGTGGCTGTACATTTGAAACAGTATTTTTCACATGTATCAATGGACATCAGTGCTGTTTGCTCTCAGATTACTGCCGTATGTGTTAAACCTTGACTTCATGGTTCCAGCCAGCCTGAAAGACCTCCGACATCCGGCTCACAGAGTAAAGATCTGTTAAAGTTCGTAAGTAATGGAGCGGAATCTGTGTGTCTGTGTATAAAGCTCAGCCGGCTAAAATCAATGAGCGTTTTGATTGGTTGCAGCTCAGGGACGATGTCAGATTATTACCAATAAAGAGAATTAGATCAAATGATTTTTGACTTTGAAATTTATCTTTAATCCAATCACAGATAAAGTCATCAGTGAAATTGCTGTTGATTAATAAATGAGATATTTGGTGGCATTCGTCCTAAGTGCCTCGCTCGGCTGCGAACGATCTGTTTTATTACTCAGTCAAACCTACTGATTTCATTTTCAAATGACTATTGAGTGAAAGTCTCGGTGGAGCGAGTCGACAGCACCATCAGTAATACCTTTCTGCACACGTCCGATGCTTCCGCAGAGAGACATCCATCTTTTGATCCGCTTTATAAAAGTGTGTGTGGTATTCCCTACATCCTGGGGACCAAATGTCTCCAAACGACACGTGGACTCTGCAGAACTTCACAGAAATCATCATTCTCATAGTGATCTTGCCTTTTGTCACCTGCACATCCATTAAGTGCAGCATTTCTGTTTGGCCGTTCGGGCTTCTCGTTAATTGCGTGATGTATTTGTGTTCGGTGTTTGGGTCGGAGATCTTCATTTGCATGTCTTCGTTTCTCCGTGGTTTGTTAAAGAACTGAAATTTTCTCCTCAAACACAACTAATTAGAGTCCAACAGACGCCTCAGCCCCGCGTGACTCGGCCGGGATGTAAATTGTGGACACGTCTGCTGTCGTTCCCACTGTTTTTGCCGTTTCATCAGAAACCTCTCTAATTAAGCGCAACTTATAGACATCTTTTTTAAGCGCGTAAGGTGGCGTGATGAGCGAAGGGTCTGATTCCTCAAGTGGAAACTCTGTTTGTGGAAAAAGTGTCATTTTAACCTTCTGGAATAAAATAATTGGGAGGAGGAACAGAAAAGTTTGCTTTTGTGGCCTTTCCCAGCCACCCACTCATCTGTCGCTAAAACACGTCCTCGACGAAACCCGTTTGATGATGAGCTCTAGTCATTACCTGGTCTGGACGGCCCCCTCCGGAGATGACTTTGAACGACTATCTCCAAGGCCTAATTAGAAATACGGCCATCCTTTTGTCAAGGCTCACCTAGAGCTGCGGAAATCAGCTCGTGCATGTTAAAAAGCTGCGACCGCCTCACTTTGTCACGACCTTTAGCTGAATTACAGCGTCGAGTGTAAATGACGCGGCGGCGCACGGACCGGTAACAGACGCGTTCTCAAAGATGATTCTGGAAAGGCTATTTTCTGCCGCTCAGCGTGAGCCCAGTAAACATTACAATCCATCAGAGAGAACCAGAAAAAAAAGAGGGTTTGTTTTCACACTTAAAGGAGAGTGTTCTTAACTTAATCACCACCTTGTTTCGCTACATTTGCATATATTTGCATATTAATTGGACTACAGATTAAAATTGGTTTTGTAATTTTAATTAAGTGTCCACAAAGGTATATGATTAGAACTGTTTAAAATACAGGCTGACAGAGCGAGCAGGAGAGGCGCCGGGGCCCGTCCTCTTCCGTGGAGGTGGATTACTTTCAGGGAATGCCTGTTTTATGATAGTTATTTTTAATCTTTACTAGATTATGCAGCTAAAGTGGCTGGGTGGGGGCGAGAGGGAGGAGCGGACGGGCTATCAAAATCATTCTCATTTTTCAGCACTCATTTGCCGTTCTGTTGATTTGCCATACTCGACAAAAGTCCTTTGTAGCATTTCCTGATTGCAAATTAAGAGGCCAGGCTCTAAGTATAAAGAACCGAATTTTGATTTAGTGCATAAGTAACCAAATTATGCAAATGTGTTTATAAGTGCAGTAAAGCACTGAGGAATAAACAGCCGCGGTGTCCTTGCCGGTTTACCTTGAGAAACCTTCTTCTCTTAAAGAACCCTTGAAATCAAAATGTGGCTTTTGGGCTGCTAGATCTGAGCTCATCTGTACGGTTAGTGCACTCGTAAAAGTTCAGCTTTTAGCAGAGATACGCATGTGTAAACTGTACCATCTTTATCTTCTGGGAAAATGGGCCAAAAGTGCCTCAGCAAACGTTCTGGCAAGGTTCTCTCAAGGTTATGAACGAACGTTAATAGAACGTCCGTTCAGAGTTATCTAATCTTTAATAATGTCCTCAAAACGTTAGCACAAAAACATTATTCATACATCAATCATGGAGCATTTTTCTGAAATGTTTTAGTTGGACGTCCGTCTAACGTTTTTTTAAATGTTGCTTTAGAACGTTCAGAGAACATACAAAAGTAACGTTCCCATAATGTTTGAAGAATGAGACAATGGAATGTTCACTTAACGTGCACATAACCAATAAAATACGTTTTTAAAACATTTTAAACACAGGACATTTTGAATGTCGAGAGACAGAAATAACGTTAGGTCCCACTTAACTACTATGCACTTACAATCAAAAATAAGTACAATGCATTGAGGTGGATACGAATACGGATAAGGTTAGGGACAGGTTTGGTGGTATGGGTAGGTTTAAGGGTGCGTTAAGGTGTAAGAAATGGGTCAACAGTGTAATTATTAATGTAATTACAGATGTAATTACATGCAGGTATTTTTTAAAATATAAGGACAATGTAAAAACATGTATGTACACAATAAGTGCATTGTATCAAAATATTAATTTAAATGTAAGTACATAGTAGTTAAGGCTAACTAATATAAAGTGTGAAGGCTAACGCTATGAAGCATTAGTTAAGCATTAGTAAATAGTCAATTCATCAGTTATAAAGCAATAATAGACATTAGTAAGTAGTTTATAAATACAGCTATAAATGCTTTATTCTGGGATTTATAAGCATATCTATAATGTGTTTAATAATTGTATTTTCATACTTTATTAATAATCAATTTATCATTTATAAATTAAGTATTACATTATTTACAAACCTGTCATTTAGGAGTGTTTCAAAGTTAGTACCGAGGTAGTTTTGACACGAGGAATATGTGTTAATAAAGCATTTATTAACACACTAAGTAACTAATACTATATGTCTAAAGAATAAGATGCATAAATGTACATTTAAATATTTAATTAATCATTTACTTAAACTTCCTAAATGATCTTATGAACCACTGACAGCTCCTAAATTAACTGGTTTGTGAATAATGTAATACATAATATAGAAATTATAAATTGATTATTAATAAAGTATGAAAATACAATTATTAAACTCATTACAGATATGCTTATAAATCAAGAACAAAGCATTTATAGCTGTATTTATAAATGGCTTATTAATGTCTTTTAATGTTTTATAAATGATGAATTGACTATTTACTAATGCTTCATAGCATGAGTTATTATAAAGTGTTACCAAAACATCTGCTAAATGAGTAAATATATGCTTAGCTGACAATATAATATAGGCAAACAACTCCACAGTAACGAGTAAGTAGGACTACTTAAGTAGGACACCAACGGCAGTGTTTATTAGAGTAGAAGATTGCCTTTTCATGAACAACAATATAGACTTTCACATCATGGACTTCACAGACGTCTGTCTTTCTAGATGTGTTGATAAAAATATCAATGCTTTTGGTTAGAACATCAGCATTAAATAAATGCCATTCACAGCCATGGATTTGACTGAAACAATACAACAAGAGCAAATATAGGACAGGACTTGATTTTATTGGATGGGATTTTATTTTATTGTAAAAAAATAAGGGGAAAATACTTTGGTGGAAGAATATGAAGTACAAGTATCTTTGTATGAAGTGCAACGTGCATTGAATAATCAAGACACATTTATGTCATGATTGGTCTTTTTCCAGAAGCTCGGAAAACGTACGGAAAACCTAAATCTGCTCCTTACGGGCTCTGAGGTCATCGAGACACTGTAACCTACAGCCAATGAGCTCCAACGCCAGAGCTTTCCACCTTCAAAGACTGGAAGAGTTTCTCCTTCTGAACTGTTCTCGCATGTCAGAGGCTCAATTTTCTGATGCAATTACACTAAAGCCAGACAATCACGCAGGAGAATTTAGATGAAATACAATATTACTGTAGCATGTCTTTGGTGTGGTCAGGGAAGTTTTTGGAAAGACATTTGGAAACATTTTTCTCATAAAACACTTAGCTATTTAAGCGATAGGATCGAGTTTCCGAACACAGACTTCACCTCGCTTTCCATGAGCAGTTATTTCACCTTCACTTTCATATACTGTATCTATCGTTATATCTATTTATCTATCTCACAGTTGTTGTGATGATGGATTCTTCAGACTGTCTGCTGGGAAGTGCATGAAGAAACTTGTGTGTTTTATATTTCCCTCAAATTGCATCTTCTTGAATTACTAAGCTGTCCTAATAGGTCCAGCCTGTGCTGCGCGGAGCCCAGCGTCTCTTTCCCGGTGCGTTCGTGTGGAAAGACCCACCATGATGTGAAGTTACATGCAATTCCAAGATCTCTGCCTCACGTTCATCTCAGCCGAACCGGCAGCTCTTCAGATGCGGTTTCGGTTCTCCTGCTACTGACTTCAGCGGGCTTCTCTTTCTCAATCTCTCTCGCTTGAGTTTCTACTCCCTAATTGACCAAAGCTGAGGATGTCAGGATCACTGTTTCTCCGCCATGAGCACTTCTGTCTCATTAAAAACCCTTCGCTGAAGCTGATGAGATGCAATGCAAGGAGCTGAAATTCCTTCATTGATTCTGTCTATAATCACTCTGAGAGGAACTATGAAGCTTATTTCTCTTTGTTAACATCAGTTAACTACACGAACTAAGCATGGTTAAACTTTATTTTGATGGTCTAAGTAACTTTGCAACTACATGTCAAATAACTTTCATGAGAGTATTAGTAGACTGTTAGGTGAGAGTTCGAGTTGGTAACGAAGTGAAGTATTTCCCAGTCCTGACTGTACGGAGCAGTTTAATAACATGGTGAGGAAGAAAATGTTTTCGCTGTAGATTTTTCCCTGTGTTCCTGCATGACTGATTCTCCTCCTGGATGTCAGAGACGAGAGTGTAAAACATCTTCTACAGACTCAACCTTCCTGTAGCGATTAACCTGAAACCCGCCTGCGGATCTGACAGCCGAGAGACAGACAGGAAGGCCATTGTGTCTGTCTGTATAGGTGGCAGGTGATGGATATTTCTCCACTTTATGCTGAGCTATTATCATAAATAAAACGCTCCATAAGCACAACCTTTTGCTCGCTAATGGAATTTGTCAACATGAAAGAGTCGTATTGTTCCCGCGGCTTCTCCGTTCAGCGGTCCAGTGCCAAATCCTTCGCCCGTCTCCTGCCAGCGTTTCGCGTTAACACCAGGAGCTCAGGGAATCGCATGCCATAATGAAATTACCTCGGCGCAAACAAATAAGGTCAGAGACTCAAGGAGACGCGCATTAGAACCCGATTCTGCTAATTAAACGGCAGGTTCGTCTGCGCATCTGCAAGAGGAGCACATGAGCACATCCCAGCAATCATTTTTATGGATAATTTGCTTTTTATCGGTGATATAAATGCAGGGGTGTCCAATCCTGCTCCTCAGAGTTCAGCCCCAGTGAAACACACCTGAACATCTAATCAAGCTCTTACAGACAGACTAGGAGTGTTGAGGAAAGCTGGAGCTGAACTCTGCAGGACAGGGTTTGTAGAAATGACTCCACTTGAAGCTAAACTGTGTTATTACAGAGAGGAACTTGAAGCATCAGATCCAAAACATGGAAAGTATCATCCTTTTCACCTTCTCTTTGACCCTCAGAATTGATTAATATTTCATAATAAATATATAATATTTAATGCATATTTATATTGAAACATAGCATTAAAGTAAAATTAATTTGAATATAAAAATATTTAAATAGATATAATTAATATACAATTTAATAGCATATTTATATTAAATATATATATATATATATATATATATATATATATATATATATATATATATATATATATATATATATATATATATATATATATATATATATTAATATATAATTAATATATATATATATATATATATATATATATATATATATATATATATATATATATAATATACATATTAATATACATATTTGTATTTAAAAAATTTATTAAATATATTTAATATAATATTTCATGTACAAATTTATATTAAAATATTACATTTAATATAAATTAATGTGAATATATAATATATTATTTAATGCATTAAAATTAATTTTAATATAAAAATATTTAAGTAAATACATTTAACATATAATATTTTAATTTAATATTTATATTAAATTATTACAATTATTATAAAATTAATTTGAATATAATTAATAATAATAATTACAATATTTAATGTAAATATTTATATTAAACAGCAAATTTGATATAAAATAATATATATATATATATATATATATATATATATATATATATATATATATATGCACTTAATATATAATAATTCATATACATATTTATATTTAAAAATACATTAACATAAATTTATTTGAATAAAAAATATGAATCAATATATTTAATATAATATTTAGTGTACAAATATATGTTAAAATATTAATTTAATATCAAATTAATTTTAAGAAATAGATTTAATATATGTAATGTACATATTTATATTAAATTATTACAATTAATATAAAATTAATTTGAATATAATTAATATAAATTTCTATATTTTAATATATTACATTTAATCTATAATTAATATGAATATATAATAAATAAATATATTTTATATATGTATATTACAAAATTCATATATTTTTATATATTTTTATATTTTATATAAAATCAATATAATATAAAATTTTTACAATAAATACATGTAATATATATATATATATATATATATATATATATATATATATATATATATATATATATATATGCAGGCATTTCTTTTAAAATATTAATGTTTATATTAAAATAATACATTTAATATAATAGTTTTTATGTTGTATGTTTAAGTCTTGTCTTCACTTGTAACCGGGCTTTGCTGCAGGTTTGCCGTCGGATCAGTATAATTTTATTCAGTGTGTGAACGAGTCGCTTGAGCGGTTTAGCTTCACTAAATGTCGAGATCTGAAAGTTACAGTATGTTTCACAGTTCATCACGTTTTGTTTCTCAAAATATAAAGAAACATCCCTGTGATTCTCTCAAAACGGTGAACTCCAGGCCTGAAGCGCGATCTGTATAACACACTTTTATCAGTTTCTCCGGTGAATTTCACGTGTTTTAATGGAGGTAATTGTTTTAATGGGAATCTCAGCCCTGGAGCCTCTTCGTCCCAAAACGGCTGTTTAACCACAACCTTATCAGACACAATTAGCTTTACCTTTACATTTCTTTCTGCTGCTCTCACGCATGTTATTACTCCGGCTGCCGTGGCCGCTCTTTTATAATTATTGACCATGACTTATTGTAATTAGTTTATTTAAGCTGAACAGAGAGGAAGGTGGAAGAGCAGCCGCGGAGCCCGAGGCGAGGTTTCCCCGCCGTCTTTATCAGCACCTGCCCGATCACACCACGACAGCTCGTGTTGACAGAATAAATGCTTTGTCAGCAGAAGCACTTTGTTTTTTTCTGGTTATTGTGTTATTACACGGCTGACATTCAGCAAGAAGACAAAGTCCCGCAGCGAGGGGTATCAATAAATCTGACAGACGGCTCTGAAGACCACCTATGTGCCGTGATAACAGCCTCACAGGGACCAGCCAGCACAAATCATATTTCAGCTCAGATCTCGACATCCACATGAACTCCAGATGCTTTCGGGGCCCGTAATGAAACATCCGTCTTCCGGCTTTTATCCGTCCAAAAGTTCAGACTCTGTCATTATTTACTCACATTCCGAACCTGAATGTCTTCTGTGGATCTACGGCAGCAGTCGGAGCTTTGTGCGAGAAACAGAGCTAAATTTAAGTTGAGTTCAGTGACGGATAATCTTTGAGTCATGTGAAAGGCTTTTCTGGCTGTAATTGCATAGGCCTGTTCTGTTTTTAGATGACTTTTGAGGAGCGTATAACCTATGGAAACGATTGCATTTAGCATGTTGGCTGAATCATGGCAAAGAAACGCGGTTTTGTGTGAGTTTGCAGCGCAGTGAATGTGATGAGAGTGAAAGACTGAACATCTGTGAATCACACTCAAGACATTTACAGCACTCTTTTCATATATAATAAATATATTTCAGATGTGGATGGGTGCGATTGAACTCTCAGGTCTGTGTTTGCGCTCAGCACTGAGGAGCTTTGGATCAGAGCGAGTTTCTCCTCAAACTCTGACACTAATGACACATAAACGGCTCCGAGACCATCGTCTTATGGGATAAGTGTGTATGTGTGTGTTATTGAGTGCAGGGCTTTCGTTCACTCTTAAAAATAAAAAAAATGATTCAGCAAAGAAGCTGTTCTTATCAAGAACCTTCTTTCACAGAAAGTCCTGCTCAGTATCAGTGTCACCACATCATAGACGGTTTTCTACGAAACTACAGAATAAAAAGATATTTGCAAAACTTAATATCCATGTTCAAAAAAGATTTGCCCCGTTATGCTTGTTCAAATATTTTCTTTCATGTAGTTTGTAATAAAGCTGTTTGTGAATGTAAAGTTTTAAAGGTGAAAGTGCAGATAAAAGAATCGATTCTGAACTGAAACGAGTCGTTTGTAATTCAGTCTGTGCAGTTTGTAACTAATTTGCATAATGCCCGCCTCTGGTCCTCATTGGCTGATCAGCGTCTCTTTGCCCCGCCCTCAATCACTGTGGCTGTGTCTGAGACTGGAAGAGTTTGGTTCGTGTTGTTCGTGTCGAGAAGACGCTGTTTTCTGCTGCCAAAGCAAATCCACTTTGATGAGATTGATCCGGTAAAACCGACGCCGTCGTTACTGTTCGAATCACAAGAGCTGAAATTCAGATATGATAATGAGTGTTTGGTTTCTGACCAATCAGAGCAGAGCAGCTCTCAGAAAGGCGGGGTTTAGAGACACTGAATCTTCGAATGAAACATTTTTCAGACACTGAGAGAAAAGAGCTGATGCTGCAGTGGATATTATGAGAAAATGAAAGTGTATTTTGACCTTTGATGAATGTGAACCTGTTTTAGGAGACTCTAAAACAACATTAGGAGCCTTTAAAATATAATAAGGGATGGTTTAAGTGCAACATCGGTGATGTGCGGATGATTATTAATTTCAGTTTATCCAGTTTGTAAAAAATAAGTAATGCACATAGTCTAAGGAGGAAGATATATGTTCAAAATCAGAAATATGCAATATTTTTTTTAATGAAGTATGCTATTTTGAGTTGTCTCGATTTGTCCTTTTAGCTGTTAATGGTTTTATAGATAATTCTGTGTGTGATGCATGTAAAATGTTTTCGATTGATAGTTGCATCACATCTTTTTCTGGTGTCCATGTGCAATTTACTACTATTAAGTGATTTTACAACATTGTTAACATGTTGTTTATGTCTTGTGTTTTGCTGTCAGTACAGTGTGTATCCATTGGAAGTCCAAACTATTCTGGAAGACAAGTAACTCTCTCTCTCTCTCTCTCTCTATAAATAATTTTTAATAGCTTCTACTGTGGCATTGGACTCTAAAACTTAGTTTTGTTCTTTCTTAAACCTTTATTTTTAAGAGTGCACAGCTCTAAACTCTGCTCTGGGATTTTTATTGTTTTTATATTTGAGATGAAAGACATTAGGATAATATTGAGATGAGTTTATGAGAGCAACGGTCAGAGATCAATAGGTCAGTTGTTTTGTTAATGAAAGTGGGTTAGAAGCTCCTTCTGAACACAACAAAAAATCAAATCCATTTTTTCTTTTTTTTCTTTTTTATTTCACAAGCTGATATAAAGTTGTTCTTTCATTTCCAAATTCAGGCCAAATTGCATCATAAAATATTTAACCTCAGAATAAGTACATAAGCTGTACAATCCTCGGAACAGAGGCGTCAGATATATGGGCATTCCAGGTATCCATAAAAAGGGAATATTCAAATGAGGGAACATTAGAATATTAAATCTTGATTTATTTATGCGAGTGCCATTAGGGGTTATCATCTGGATCAGCAAACAATTTTTCAGGGGTTGAGATTTTTATGTAGTAGCAGACACATTTAGCACCCAAAACATCCTGGCCGATTTCCGCCCATAAAAATGGCAGCCGATATTATAATGCAAATCCCTTATGGGAAAATACCTGCGCGATGCCTGCATATAAATGATGTGGCATTGTACCTCTCTCGCTCTCTCTCACCTTATTACCGAATTACGGAGAGCTGCGAGAGAGGGGTGAGGGGGAAAGGTGATGATGGATTCTTTGTGGATGACACGGAAAAGCATTATGAAGCCCCCGTTTGTCAGGCCAACATTAAGGGCTAATTTTGAAAATCTAGCGTGCAGTCAATTTCCTCCGGCCCGAGGGTGAAAGGTAGCGCGGTGACAGGAGGGCTAATTTCACCCTCCTTATTTACCTCTATGCATCATTTCTGAGCGCTGCGCTGACACCCCGACGCCCGCTTTAAAAATGACACCACTGCCACCACACGCCCGGATATTAACGACGACACGCCGCCTGTGTGTGTGTGTGTGTGTGTGTGTGTGTAGCGGCGGCATCGAGGAGAAAAAGGTAAACCTGGCAAATCTATCATTTTAATAACAGCAAGCAAGGTTAATGTAGTTTACCTTACACAGGGGGTGTATAAAGGGCCGTAATCTAGCAGCCAAAACGCCTAGATGCGATTTTAAACAGACACGCTCTGCCCCGCGACACACATGGCTGCTCTGATGGCTGTTTGTTGTGTAGCGCGCAGCAGAAAAATCAAAGTCTTAATGCTATTGTGTGCCCGTAACCATCTGTCAAAGCCACACGGAGATGAGAGCGAGATTACCCAGAATAAACAGGAATGCCGGAGCGTCGGTGAGACCCTGGGGCGAAAAGACAAGACGAAGAATCGAAGAGGGAGGGAAACGCTTCATGAAGGGACATCAAAGCCATTGTGATTCAAGGACCATCGGTGTTCGTAACACCGCCAATCTAACACGCAGACACCACGATGACCACGATGATGATGATGACGAAAGGGTATTTTCATCAGTAGAAACTTTTCCCTTCGAGACGCCAGCATTCAGCAGATCCCGAGGCCGTGGCGAGCGTGTGCGAGCAGTTCCTGAGGTGGAGAATCTGTGTAAATTTACCGTGAAGTCTCTGGAAGTGCTATTCAAGTGGGAGATTTTCCCTTTAAACCCTCATTCGGAGAGGATGCAAACCAACAAACTGCAGCTGCCGCGGAGAGAACAACACGACAATCTCTCAGAAAACTCCTCTCAAATATTCTTCTCTAATTAACCTGATTCCACGCGCTGCTTCTAGAGGTCGTTTAAACACTTTAATGAGATTAATGAAATCACTAGAGCAGTTATAAACCTGGATGTTCGGTGTTTAGCGTTCAGCTCAGATTCTGTCAAACCTCCACCTGAGAGACGAAACCTTTGCAAATGATTTTCTTATCTTGTGTTTTGTTTTTGTCTTTTCTAGCATGAGTATATCTAAAATCGAGAAGCAAAATGATATGAAAAACATAGTAAAGTATAAGAAGGTATAATTATTGCACACATTGTGTCAGATACTCAAGAAAACAACATGCCTGGGCCATTTCATCCGTTTCGTCATTATTCAGGTAGACATCGGTTGCATTTTCATTGCATTATGAGTAGTGGTTGGAATGCATAAAATCTAGCTCGTGTTGCATTTTCATTTTTCTACTTGCGTAGAGTATGTTCGAGCACTGTATCATTAGCTCAGCTGCGTGCAAATGTCAAAGTCTAATGCGCTTTGTGTGCAGAATGCTGTTTGTATGATGCACTTCTGAGGTTCATTTAAGTAGGGATGCTGAAGACTGCTGCCTATATGCAGCCTATGGCAGCTCCTCGTGTGTGTGTGTGTGTTTGAGAGTATATTCATGAGCAGTGATGTCAGTATGTGAGGGACAGCGTGTGCCCTGTTTGCTGCTTGACTCCTGTCAGGCTGAAAGCACTTCCTGTGTCGCTGCTCTCTCAGGTCATGTTTGAACTAAATAACCATCAGTCAAACTCTTGCCCTCTCTGCTCCTGCTCTCCTCTGATCTGTCCGTCACTACATACATCCATGATCCTGATCTACAGTGCGTGAGAACTAAAGTCTCTCCATCGTTGTGTTTCATCTTCTGTTGCATTCATTACAAAATTGAGAGCTGTGCTGAAAATCCTGTTCTTGTGTCAAGAAAAGACCAACCTTTTGAATTGCTGAAGAATCTCTCATTATGACATTATCACCATATTTATGCTATATTTTGAAGTTGTTACACCCTGCGTGAGCACAGTCACTAAGTTTTAGTCCAATGCAATTTCATTAACTATCTTTTTTGGGGAAAATAAGATTCAATCTGGGTCAAAATGATCGGAAAACAATGTAAGGGTTACAAAAAAGTTAGAGTTATGCACTTCCAATGGAAGTAAATGGACCAGGCGGTAAACATTAAAATACACTGTTACAAAAGTCGTTCCCTTAAGCAGCAGAGCATTTCACTCAAAATATAACTTCTGTCATTGTTTACTCCCCTCATGTTGCTCCAAACATGTATTTTTAACATGGAAGCCATGCTAATGTCATGGGTTCGATTCCCAGGGAATGCATGAAGTGTGTAGCTTGAGTCACTTTGGATCAGTGTTAATTTCATTGATGAATCATTTTCGTCATTATTTCCGTCAACGACATTTTTTTCACAGACAAAAACAAGAAGATAACTAAATAACAAGACAAAAACTAAGACAAAAATCTACTGACTTTTTTGTCAACGAATAAAAAAACTAGACGAAAATGTTAGGGATGATTTGGGAAGAGATCCAGTCAGAATGATGTCAGGACGCCTGCGCTGTAGATGCGCTCGTTTGAATTGTGGTGTGCTGACCTACCGGCAGGACTTAAGTTGGCATACACTTATGTCTCATAAAACATGTAAATGTAAATGTCTGGGAGAAAGAGAAGAGCAGATATATGGGTAAATCTTAAAAAGCACGACAACACAAAAGAGAGCTCCAGTCACTCCGGTTTTCACACCCGAAGACAACTACGAGTCCTGAAATTAACTCTCTTTCGCTCCTGAATGGGAAATACATTAAAAAGTATTGATGTAAATGGTTGGTTGTCTTAAGAAAATGTAAACAGTTGTGAGAATATCGGATGTGTATCAGTGCATTGGATCAGTGCATTCGCTCTTAAAGTGACAGCAGCCTAATAAACCTTCTGTGCCCTTAATATTAATCAAACAACAAAAGACAGAGAAAATCACTTACTGCTCTTTAATAAGGATTAATTACACAAAATATATCTGCTTGAAAGAATAATGTTGTATGCAAGTTGTTGTAAAGAATGCATATATCATTCAGTGAAAAGAAGACCATAAGAAGTGGTTTTATTTAATTTTACGATAATGTTTTTTCACAAGCAGTTAAATCTGAGTCTGTGTTGCATGTTCAAATTTTAATGTCATTCATATTGTTTTCTCCAGAACAATATAATGGGTTTGGAAATTTTAGAGAAATTCATAATCAATGCATTACAATTTAACTAAACCCATTAGATTTTAGTCAATGAGATTTACTGTAGATTTAGTCAACTAAAAATAAATATGATATTTAGTTGATTAAAACTAAAACAATTCAGATGACTAAAATATGACTAACCAAAATTTGTTGTCAAAATGTAAAAAAAAGAGTAAAAGCATCAGCAAAATGCATACATTTAGAAAAATACTTACTAACCTAGTCTGTGACATGGCATCAGAAACACACAAGCAGAAGAAGTTCATCCTGGAAGAGTTTAGACACTTTGCAGCTCAAATAATGAACAGTTTTTGCAAAAATACAAGCCTGACATTTAAACCTCTGGAACGCTGACCGGCAGACACCTCTGGAGCTGTAAATGCTATTTTTATTTGTTTTTACAAACTGAGGTACGTGTTAAGTGATTATTGTAGTAATCAACATTATGCCACAAGTGCCGTCGATAGAGTTGTAGTTATACTGAAGTCGGCACAGAGTGTTTGGGGCCGTCTCAGTCCCTCGGCCACACGAGGTCCGTTCTACTGTACGGCGGCCCTTTAATGAGCTGTCCAAATCTGCTTATTAAACTCATTTTATATGATATTCCATTGTAAATAATGGTTGAATTTGGAAACACACCTCTTGGGTACGACATAAAGCAGAATATTTAATCGTACTCCTGCAAATGAAAGGACACATTTTAAATGTGTTTTAATGAGTTTGAAGGTTTGTGCGCTCGTGCAGTCCATAATTACTGCATTATTTGGCTGCGGCTTCACGCGGCGACTGACACGTCGTTCTCACGGAGAGGGGGTCCGGCGACGAACCGCAGGACTGTGACATAAAGGAGAGGAGGTGAAGTTTGAGCTGATGGTGATGGGGGAGACAGCTTCGGTTACCTTGACGACACATTTATTTATGGTTGCCTGAGATGACGTGTGGTAATGTTCCATACCTGCTGACGGGGGGGGTGATGGGGGGTCTCCTGTTTCAGCCTCGGTTGACAATTAAGACCTGGGTGACTGTAGCCGGGGGTTAATACTGCTCATTAAAAGAACTAGGTCATTAGCAGGGAATCAGGGCTCTTAAGGCAGCACAAGGATGGGGGGGGGTTGTGTGTGTGTGTGTGTGTGTGTGTGTGTGTGTGTGTGTGTGTGTGTGTGTGCACAGAGTCAAATCTGCATCTCCATGAACACGACTCTTACATTAATTAACCTCCCTTTTCCTGGTTGAGGAAAAAAATCTGTTATCATATATTCACATGGCTGTACACCAATTAATTGCAAAGAAAAAAGAAGGCAGTTTACCGTCATCCCAGCGGTCGCCCTGTCTGCCTGCGCAGGAGATCCATTATTCCAGGGAAGGAGAGGAGACGTGGAAAAAAAAGGGAGCCAAAGAAAAAAGTCTAATGTGTATGATGAGTAAAATGAGGATCGGGGCCGAGTCAGGGGGGGAACGCGGGAATAAAAGCCTCGGAAATGAAAATAAATAATCTTGGCTAATACCTCACCTTAGGAGAGCAGGCGGGGCCGCAGCCAATCAGAGCGCTTTGGAAACACCTTCACCGACGTTACGCACACACACACTCTGACCTTCAGCGCAGAGGCTTAGAGAAGACGGCCGTGATCTGCACACACACACACACACACACACACACACACACACACACACACACGGCCCTCAGGAGACCAGAGGCCATGTTCCTCACTGAGAAACAACATCAGAGCATCACACACAGATAGACGACTCGCTCATCACTGGATGTCAGTGAGCTGAGCAGAGACCACACACACACACACACACACACACACACACACACACACACACACACACACACACACACACACACACACACACACACACACACACACACACACACACAGAACTAAACATATAATCCAGTGTATTTGTAAAGTCCAATGTGACATGTTTCAGTAGACATCCAGTGAGATGTTCCTGTAAAGCTCAGTTCAGTGTTTGCTCTTCATCCCAGAGTGTTTCTGTAAAGTCCAGTAAAATCTAAACTAGATGCTGAAGAAAAGCACTGCATTGACCTTTACAGAAACACTCTGCACTGGAATGAACAGAAACATGCACTCAGAGATGGCCACAAATACATCAAAAAGTAATTTGTTACAAATTACAAATACTTGCTCATCAAATGTATCAAAAACACAGAAATGCATTAAAATACAATCAGTAATCTGAAAATACAAAAATACATACAACATTTAAAAAGCAATCATTTAAATAAGTGCAAGAGACCATTACAGTAAAGATACAACACATTTAGTAACTGTGGAGTTAGTTACACATAAAACAACTTATAAAACAACATATTCTCTAACCCTAGACACTAAAAAATAATCACATGTAAGCATTATCCAGGATGAAGTCTCCTGAGTTCATGTGAATACTCAAGACGGGCTTTTAGACATAATTTGTCAGGCAGTGCGAGTACCGCGTCAAGTTATTTTTCACTGCTTATTGCTCTTAATAACTCTTTAACATCAAGCATAACATGTCAAACACTTTAAGCAGTTCTGCATCACATGTATATTGTCATACAGCCCTGCCCTACACGAGGATGGCTCAAGCTATTTCACTGACAACAATGAAGATTAACTGCTAAAAACGCTGATATTTAGCAGCTAAAAAAATTATTTTGTATCTCGTCAGCTAGCAAGTAAATTCACGTGTTCTAGAACAGTACAGCTATTTGCTAAATGCTCTATTCTTCTGTCTTATAATGACATTCAGTTTCATTCTAAAAGTTGTAACTTCTTCCTGAGTCTCTCCATCAGTGTCGACTCCGGTTTGAACAATGTAAGGCTGAACACCGTTACTGACAATCCTCATTTTGGCTGCGTGAGATTCTCCAGCTTTGTTGTTGTTGAGCTGTTAAAGCTCCGCCCTCTTCTGGAAAGGGGGCGGGAGCAGCAGCTCATTTGCATTTAAAGGGACACACACAAAAACGCCGTGTTTTTGCTCACACCCAAATAGGGGCAAATTTGACAAGCTATAATAAATGATCTGTGGGGGATTTTGAGCTGAAACTTCACAGACACATTCTGGAGACACCAGAGACTGATATTACATCTTGTGAAAGGAGCGTTATAGGTCCCCAGGTAAAAAAAAAAAGTACACTTCTATAATGTACTTAAAGATAAACTTCTTAAGATAAACTTGTGCTATTTTGAGACACCATGAAATATAAACTAAAATGTGCTGTTAATATACTATCCCTGTATTTAAAAATTGTATTTAGTTACCACTTGTAGTATACTATGGGTTCAAATGTATTACAAGTAGTACCTAAATAATTTTTTAAATACAGGGATAGTATATTAAAAGCAAAAAGATTATCTTAAGAAGTACTAAAGAAGAATATTTAGTTTATTAAGTACAGAATTAGTGCCTGAAAATAGAGCACTTTAAGTACATTATAGAAATGTACTTTTTCTCACCTGGGTCCCCTTTAAGGCAGTTTGCACTGAGCACCAAAGCATCTTCTTTCCTTGTTTTTTCCAATTGGATCCATCCATAGTTGGATTATGGGATAGTTCACCCAAAAATGAAAATTCTGTCAAGAAAGAAACTCATACAGGTTTTTGGGTGAACTATCCCTTTAAGACTCATATGGTTAATCTGCCCATGGATCCACCAGAATGTGATTTTTGTGCATCTAGCCAAAAACTGTGATTTATTACTCTATTAACACTGGTGAAGAAAGTTCTTGTATTATTTGAGAATAAAATAACATATAAGTATTTTAAATATTTCAAATACAAAATACAGTCTCTCAAAGTATTTATTTACAAATTACATCTGATTATGCTTTTGTCCAGCAAAATACAAATGACAAAATACTCAAAAGTAATTAAAGCTGCAGTCTGCAACTTTTTTTGTGTTCAAAATTTACAAAAATGATGTAATGAGAATGTACAATATGAATCCATCTTCCAAACCGTGTTTTTGTCATTATGGTACACTTATAATAAGTGTTTATATTCGGACTATTTCAGACCGGACTAGTAGGACTCGCTGCAGAGTATCACAGTAACTGCGTGACTCGTCATAGACAAACACAGAGAAAAGTAGTTCCGGCTACAATGTTCCTCAGCAAGACGCGTGCAGTTCGGTTTATTAACCGCTAGAGGGCCAAAAATCGCGGACTGCAGCTTTAAATACGTATTTTAAATACATGCAATTGAAATACAGACAATTTTTGCTTGCACTGTGCAAAAATTTACTTCTGCATTGTCTTTTTGTTTGACACCTCATTCACTTTGACAAAAGTGAATACTTTTTAACTTAATGCTGAATGCACCGGACTTTACAGAAACTCTGAAGTGGGTGTTAAAGAAAACTAGGTGGTAAAGAAATTCACTGCACTGAAATTTGCAGAAACACTCTGAACCGCAATGAACAGCAACACGCACTGTACAAAAATAACTTTCCTGGACTTTATAGAAACAATGTTAATGTAGTTCATGTTACTGTTTATTCCAGAGTGTTTCTGCAAAGATCAGTGCAGTAGGTTTCATTAAATACATGAGTTTGTTTTCGTACAGTTTTTGCAGTGTTGTTGTTCAGCACATTGCAGTGTGTTTCTGTCAAGCCCGGTGCATTCTGTAAAATCCTAGTGTTTCTGTAAACTCCAGTACAGGGTTTCCTTGTACAGTCCAGTGTTTCTGTGCAGAGAGCGGATCGGCGTGTTTTTGTCTCTTCAACTCCTGTTTGTAATTTGACTCTTTGACCTTCTGATTCAGATCAAAGCTCGGCCGTCTGTCCAACTGCTCTCGTCTCACTCACTCTGTCGCCTGACCTTGCTCAGGGAGAGATAATTGGCTTCTTCCGATTTAAAATTCAGCAAATCACTCCAAAGAAATATTTTTTCCCCCTTATTTATTATCTGTTCTCCCAGATGAGTTTCCATGTCCATGTCATTATCTGAGGACACACCTCTGGATGACTATTGATGGATCAGTTATAATGTTTACCAATAATTATTCGATGGAGGGAGTGACTGGATTTGTAAGATCACAGACCCAATAATGGTAAACCTTCTTCAAACACACAAACCATATAATATTTGCCTCCTCAGTTCTCTTCCAGGAGCTTTATAGATTTAAGCGCTGATTTTTCATCCATGTGTAATTCTCCTGTAGCACAGTTGTGAGATGGAACGATCCAAACTTAAATGATATAATACGTCAGATAGGCTCATTTTGTCATGCATATTTAATGTGTTATCAGTTTCCTGAGGTAAGAGCCAAATCGAGACACGCGAGTCTCTGCTTTCTAAGGACTGTAAAAAGTATCTGAGGGTTTTTCTTCTTTCATCTGTTTAGTTAATGCTTGATTAAGATCGACGTATCCCCTGATCATGCTTTATTTCTGTCATATTGTTTTTATGAGTACAAATATGATGAAATTCTCTCCAAAATTGAAGTAATACTCTACTGTAGTCCACTTTTACCTCACAGGAACTTTTCGCAGAGAAGTCTGTTGGTGAATTTTGTTTACTCTCTCTATAATGAATAAAAACTCTGCAACTATCTGTGGAATAATCACAGGCTGCTGTAACTCGTCTGTAATAACCAGCGCTCTGAGTGTGTGTGTGAGTTTAACGAGCTACAGGAGAGACTAAAATAAGGGATTTGCTCAATTAAGCAATAGCGAGTGAGCTGAGAGACACCTGTGTGTACAGGAAGCTGTTTCTCTCTCTCTGTGTGTGTGTAGAAATCACGGCTGATTACCTTCACGAGTGCGTCTCTTCCCCTACCTGTGCTGCTCACTGACACACGCTCAAAAACACCTCATTAACTCATCAGTGTCTGGGAAATAACACACGCGTGTTTACAGACTGTGTGACTGTTCTAATGTGGGCAGAAAAACACAGATCAGGGTTTGTCAGGACATCAGGAGGGAGAGACAGCCTGAAACAGACAGGGAAATCACCTCTTTAATGAAGAAACGATATTCATCCCACTGGAAATGATTTACCTTTAGGACGGCCCATGATGATAAATTCCAGTGGGGTATTTTGGATCTGCTCTTGTATATTAAATAGCCCATTTAGGGCATTTTTGTCACTTTCGGTGGCATTTCACCCCTGAGGCCTGGTTTATTTCGAACCTTGATCCTCACGTTTACATTTATTCATTTGGCAAAGCATCTCACATACAACAGATGTGATCAGTTAATGTGTTCCTGGGAATCGAACCCATGACCCTGGTGTTGAAAGAGCCATCCATTACTGTTGAGCTTCAGAAACACTGTGAAAAACGTGTGAAATAAAGAAGAATCTGTCATTAAACAGCCGATTTTAGAGCTTTTAGCAAAATTTGCATGGTAGAACAATTAGGAAACACGCACACAACAGTAAAAGGTAACATACATTGTATAAATTTAAAACATTTAAAACCCACGTGACAACCTGCCCCAATGCAAGTTCAATTTCAGTTCAAATCTAACTTCATTATATTGTGATGCATCATGTTTGAAATGTATGTCAGTGTGGCTTTATCATAAAAGAAATAATAATTAACATTCTTAGTTATTTTTGTGTACTTAAAGTACAGCTTCAGTGTGTGACAACTAGCCCCAGTCTCCCATACACCACAAAAAAGAGAGTGATAATGTGACAAATATATTTAAAATGATTAATTACTATTGCAGAAAATGATGTATAACGCGGCTAAATGATTATTCTTGTGCACAGCCGGAAGAAAAAGAGACATGCAGTAAAGTTTGTAAACCATCGAATTTAAACTTATTAAATGGCAGAAATCCAGAAAAATGAGTAGGAAACCTCTCAATGGAGCACAAAATACAAAATAAAGGAAAACTCCAGAAGAGAGAGCTGGAACAAACATAATATAACATGGTTAAATTGTCAGTTTTTCATTGTAGACGTTACTGGAGACATGAAACACAAACAGAAGAGAAATGATTTAAAATAACTTAAATAAGACCGACTCTGCATCTCTACAGAAAAAGGTGATTTTAACCTTTTCTCCAATATATTAACTAAAGATGGACATGAAGGTCTTCTACGTAGTTGGAATGACCCATTTAATCCTTTCATTAAAATCCCAGGTAATGGTGGATTATGTGGAAATAATAAACGGTTGTGAGTCTGCTGTATATGAATTCATTCATTATCAGCCTGATAGCAGGTCTAAATGACTTCTGCCATCCACCTTTTCTCCATGTCTTCCCTCGCAGCTCCTGTCACGAGCGATGAAGACTCCCACGCCTTTGGATGTTTTTTGAATGTCTACTAGAAGAAAGTTGGAGTGCCGTGCATCCTCTTAAGACCAAGTGTCTGTGTGAAGTCAGAAAACATCAATGGTGAGTTCAAGAATTTTCAGGACTGTGAAGTCAAACCCGCTCATAGTACGGCAGCGATGGCGCGTCCAATCAAAAGACTTGAATTCTATTTGTTTCGTTTCAAGGGATCGTGATGAAGGTCTCATTGAAGTGGACGGATCGGGGAAAGCGCGCTTTCATGACAATGTCTTCGGCGGGACTTTTCCATGTGAGCAGGTACGCCGAGTCTCACGCGCCGAGTCTGTTTCAAATGTGGAACGAGAGGGAGCGAGTGCTCTCAAAAGCAGAATCTTAGAGGAGATTGAAATAATGGCTCTCAGCTCTTAAAGGGAAGAGCTCATTTTAGGTTAATACGGTAAGCCTGTTGGACCCAATTACTGAAGGTGCTTTTCCATTGTCATCTGGTATTTCTCCTTGAGCAGATTAGCCGTCAGCACAAAAACTCACAGTATCCAGGATTTGGTTCTTTTCTCTGATCTGGCTAAAATGAAGCACTTTCCAGAGAAAAGAGGAGCAAACCGACCCAGTGCAGTGGTCTCATTAGAGTTTGCCGACTGAAATCTGTTGTATAACAGACATAGTAGCTGTGCTTCCATCCATTTTGGAACGTCGCATAAAAAATGGTTGGAAATGCCAAGATGCACATAAATTCTAAAAACGTGCATTAAAAAAAACTACGCGCTCAATTGAGGTGGATAATTCTTTTATCCGATAACAAGACGGAAACACGGTTACCAAATAAATCCCTCAATGCGCAACAACAAACCCATGTGACTTTGCCTCAGCAGAGGCTGTGATTGGATAACTGGACTAACCAGCATCAATGTTTGTTTGGTGGTTCTAAAGTTTGTCAAAGTCTGTCATCAGAATGATTTGGTTTAATTACCTGATGATTTTGTTCTCTTGAACACATGGGATGGAAACGCTGCTTTATTTGCTGATGTTTTATGCAATATTCCAATTTTGTGCATTAGTTAAATTCACAACTTTGCATGGAAACACAGCTAGTTTAATGATTGAATCACAGGCACGACTGCTTACTGAATTATTTTGCTCCTAAAAAAAATTATTTTTTTTCCCCTTAGTGTGAAGAGCATTTTATGATCTAAAAAACAGTTTTCCACTATAAAGAACCTTTATTTTTAAGAGTGTGTTTAAAGGGTTAGTTCACCCAAAAATAAAAATAATGTCATTAATTACTCACCCTCATGTCGTTCCACACCCGTAAGACCTTTGTTCATCTTCGGAACACAAATTAAGATATTTTTGATGAAATCCAATGGCTCAGTGAGGCCTGCATAGCCAGCAATGACATTTCCTCTCTCAAGATCCATTAATGTACTAAAAACATATTTAAATCAGTTCATGTGAGTACAGTGGTTCAATATTAATATTATAAGCCATGAGAATATTTTTGGTGCACCAAAAAAACAAAATAACGACTTATATAGTGATAGCCGATTTCGGAGCGTTATGAATCAGTGTGTCGAATCATGATTCGGATCACGTGTCAAACCGCCAAACTGCTGAAATCACGTGACTTTGGTGCTCCGAACCACTGATTCGACACAAAAGATTCATAACGCTCCAAAGCTTCCTGAAGCAGTGTTTTGAAATCGGCCATCACTAAATAAGTCGTTATTTTGTTTTTTTGGCGAACCAAAAATATTCTCGTGGCTTTATAATATTAATATTGAACCACTGTACTCACATGACCTGATTTAAATATGTTTTTACTACATCTTACGGGTGTGGAACGGCATGGTCGTGAGTAATAAATGACATTATTTTCATTTTTTGGTGAACTATCCCTTTAATGTCATCTGGGTCATATTTTCTGTAAGTGTGTGTAGTTTTGAGGATGATGGCACAACCTGCCCATGTTGGCATCTGTCTAATCTGACTAGATTCTACCTGGATGACCTTTGACATCAACAATTAAAGATACTAAAATGTTTCCCCCCCCCTTTTAAAAGTTGATGAGTATATTTATATCCTTGTGAGGCATTTAGCATCATCTTTTCCTTACTTGAATCCCACTAGTTGAGAAGTGCTGATTTAAAACATCAGAAAATCCGTTAGGACTGAGTGATGAGACCGATGTTGGCCTGTTTACATAATCAGTTTTTTTGAGATATAAATGTGTAAAGTATCCGCACCTTTCCTGGCAGGTTCCTTACGCTCACCGTTCCGCAGATCCCTTCTTTCTCCTCAGCTCGTCTATCTCTCTGTTTTCCTCTGCGCTCAGCACTTCCTGTGAACCGTCACCTAGCCCCGACCGCAACACATTTCTCTTTGTTACCGTCTCTGCCGCGCTCTCCGCCCCTCCTTTCTCGACAAACTGCCTGGAGTGTGCATCGTTCACGGGTCATTACTTTTCAAAGAAATTTAAGCACGGAATGCCATTTAATTTTTCCGAATGTATTCCGTCATTAGAGATCTTAGCTGTCAGAGTGATACCATTTTTGGTGTGATGTGTTTGTTGCCTCATTTCTTTTAATTTTACCTCCATTAGCTTAATTCTTTTTTAATATTTTCATCTAACGAACTTTACAGTTCATTTTGTTTGAGTGTGTGCTAAGCGAGTTTTATGAAGCAGGCAGTTGGCTTTTCCCATTTGTGGGGCGGCAGCGAAGGCGCCCGGTGCTTCTGTCAGCTTATTTTTGGCACCTTAGCTTGCGGTTCTGCTTCTGTGCCTTGATTATACAAGCAAACAACTGCATGAAGTTCATTAAAAATAAGCAGCAGCTAATTAACCTGAACTTCAGACAAACCGCCACTGTCATCCAAGATCAGTTTGGACCATATTGAATTGTTAAAGATTTGCACTCCCCCCCCCCCTACACACACACACACACACACACACACACACACGCACATGCACACGCGTTTGCAAACTCTTTGTCTTGATGTCTTTACTGAAGCCAGCGACGCAGCCGTGAACGCTCGCAGTGTGGGCAGCGCTGATTAGCTTAGCTGGGCATGCTAGCGGCACTTTTCCCCCGCCGTGTTTATCTCTGCTGAGCTGATGGGCCGCTGCGGTGTAATGGTGTGTTCAAGCGTCTCGGCCTCATAAAGGTTGTTTTGTACCCTTCTGTTGAGAGGTATCGACATTTACATGCCGCATGTTTGACATTTCTCCCGGGCCTCGGCGTCCATCTCGACTCACCGAACGAGAGCGTGCATTTGATGTGGCCTTGACTCGCCAATGAAGTTTATCTAAAACGCTCCTGTGTTTACCCAGAGGTCGAGAGATACTCCATTAGCGAAACCCTCAAGCCTTTTGTTCATGTAATTTGCTTAATTACTTCGTATCAGCAGACATTGGAGATATGTTTCACCGTTCAGATCCTCAGGGAGCGTTCTGTCCGTATTTATTTTATTATCTATCTTTCGTTATCATATTTTAACCATTCTCCATCTCACGTGTCCGGCGGTATTAGCAGCTGGAGAGAGAGAGAGAAAAATGGAAGGGAAAGGAATTAGCAGGCAGTGAATTAAAATGTCCCCAAAAACAGCAGTGATCAGAGCAAGCAGGTGATCGAACACACACATAAACACACATTCACACGCATGTGGGGCAAATGAGAGAGGGAAATGGAGAAGGCCATTGGGGAGACGGCAGCAGAGTCAAGCTATTGGATTACTGTCCCCAGTGAATCACTCCTCAACAATCTCCGTCTCTCTCTCTCTCTCTGGTTAATTACTGGGATTTTGGGTTGTTCCTCCATGGGGCTTGTGACTGTGTTTGTCTGCGGGGTGGGTTTAGGGAGGTCTCGACACCCTCCTCTCACTCCTATATGATCTCTGTCTCCGTTATATTCCTTCTGAGACTGTTCGGAGTCACAGGGCCAAACTCAGATTGAATTCTCTTCACCTTGAGTCTCAGACATAAACACACACTGTTCACAGACTGTTTGATGTGCACATGGGTTACACTTTATTTCGATGGTCCTCTTTAGATATTCTACTAACTATAAGTAACTACATGTCAACTAACTCTCATTAGAGTATTAGTAGACTGTGGTAGACTGTTAATCTAGGGTTAGGTGTTAGGGTTCAGGTTAGTAGAATAAGTTGACATGTAGTTATTTATAGTTAGTAAAATGTCTAAAGCGGATCATCAAAATAAAATGTTACCTATAGAACAGTCCACCAGGAAGTTGTGTTTTAGGTTCCTGCTATAATCCTGAGGAACATTTGCCAAGTTTGCCAGGTTCATTCAGAAACACTCAAGTCACACCAACTCAAATCATACACATTCAAACACACCTCAACACACACAAAAAACTCTGAAACCACACTAAATCAAAACACTACACAGATCACACCCACATCAACACTCCTTAAGCCACACCCAGACAAACCCACCTTAAGCCCCATCCAATCAAAACAACCAAGAACAAAGCCACACCCACTCAAACTTCACCCGCATATATAGTTCTCAAACCACACACACTCAAATCAAACATATTCAGACTCAACTCAAACCACATCCACAGAAAAACGCCAGCCACACCCAGTCAAAACACTACCCAGGCCACACCCATCAGAGCTAAACCCACATAAACACTCCCCAAGCCCCACCCACATCAAACCACACACACCCAAGCCACGCCTACATAAACAATCCTCAAGACACACCCAGTCAAAGCATTACCTAGACCACACCCATTAAAGCTAAACACTCCCCAAGCCCCACCCACGTAAACATTTCTCAAGCTGCAAACAATCTTTGTCACACCTAATCAAAATACTACAAAGATCACACCCACATAAACTCTCATCAAGCCACACCCACTTAAAACTTCTCAAACCAACCCACTCACACATACTCAGACACACCTTAAACCACACCCACAAAAAAATGCATCAAGCCTACCCAATCAAAATGCCACCCAGATCACACCCACCCAAACCACACCCACATAAAGACACCTCAAACCACACCCACCCAAGCCACACCCACATAAAGACACCTCAAATCACACCCACCCAAACCACACCCACATAAAGACACCTCAAACCACACCCACCCAAGCCACACCCACATAAAGACACCTCAAACCACACCCACCCAAACCACACCCACATAAACTCTCATCAAGCCACACCCACTTAAAACTTCTCAAACCAACCAACTCACACATACTCAGACACACCTTAAACCACACCCACACAAAAATGCATCAAGTCTACCCAATCAAAATTGCCACCCAGATCACAGCCATCCAAACCACACCCACATAAAGACACCACAAACCACACCCACCCAAACCACACCCACCCAAGCCACATCCACATAAAGACACCTCAAACCACACCCACCCAAACCACACCCACATAAAGACACCTCAAACCACACCCACCCAAACCACACCCACATAAAGACACCTCAAACCACACGAACAAAAACTCATCAAACTACACCCAATTAAATCGTTAGCCAGATCACACCCACATAAACACTTCTCAAACCACATTAATTTAAATATTGATCAGGCCACACCCATTTATATACAACTAATACCACAAGTCACAGGCACAGCAGCGTTTTCTCCAGTAGTGCTGCTTCTATTTACAGGCCCATGATGAGAATGGATCTTTTGGTAAGGTGTCAGAAGAGCAGTAGCATATTCAGCTGCTGCACAGATTTGTATTGTGTTTTGTTTAATTTCAAGGTGCTTCACACAAACACTCAGTCACTGTGACACACGTCACATTTAAAGTAATGTGAGATGCCAATAAAGTAACGTTATTATGCGTTACAGCCCAGGTTGTAAATTATGATGAAATTTCACATCTCCTCCAGTTAATGCAGACGTATATTGAGCTAATTCAAGACAGAATAAAAATGACTGTTATTATCTTCGAATAAAAGTTGGGCTGACGCTATGTGAGACATCTCATAATTATCAGGACCCTCATATCCATTTAACCGGCGCTGATATGAAGGAAAGCAGCCGCTGAATGACAGTGAGTTCATTTAGAAAGACCATCAGCTAAATGACACTCATGCGACGATCAGTAACCTGCCAGCGTGTCCCTGCGGAGGGATGACAGGTGCTCGCCTGGAACATTAAAGCGCACGCTAGGACGCACGTGTGCTTAACAGGAGCGATATGATCGCACACTCTCGTGTGTAATGGCTCCTCGTTTTCAATGCATAATATCACTTAGCGCCATATCGATAATAATAGTGAGGTTTCAGAGCCGGTTTGGGGAGGCTTTCGCCATTATGAATTCTCAAATTCTACAATAATGGTGGATTTTCAGAGTCAATTTACAAGTTCTTCTACCACAGAGGACTGAGTGTTATGCTATTAGATATTATTTCTGCTGCTACAGTGTTTGGTACTATACAAACGCTCAGTACTGAATAGGAACAGATTTGAGGCGGCTATAGAGCGAGACACCTAAAGAAGCTACAAGTTAGTGTGTATTTAGCTTTATTTAATTTATATATTTATTTAAATCGTGTTTAATTACCAAATTCACCAAACAGAGAAGCTCAGCAGGGACTGTTCACTCCCACACATTGCATGAAATACAACTGAGTTTTCCTACGCTCTCAAACTACTTGTATATTTAAAAATTTTGCAATAAACTTCAAATATATTGTTTTTATACTTGTTACCAAAAACTATAAAGTCAGTAGTTTTTTGTAATTTTGACAAAATGTATAATTGCATGTTTGGTCAAAACTGAGGTATAACAAAAGTGAACACAGAGCTGAAGGTGTGTTGCATGCCATGTTGTATTTACGTGATTTCAACTTGTAAAAAGTGTTCACATCCTCATAGAGCTTGTCACCACAACTTGTAAGCTAGGAATTTTTTGAGAGATCCTACTTGTACCACGTGATCATGATCACTGTACCACCCAGGGCCGTCCCAAGCATGGGGTGAGGCCCAGAATCTGGGCCCTCCTTGGTAGGTCCCCCAGTGCATTCAGGGGGTTCCCCCACTGTCCGTTCGTGATCGCTATCCAGGAGGCTCTGGGGGTTCCCCCACTGTCCGTTCGTGATCGCTATCCAGGAGGCTCAGGGGGTTCCCCCACTGTCCGTTCGTGATCGCTTTCCAGGAGGCTCAGGGGGTTCCCCCACTGTCCGTTCGTGATCGCTTTCCAGGAGGCTCTGGGGGTTCCCCCACTGTCCGTTCGTGATCGCTATCCAGGAGGCTCAGGGGGTTCCCCCACTGTCCGTTCGTGATCGCTTTCCAGGAGGCTCAGGGGGTTCCCCCACTGTCTGTTCGTGATCGCTTTCCAGGAGGCTCGGGGGGTTCCCCCACTGTCCGTTCGTGATCGCTTTCCAGGAGGCTCAGGGGGTTCCCCCACTGTCTGTTCGTGATCGCTTTCCAGGAGGCTCTGGGGGTTCCCCCACTGTCCGTTCGTGATCGCTTTCCAGGAGGCTCTGGGGGTTCCCCCACTGTCCGTTCGTGATCGCTATCCAGGAGGCTCAGGGGGTTCCCCCACTGTCCGTTCGTGATCGCTTTCCAGGAGGCTCAGGGGGTTCCCCCACTGTCCGTTCATGATCGCTATCCAGGAGGCTCAGGGGGTTCCCCCACTGTCCGTTCGTGATCGCTATCCAGGAGGCTCAGGGGGTTCCCCCACTGTCCGTTCGTGATCGCTTTCCAGGAGGCTCAGGGGGTTCCCCCACTGTCCGTTCGTGATCGCTATCCAGGAGGCTCCCCCACTGTCCGTTCGTGATCGCTTTCCAGGAGGCTCAGGGGGTTCCCCCACTGTCCGTTCGTGATCGCTATCCAGGAGGCTCAGGGGGTTCCCCCACTGTCCGTTCGTGATCGCTATCCAGGAGGCTCGGGGGGTTCCCCCACTGTCCGTTCGTGATCGCTTTCCAGGAGGCTCCCCCACTGTCCGTTCGTGATCGCTATCCAGGAGGCTCGGGGGGTTCCCCCACTGTCCGTTCGTGATCGCTATCCAGGAGGCTCAGGGGTTCCCCCACTGTCCGTTCGTGATCGCTATCCAGGAGGCTCCCCCACTGTCCGTTCGTGATCGCTATCCAGGAGGCTCAGGGGGTTCCCCCACTGTCCGTTCGTGATCGCTTTCCAGGAGGCTCGGGGGTTCCCCCACTGTCCGTTCGTGATCGCTATCCAGGAGGCTCGGGGGGTTCCCCCACTGTCCGTTCGTGATCGCTTTCCAGGAGGCTCAGGGGTTCCCCCACTGTCCGTTCGTGATCGCTATCCAGGAGGCTCGGGGGTTCCCCCACTGTCCGTTCGTGATCGCTTTCCAGGAGGCTCGGGGGGTTCCCCCACTGTCCGTTCGTGATCGCTATCCAGGAGGCTCAGGGGGTTCCCCCACTGTCCGTTCGTGAACGCTTTCCAGGAGGCTCTGGGGATTCCCCCACTGTCCGTTCGTGATCGCTATGCAGGAGGCTCAGGGGGTTCCCCCACTGTCCGTTCGTGAACGCTATCCAGGAGGCTCAGGGGGTTCCCCCACTGTCCGTTCGTGAACGCTATCCAGGAGGCTCAGGGGGTTCCCCCACTGTCCGTTCGTGAACGCTTTCCAGGAGGCTCAGGGGGTTCCCCCACTGTGTGTTCGTGATCGCTTTCCAGGAGGCTCAGGGGGTTCCCCCACTGTCCGTTCGTGAACGCTTTCCAGGAGGCTCAGGGGGTTCCCCCACTGTCCGTTCGTGAACGCTATCCAGGAGGCTCAGGGGGTTCCCCCACTGTCCGTTCGTGAACGCTTTCCAGGAGGCTCAGGGGGTTCCCCCACTGTCCATTCGTGATCACTATCCAGGAGGCTCAGGGGGTTCCCCCACTGTGTGTTCGTGATCGCTATCCAGGAGGCTCAGGGGGTTCGCCCACTGTCCGTTCGTGATCGCTATCCAGGAGGCTCAGGGGGTTCCCCCACTGTCCGTTCGTGAACGCTTTCCAGGAGGCTCAGGGGGTTCCCCCACTGTCCGTTCGTGAACGCTATCCAGGAGGCTCAGGAGGTTCCCTCACTGTCCGTTCGTGATCGCTTTCCAGGAGGCTCAGAGGGTTCCCCCTCAGTCCATTCACAATCCTTTTCTGGGGGGCTCAGGGGGTTCCTCTTCGGTCTGCCCCCTAAAATGTGGGGCCTAATGTGGTCACACCAGTTGCACCGCCCTAAGGACTGCCCTGGTACCTACAGTCTTTGGACGTGAACAGCTCTGAGTAGAACATCACCTGTAGTCATCTCAAAATTATGGTAATGTTTGATTGAATTGAATCAGATCAATTCAATCAAAAATGTTTTACTCAGTTTCACTGTTGACATAGTTGCTGCATTCTGCCTTTGTAGGATAAAAGCTTTACAGTGATGAAATAGTAACAAAATGCATATTCACAGACATTCATATACCTAAACAAAAGCAGAATAACAACTAAAAATGGAAAATATTGTTTTTGTAGCTCAGCTGGTAAAGCATGGCACTGGCAACGGCAGGGTTGTGGGTTCGATTCCCAGTAATCACATATACAGATGAAATGTGGCCTACACCTTTAAAACACTGTAAGATGCTTTGTATAAAAGCATCCGCCACATGCATAAGCGTATGTTTCTCATCCTGATAAAGAGAGAAAAGAGAGATGTTTAAAAAAGAAAAAAGACGCATCATTTGGAGGGCGTCTGACAGTACAGTATGACGCCGTATAAACCCTAAACATGTTGTTTTAATAATACAATAACGTGTGCATTACAATAAGCAATTTTAATTCCATCTGCTAAGTATGACAACATTAGCATATCCATTTAATTAGCGGCGCGCGTTAAAGTCGTCCCGCGTTAATCACCTTCCTGAATGTGCCTCTGTCTCTCTCACGGCAACTTTCTCTTTTATTTTTATCTAACGAGATGTTTTTCTCTCTTCTGATGCAGAATAAAGGTGTTTGTTATGACGGTTATATTTCTGTTCTCAGTTCAGTAATCATCCGCGCCGTCTCTGCATGAACTGTGATTTCACTAAACAAAATCATCGGCTAAATCTATTCAAACACTCACATTAATGGGCTGGATTTGAATGGATTTTCATATTAAGGCTCATAGATTCTGTCAGCAATTTATTAATTGCAACAGAGGCATCATTGTTTGCCATTTTGACACCGGCTCAATTAGAGCACTATTTAGAGTTAATTAGATTATTCTGAAAGAAATGAGATTTATTGTCCGAAAAGAAACAACATGAAAGTTCATCTTACAAAAGAGCGGCAGTGATACTCGCAATAAAATCCCATTGCGTGCTCTTCATCTTTCTTTCTGCCTGTTTCTCTCTCTCTCTCTCTCTCTCACACACACACACACACACACACACACAGTGCGTCTCTTATCTTTAGTATAAATGCATGTGAAATGAATACGGCTCTTGAAAATGGAAGCTGCTTCACTTCAGTAAATGTGTCTTTAGAGATGAATGACAGTCTTATTTGATGCCTCTTTGGAGGAGTGGAAACTTCTCATTTAACTATTTAATGTAGGAAAAAGTGAATGCAATGTTCTTTTCTACATTTTTTTTTTTTTTTTGTGCAATTCATGCAAAATAATAGCAGAAGTTTCTGGGTGATGTTATCCATATTTGCAAGAATTTGTACCTGAAAGGTAAACATAAATTTTTAGTACATTTGGATAGACACTGAAGCTATAAACACTGTCAGCATCTATAACACATTTCAAGTAAATGAGGTAAATCTGTTTAACACCAATAGATTATTTCATTCATCTTATTTGTCAGCTTATGAAACAAATACTCGATGAACTTCAAAAGGTCGACACATATTTGTACGTGTCTAAAACTGATTTTGGATGCTGCCAATATGTAGTTATTTTAGGCAATATCCTACAAACGTACATGTGATTGAACGAAACTTAATGAATATGCACTAATAACATCATGTGTAAATCTGTGTTTTGTGTGAAGTCCTACCGTGTAAACTTTGTCTTTGTTTCTGTGTAAAGTCTGATCTTGGTTACACAGAGACGGGGTCTTCACCTCTCAATCCATTAAGCTTCACCTGAAACTCTGCGTTTCTCCATCGGAGTCTCACTGCCCTCCTGCAGTTTATTCAATAATACATGAGGACTCATGAATTATTCCTCCAGCTGGATTACAGGTTATTAGAACTAAAAGACATGCATGTTTTGCAAGGAATTAGTAATGTGTGTTTGGTTTAAAAGGGTAAAAAGAGCTTGTCCTGAAAGCAGCAAGCAATCAAACTTTGATGTGAAATATCACCGCAGGTCTCTCACTTCCTCTTTCGGCACATAACATTTGCTCAGATCTCTTCTGAGTCCATCTGTGGAGTTTTAAAAGGGTTATTACTATGATAGACGCATGCATCACACTCATACTGTATTTCCTTTTTTAAATTGTGCATTTTTTCCCCCCTAACACATCACACCAAAATGTTAGTAACATTCTTGCATCATTTGGAAAATTATTTTTCATGAGAAACTAGAATTATTAAATATAGCTACTGTGAAATATTTACAAGGCACAGCTTATGTTGTGTTTGCAAGACAAAACATAGTATGTGAGTATACAATATATGACAGATAAACACCATTACAACAACATTTCAGCTGTTGGTGTGTTTGACGCACATCGATGTGACATTTGACTTGCGGACTCAAACATCAACGCATTTGCTGGAGCTCGTACAAGTAACATCTAGAGCAGCAGATCTCGACTGGTTTTGATTCAGGACTTTACAGTGGCGACCTAAACTAATCGTAGGGGTCACGACCCACCGGTTGAGAAGAGATTAATGACGTACTCCATGTTTCTTCTAACGTTAAAACAGAACAACAATTCCCTCTAGTTATCTCTGGGTTCCTCAACACATCTGTGTCCACCCACAGAAGGATCTCAGGGAAACGCTTCATCTCTCTCTGCTGTGTGTCGGGTGGGTGTTTCTACTGTCTGTTAGTTACTCATTAGATTTCTCTCACTCTTTCTCCTTCAAATAAGTGACACACTTTTTCACAGGCCCCGTTCGTCTCATCTAGAGCCATTCCTCATTTCTACACTTCTGTGTTTTTCATTTGGATTCTCACCGGCCACAAACCCAGAGGAGCCGGAGAAGTGCTCGCCGCCACCAAGAGAGGCTGTTTTACATTAAAAATGCTTTTGAGCTGAGGTAACATCATGCTTTAATAATGTACAACACCAGACTGCACGGAGCAAAATACATTTTTAATTACTAAAGTGACTAATATCTAAGGTTCTGCTTTGAGGTTTTTGTTTCATTAAATATTCACGTGTTATTTTTTATTCAAACTCATGCATCTGAGCCGCACACCTGGAGATTTTCTGCACACACTGCCACGTTTACACACGTGCTAAACACGCAACACACCTCTCAGGACCGGCGACACAGATAAACATCGAGACCTGCTCGAGGAGCTCCGCTGTCGTTGACTCTTCGCCGTCCACGATCCCCCGAAACAAGAAATCAGCTAAACACATGACAGGAAACCCTCAGTAACATGTTCTACCTCCCGATATCATGTTCACGTGAGCCGTGAGCCGCTCATCAAGGTGCCATTCCAGCTTAAAAGATGTCTCGCTCAAACGTCTGAGCGGAGAAATGAAAGCGCTTCGTGTCTTGATGTTCTTATTACCTTCAAAGAGAACAAAGAGTCGTCTGTGAACCTGGAGCAGGTGAGGAAGATTAAACACGCTTAATCTCTAATATTCGGCCGATTAGCGTAAAGTGAATTCCTGGTTTTAAAGGGGACGGGATTAGACATGGAAACTCTTGCTGTAGGGGAGATTAGAGCCGCTCTCGTTTTGTCCCACATATGAATCCCAGACCTGTGCGACTCAGGCCGGATCTGACAGAAAACCCCCGAAGCACTGGAGACTACAGACTTCATTTTTTGATCTTAAAACATACGCACGTTTAACGAATGTAAAAATATGCATTCAAGCACTGCACAATCCGATTGAGAAAATAGTTACTTCAAGTTGCTTATTTTTCTCCTATTGATCAGATTGTTTCAGGTCTAAACTGCTTTCAATCCAATCAAAATGTAATTCGGATCGAGCTTAATCAGGTGTTTTTCAGTCCGATTGAGCAGCAATCCTATTACTGCCATTACATGTAGACGTACCTATTGTACTATATTATAATTCTTCTGAAGTCATTAAATTTAGTTTTATTCGCTCTCAAATCATCATGTTCAAACTTGGCACATCGTGGTTTGTTTAGTGTGACGCGTGTACAAATGTTTAGGTGCAATTTCTCAGAATTGCCATTTTTAAATATAATAAAATAGTCACACTGTAAAAAAAATGATGTTCTTCTCAGTGTTCTTCTCTAAACATTCATAAATCAAGATGCATTTACTGGAGAAGCAAAATGCCTGAAGATAAGAAAAAAAATGTGTCAAAATTAAATTTAGTTTTTGCTTAAAAACAACAAATGTCTGCCAGTGGGGTCAAAAAAAAAAACCTTAATTCAAAAGAAAAACTATTATTTTTCTGACCCCTTTAGCAGATATTTTTAATTGTTTTTAAGAAATAACACATTTAATTTTGACACATTTTTGTTCTTATCTTCAGTCATTTTGCTTGTCTGTTTAGATGTTCACAGAATGTTCATTCATTGCATCGTTAACATCATTAATACACAGTTTCCACACCTTTGTTCCTGTATTCAAGTCAAATCCAACTTTTAAAATGGGAGAAATAACACTTTACAATAAGGTCCCATTTGTTTATATTAGTTAATGCATTAACTAACACTAACCAACAATAAGCAATACATTTGTTACAGTACTTATCTTACTGTAACTCAAAAAGGGGACCCATAACGCCCCTTTCACAAGATGTAATATCAGTCTCTGGTGTCTCCAGAATGTGTGTGTGAAGTTTCAGCTCAAAATACCCACAGATCATTTATTATAGCTTGTCAAATTTGGGTGTGAGCAAAAACACACTTTTGTGTGTGTCCCTTTAAACGCAAATGAGCTGCTCCTTTCCAGAAGAGGGCGGAGCTTTAACAGCTCAACAACAACAAAGCTGGAGAATCTCACGCAGCCAAAATGAGGATTGTCAGTAACGGTGTTCAGCCTTACATTGTTCAAACCGGAGTCGACACTGATGGAGAGACTCAGGAAGAAGTTACAACTTTTAGACGTTTCTGAATGGTTAGTGGATAAATTGATGTAGTTGCTGTGGAGTTGATTCAACTCATCCACTAGCATGTGCCGTCATGTTCATCTTTTGTGTTGAATTGACCCTCGTGAAGCAGTCCGGCGTAAAATGACGGCATGTCAACAACACTCGACTACAACAACTCTTCCTCTTCTCTAAAGCAGCCCAACATGGCCCCGCCCCCTTTGTTGTGTGTTCTCGGGGGCGGGGTTTATGTAAATTTTAGGGTTTGTGATGTCACTAACCTGGGAAGAAGCTCATTCTAGTCCCTACCAGCCGTTTAAAAAGCGATTTCTGTAAAAGAAAATATCTCTCTTTGCATTGAACTTTGAGTGTCGTAACTTTGCAGATGTTGTTTATGCTCAAACAGCAACATTACACGCTAACTGAAGTTAAAACAGTCAAATCATAATCAACCATCTCTTTAACTAACTCAAACACTTAATCTTTGTTAGAGTTAGTTAATAAAAACACGAGTGTTACTGAAACAGTTGTAAAGAGGTAAAACTGTGTCAGCTGATCAGATGCAGTATTGAATAGTTTAACTCTGTGTCGTGAATATCAGAGCGTTCTCGTCATGCTCTCTTCTAACCAACAGAATAAAAGTGTGTTACGTGGATCTGAATGAGTTTTAAATGAGAATCTCATGAAAGATCATTATCTAATAATCAATTATGTATCTACAATCCCCAGTGTTCGGATGGACAAATTAAAAGAGTGATCTGAGCTTCATATGAACATATGAGGAGATTTTTAGTAAAACTTTGACCTGTCCGTTCAGAACCTGCTCAGCTGAGACTCACAAAACTATCTGAACATGCAAACTTCATATAATCATGCTGAAATAATGACTGCATTGAATTACAGTCTCTTTAAAGGCTCTCCAATTAATTGCTATAAATAACGATGTTTTGCTTTTGAGGGCAGCACCATGAATCCAGAGAACGAACACGAGTGCCTCTCTCGAAACCTTCACCTCGCTGCCGTCCTGTAATGAGAGTGTGAAACAATGTTTACGGCCGTCCTTGAACTCCAGTCAGTGTCGTGTGATTTTCATTAAAGGTGACAAGAACATAAATGAGTCCAGATGAGTTTGAGTCTTGTTTAGAGACCACCAACTTCGTCAGTCTCTCGTTAATAAAGAAGCAGGCGCTCCAGCGAATGGGCGAGAGTCTTTGAGGAGAAGAGTTTGACTCGAGTTTTCATCCGGGACGTTCGTTGTCTCGCTTTGAATATTGGAGGTCACTGAAATTATTATTTTTTTTTAAATGTGATTTAGTTAATAAAATATGTTTAAACAATTATTTATTAATTAAAATCACTACTGTAATTAACACTTGTGTTCGTCAAGGACGCATAAAAATAATCAGAAGCAGCTCATAAAGTTGAGAATTTAACTTGAGCGCAAAATTGAAATATCGCATAAAACATTTGCGAATAAAGCAGCGTTTCCATCCCATGTGTTCAAAAGAACAAAATCGTCACTCCCTGGGAAATTGGCGCAAAATTTAAAAATAAAAACGTAAGTTTCTTCAATCGGGCTCTTTTTCCTCCATCATAAATGAGTTTGTCTCAGAGCGTCAGACGAAACACAATAAACGCTGTCATGTGATCTTGCGTTCGGATGCTGGTGTTTGGGAACACAATCGTGTGAGACGCTTCTGGTGGAATTAAACCAAATCATTGATTGCATATTGTTATATTTTGCAATGCTCTACCAATTGAGCTACGAGAAACCCGAAATATGACGCAGATAAAAGGGAACAATGCATTAAAATGAAAGTGTCCTGTTGTCGATAGGGGCACAACTTTAGTAAACGCTCCTATGGGTCGTATTTCAGGGAAGTGACAAACGACCTATAAGTGTATTGGTTGGAGAACATGTTGTTTCAGAACCACCAAACCAACATTTGAGATGCTGCGATGTGATTGGTCCGCTGGTTAGTCCAGTTATTCAATCACAGCCTCTGCTGAGGCAAAGTCACGTGAGGTTTTGAGGGATTTATTCGGTAAACGTATTTCCATCATAGTTTGTGCATGTCTTCTTATTGGATAAAACATTTATCTGCCTCAATTGAACGCATACGTTTTTATGCACATTTTTTAGAATTTATAGAGTTTCCATCCAGCGTTATTTTATACAATATCCCAAAATGTGCATAAAAATAGGTGGATAAAAACATAACGATTGACAGTAAAGAGATTTATAATGTTACAAAAGATTTCATTAGAGCTTTTAGATGTATTTTAGGCTATAATTGTGTTGCATTCAACTATTCTAGTCAGTGTCATTATTTTATTTTTTATGTTTATTGTATTTATTCTGTGGATACATAAACTTTTAACCTTTTATGATTAATATTATTTTCAGTCTGTGTGCAAGATTCTCTTCAGTCTCTGGATAAACTGAAACACTGCGAGAAAAAGAACTTCAAAGTGAATGAAAGCGGTCAAATGAAAACCAGATCTGTCCACAGGTATTTCCTTTGTTTAGCTGCAGAATCATCTGCGGTTTGAGAGTCAATCAGGAGGAATAGCTTCCTCAAATTTATGATTACATTTATTTACTCAGCTATTTTTAAAAGCTTATATTTGGACATATATTTCATACTTGCGGCAGCATGTTATGATTAAAGACAAATCAAGCTTTATTCAAAGAATTTCACATTGAGTTTTTCTGCTAAATTGAACCATGAGCAAACCATGAAGGAATATTTCACTCTAATAAGGTTAAGCTGGAGCTTCTCGTGTGGAAGAGCAGCATGAACATCATGGAAATGTGTTTTATGCTGTCGGATCTGAATCAGTACAAACCTGTTCCATCTCTCTCTCTCTCTGGCTTTTACATTTTCATGTCTTGTTTTCCGTCTGTCACATCACAGATGGACTGAAGTCACAAACTTGCAGCCGGAGCTCCGTCCAGAACGTTCCAGAATGTGCCCAGATTTACCTGACCAGACTCGCTGGAGACAGAGAGTTTATAAATGTTCGGAGGAATCACGTCCATCTGCCACGAACCACAGCGTTTCCGCACACTTCACACCACAGACCTGTTCTGTTTTTAATGGCTCAGGAGATGTAGGGGACTTTCATTAATCATCGTTTCTTTTAAAATAAGAACAGATGCACATGATTCAAAGCTTATTGTCAGTCCATGAAGGGAATGAAATACTCAGGTGAGTCTCTAGGCATGATCATTTGATCAAATCATCATATCAGAATGATTTCTGAAGGATCATGTGACACTGAAGACTGGAGTAATGATGCTGAAAATTCAGGAATAAATTACACTTTACTATATATTCACATAGAAAACAGCTGATTTACACTGGAATAATATTTCACTGTTTTACTGTATTTTTGATCAAATAAATGCATGTTTGGTGAGCAAAAGAGACTCTTTCAGAAACATTAAAAAATCTCTCTGACACCAAACTTTAATTGCAGCATTTCTCATGTTCATTAGGATCAATCATCTTCTATCAATTGTGTCAAAACGTGTCTGAAAACATGTCAGCACCTGAACATCTGAACTGAATCAATCACACGTGAAACACAGGTGTCAGTCACTGACAGAGGCATTCATGTTTCCTGACATCTCAGGGCGATCTGTCCGTACATCTCAAACTCTCAGGTTAGTCTCAAACAGCTTGAACACACAAACACACTGACAGTAATGCTGAAGTGCCAGAAAATCACTCTCGTCTCAACCACGCGTGTGTGTGTTTCCCGTGAGGTGTTCCGGACATGCTGGCAGTCAGGCTCCGATATCACCTTCTCCTGACCGGAATTTCGGCATTCCCTGTTGAGACTTTTCCATCTGTTTCCCACAGTGAACACACACACACACACACACACACACACACACTGGTGTGGAATCTGCTTAGAGAAGCTCCATTGAGCTCCAGTGTCCTTAAACGCAGTCGGACACACACAACTGCTGAAATTCACTTTCCATATTCAGAACCTGCAGCGTATGAAACTGATGCACATTTCTTGATTTGGTTGATTGCAAAATGAAACAGTTAATATAGTCACAACCACTGTATATGAATGTAAGATAACTATATTATTGCACAGCTCTAACCTGTTAAATGCGACAATAAGACATGAAGATATTAAGATATTATAAACGTAAACATCATGATTTTCTGTAAAGATGATTTGAAACAATGTGTGTTGTAAAACGTGCAATATACAAATAAATTTGACTTGACATTAATGAAAAATGGTTAACACTTCACAATAAGGTCCATTTGCTAACTTTAGTTAACTACATCAGTTTACATGAAAACTCGGGAAGTGTCTACTAATCTTAGTTAATGTTAATTTCTAATTTACTATTATATTATTATTTATTTTATGGACTTGATCCAGCATGAACTATCAATGAACAGTTGTGTTTTCATTAACTGACATTAAAGGTGCCATCGAACGTTTTTTTACAAGATGTAATATAAGTCTAAGGTGTCCCCTGAATGTGTCTGTGAAGTTTCAGCTCAAAATACCCCATAGATTTTTTTTAAATAATTTTTTTAACTGCCTATTTTGGGGCATCATTATATATGAGCCGATTTATGCTGTGCGGCCCCTTTAAATGCTGACGCTCTCCGCCCACGGAGCTCGCGCTTGCCTTAAACAGTGCCTAAACAAAGTTCACACAGCTAATATAACCCTCAAATGGATCTTTACAAAGTGTTCGTCTTGCATGCGTCAGATTACGTGAGTATTGTATACTGTTATATTGTTTACATTTGATTCTGAATGGATTTGAGGCTGTGCTCCGTGGCTAACGGCTAATGCTACACTGTTGGAGAGATTTATAAAGAATGAAGTTGTGTTTATGAATTATACAGACTGCAAGTGTTTAAAAATGAAAATAGCGACGGCTCTTGTCTCCGTGAATACAGTAAGAAACGATGGTAACTTTAACCTCATTTAACAGTACATTAGCAACATGCTAACGAAACATTTAGAAAGACAATTTACAAATATCACTAAAAATATCATGCTATAATGGATCATGTCAGTTATTATTGCTCCATCTGCCATTTTTCGCTGTTGTTCTTGCTTACCTAGTCTGATGATTCAGCTGTGCACAGATCCAGACGTCTAATGCCTTTCATAATGTTGGGAACATGGGCTGGCATATGCAAATATTGGGGGCGTACACCCCGACTGTTACGTAACAGTCAGTGTTATGTTGAGATTCGCCTGTTCTTCAGAGGTCTTTTAAACAAATGAGATTTATATAAGAAGGAGGAAACAATGGAGTTTGAGACTCACTGTATGTCATTTCCATTTTTTTAACTATGCCGAGGTAAATTAAATTTTTAATTCGAGGGCACCTTTAACAAAGATTAATAAATACTGTATTTCTTACTGTTAGTTAATGCATTAATGTTGACTAATGAACCTTATTGTAAAGTGTTACTGAAAAATTGAGAAGCATCTGCCTGCAATACCGGAGGCTGCATTTTCAGGACTACATTTCTAGGACAACTAAATCATTGCTAAAGTTTAATTTATATATTGTCCTAACCGACCGCTAGCCCTAAACCTACCCGTTGGTAACCCTGATTAGTTATTTAAACTAGATGGTCACAAAAACTAGGGTCCTAGAACTGCAGTCCTGAAACTGCCGCGGTCCTGAAAGTGCAGGCAGATAATACTGGAAAAATCTGCCGCAGATCATTATTCATATTTGTGCACATTATAGTTAATATTACTGCGGTTTTACGCCTGAGTGTGTAGATCTGCTGTCAGTGTGTGTGTGTGTGTGATCTGATCTGCTGTCAGTGTGTCAGGTGTTTGTTCTGAGACTCAGAGGTGTTTGAGTGAACACAGAGAGTTTAAAGACCTGTGTGTGTCTCTGTGTTCAGGTGAGCAGGTGAGACTCACAGACAGGAGTGTGTGTGTGTGTGTGTGTGTGTAACCCTGAGGGCCGCCTGAGGGTGTGTGTGACTGCTGACAGCTGCTTCTCTCACACACACACACACTCTCTCTCTCTCTCTCTCTCTCTCTCTCCCGCTGCAGTGCATAACAAATTACACGTAATAAGGTTCCTCTCACACACTCATTCCAACATTCACATCCAAATTTCAATTTAGTTTCTAATGTTGGAATTTCCCACCATGTATTATATTGCAATATTATGGCAATTGCAGCAAATGTGAACATTAAATTAAAAGTATTAGCACGAAATTAGTGCAGTTTTCCTCTGAGCGGCGTCTGATCGGTTGCTCAATAAAGGGTCTTGTGCTTTATTACATCCATTTTCTGAAATTTATTCTCAAAAAACTTTATTTACTCAAACAACAGTGTGTGTGTGTAGGTGTTTACGGGTCTGTCAGTGACACACACACCCCGCGTCCATCGCCACACTGACCGCTGGTTTACTGAATGTCACATGATCACGATGACATCAGCAGTGTGTGTGTGTGTGTGTGTGTGTGTGTGTGTGTGTGTACATCAGTGTGAGTTCTTCATGCCATAGACGTTGTTTTTTGAATGTGGATTATAAATATGTCCAAACTCAGTTCAGTGTTAAACTCTATTGGAGTCACACTGGCACAGTGTTTATTATTTGTCATTTGCAACTATGTAAATTTGGGATGTAAATAAAATATAATGTATAAAAATACAGCAGAATGGGCAACAAGTTTGCAGATTTACTAAAAATTAAGTTATCACTCAGTATGAACTAAATGCTGTTTATACAGTAATTTTTGAAATGATCATTGACTGTAGTAACAGGGATGAATCTTGAGGAAAAGAAAAAAAATGGAATGAGATTACTCGTTTTACACCATGCTGTAGAAAGACTCCAAATGATGTCACTTCCTGTTTGTCACAATTTAAAGGGAAAGTTATGTTATATTTTGTAATGTGGGAAAATAATTTTGGGTTGTGTGCAATTATTTAATAATTAAAAGTTTTGTACAATGAACTGAATATGTCAAAATTAAAGTGATTGTAGGATTTACAGTTGAAAAGGTCGAAATAATTTCAAGAAACAGATATATGATATGTTTCAAATAACTATATTATTAACAAATAATAATTTATTTTATTTATTATAATATAATAAACATTGATATGTTTAAAACAGACTATATTATTAACATATATTTAACATTTGATGTGTTTAAAACACCTACATTATTATTATAAACGTGTATTTTATGTATTAATAAAATATAATAAACATTTAATATGCTTAAAAGGACTTTTCATGCTATATTATTAAAATAATAAATTACTTTATTTATTTTTAATATATAATAACACTGATATGTTTAAAACTATGTTTCATGCTATATTTTTAACATAATAAACAATTATTTTTATTTACTTTTAACATACAATAAACATTTGATATGTTTAAAACAACTTTCCATGCTATTTTACCAATTGTAAAAGCGCTATATAAATAAATTTGACTTGACTTGACTATATTATTAACATATACACTCTAAAAAAAAATGCTGGGTTAAAAACAACCCAAGCTGGGTTAAATATGGACAAACCCAGCAGGTTGGGTTAAAGGGCACCTATTATGCCCTCTTTCACAAGATGTGATATAAGTCTCTGGTCTGGTCAAGTTTCAGCTTAAAATACCCCACAAATTTGCCCCTATTTGGGGGTGAGCAAAAACATGCCTTTTACTATATTACTATATTGCTGGCTAAAAAAATAAATCCAAAATTGGTTGAAAACAACCCAATCCCTGGGTTTGTCCATATTTAACCCAGCATTTTTTAGAATGTAGGCTTATTTTATTTTATTTTATTTTATTTTATTTACTTTTAACATACAATAAGCATTTGATATGTTTAAAACAACTTTTCATGCTATATTATTAACATATTTCACATTTATTTTATTTAACATACGCATGTGATATGTTTAAAATGATGTTTCATGCTATATTATTAACATATAGGCTTATTTTATTTTATTTTATTTATTTTGAACATATGATAAACATTTGATGTGCTAAAAAGGACTTTTAATGCTATATTATTAATATATATTTCACATTTATTTTATTTTAATATTAAAATAAACATTTGTTGTTTAAAATGATGTTGTAACACATTCAGCTCTCACAATAAAAATGTGTGATTCAGGATAATCACGGAAACAGAAATACGTTTCGTTCGGGCTGTGATTCCTCCTCAGTTTTACACACACATGAAGCCGAATGAAAGCGCGGCACAGGCCGTGTGTGATCTACGAGCTGACGGCCGCGGCTCTGGACGTACCTGAGCTGTTCGGATCTGAGCTCACGGAGGGGGAGACGCTGACATATGGCAGCCCTCGCTCTCTCTCTCTCTCTCTCGCTCTGCGGCGGCGGCGGGGGTTTTTTCACCATGTCCAATCACATTTCCAATTGCCTCAACAACTTGAAGCACACACACGAGTGAAAAAACTGATTTCTGGAGCTCTCAAGATCTGGGCTCAAGATGAGTGTCCCTCTCTCTCTGTCTCTCTCTCTGCTGGAGCTCCTCCACTCGAGAGCCAGTGATTAAAATGTGACCCTTGACTGGGGGAGGTTTGGGGGGTGGATGGCACGTCGAGGATCTCATTAGCATCGCCCCGCTATTGACACTCGGAGCAAGGCCGGAAAAGTTGGTGTAAGGAGTAAATATGTGGTTTGTTTTTTGCCGGCTGTCTTTGTAGAGGAGCTCTTGTGAACTGAGAGCCTCTTCTTTACCGCCGTCGCGACGAGGCGGGCATAAAACACCTTCTTTCTTCATGCTAATTTATTCAAGTGCCAGGGGTTACGAACGTCTATTCAAATGTGATCACCTACAGTCATAATTGAGAGATTAAAATGCAAAAAGAGCGGCGTTTGGGATAAACGGAAGCGCGTGTGTCTGGCAGGTGCGAGTCGCTTCACCTCGAACGCAGAAGCTTGTTTCTCCTCCAGTAACCCAGAGCTCTCAGATGCCACTTCCACCAGAGGAGCCCCAAGACATGTGGAGGGTTCTCTTCAAAGCGGCTGGGATTATATCCGCGCGCACAGTGTCCTGAGGGAAACCTTTGAAGGAAACGTGGAGCCGTGACGCTGCCGGCCACCGCAGGACTGTTTTGTTTGTTTGTCTAAACCCATTTGACACAGACGGTTTGTCATCGAGCTGGTGGGTCTCGAGCAAACCCACAACAAGATCACAAACCCCGTCCATTCGACGGCACGCGTGTAATAACATCTATGAGGAACAAAGGTCGTGAGACATTTAGTCAGCAAAGTGACAGTAAAGACATTTATAATGTTATTTCAAATAAATTCTGTTCTTCTGAACTTTCTATTCATCAAAGAATCCTGAAGAATAAAATGTATGACGGTTTCCACAGAAATCTGAACTGTTTTCAACATTGATAATAATCATAAATGTTTCTTGATCATCAAATCATCATATCAGAATGATTTCTGAAGGATCATGTGACACTGAAGACTGGAGTAATGATGCTGAAAATTCAGCTTTGATCACAGGAATAAATTACACTTTACTATATATTCACATAGAAAACAGCTGATTTACACTGGAATAATATTTCACTGTTTTACTGTATTTTTGATCAAATAAATGCAGCTTTACTGAGCAGAAGAGACAAAAACATTAAAAATCTTACTGACCACAAACCTTTGAACGGCAGCATATGTTTTTAAATATTTTGTATATTTTAAAAATGATCACATCAACTTTAAAGGGTTAGTTCACCCAAAAATTAAAATAATGTCATTAATTACTCACCCTCATGCCGTTCCCATCAGATCTTCGTTAATCTTCGGAACACAAATTAAGATATTTTTGATGAAATCCGATGGCTCAGTGAGGCCTGCATAGCCAGCAATGACATTTCCTCTCTCAAGATCCATTAATGTACTAAAAACATATTTAAATCAGTTCATGTGAGTACAGTGGTTCAATATTAATATTATAAAGCCACGAGAATATTTTTGGCGTAAAAAAAACAAAATAACGACTTATATAGTGATGGCCGATTTCAAAACACTGCTTCAGGAAGCTTCGGAGCGTTATGAATCTTTTGTGTCGAATCAGCGGTTCAGAGCGCCAAAGTCACATGATTTCAGGAGTTTGGCGGTTTGACACGTGCTCCGAATCGCTGATTCGACACACTAATTCATAACGCTCCGAAGCTTCCTGAAGCAGTGTTTTTAAATAAGTCGTTATTTTGTTTTTGTTTTTTGGCGCACCAAAAATATTCTCGTGGCTTTATAATATTAATTATAAAGAACATTAATGGATCTTGAGAGAGGAAATGTCATTGCTCAGGCCTCACTGAGCCATCGGATTTCATCAAAAATATCTTAATTTGTGTTCTGAGGATGAATGAAGGTCTTACGGGTGTGGAACGACATGAGGGTGAGGAATTAATGACATTATTTTCATTTTTGGGTGAACTAACCCTTTAAGCATCAAAACTCTTATTCTGATCACGTGATCTTGAACTGTCATGTAAATGAGGTCACGTGTCTGCGTGTGTTTGTGGCGTCTCTCAACACATTCGATTGCTAAAGCAGAGAGCAGATTTTCTCCTTGTCCTGAGAGTTCAGACGCAGGTTCAAGTTTCATTTTCATCCTCCTGAAGAGACGAGCTGTTTACCCAATAACACGTTTTATTCCGGCTTTTTGTTCTCAGATCAGCGTTTGACTTCCATCAGCCACAATAAAGGATGAGACGGTCTCTGACCCGGAGAGAGCGGCCCGTGATTTCACCAGATGAGGAGTGACACGGGGTTCAGAGGTTAATTTGTGTAACAGCGGAATTTGCATACAAATGACAAATGACAGAATTTTCCTCGTCCCCCCCCCACTCGCCAAACTTTCAATGTCAAACACATGAAGAGCGCCGTCGACTCCCGCTGCCTCGGCAGAAACGCCGCGTCCTCAGAAGTTGGGGCACCTTGTTTCACATTAATCTCAAGCGCAGGTCAGCGACTTAATTTGCTAAACTTTATCACTGTTTTTGTCCTGCTCCCGCTCTCTTTGTAGCGTTTTGAACAGTGTTCTCATTGCCTCTCTACAGACAGAGAGGATAAGCGTTTTAAAGACCACAAAGACTCTGTTCTTTTTGCTCTGAAGCCATAAATGAATTACTGTGGGTGGAAATATATCCAGCGCCGCAGAATTCAGCCTCTCTCAACACACCATAACTTCTTAAGAGATTTCCGCCCAAACCAGCTCTCCAGTTCTCCCTTGGTGTGATTGGATTGATTGTTTTTCTAATCCAGGGAAAATTACTCGCTAAAAGGGTCATATAATCACTGGCAAACGTGTGGCGGGCGAAACTCGAAGTGACTTTGTTCCTTCGTTCATATTTGTGTGCGTGTGTGAACTCACTTTTCTCATTTTCTGCTGTTTTATTGTCTCTCGGCTCCACAGTGAAGCACTGAACCGACGGAAAGGAACGGATCAAGAACATCAGGGTTGGTTCTCCAGACGTGCACCTGCAGGACGAGAAAACAGGTGAAAAATCCCATTGAAGCCACAATGACACACCAGAAGATCACTGAGAAAACACCTAACGTCTGTTTTTTGTCATTCGTAAACTTTTGCTTGGAAATGTAACAATAAACTTTGACAATCTCCCTTTTGACAGAATGTTCAGCATTCCAAAAGTAACAAACAGTGATGATGTAACTGAATTCCCACCCATTTGCATACTGAATTGTGATTGGTCTTTTCTTCCTTGCAGATGTTCAACAATCTAAAGCCACCTTTAGTGACTGTGATCTTGTGTTCAAAACCACGAGATGGACCATCATTTATAGGTGCATTAATACTGTTGCTGATGGAAACGCTCAATAGTCTCGCCTCGGAATAACAAATAAAAAATAAAAAAATGCAAATGATATTTGCAGCTTGATTGAATTACTTTGTTAAAATGAGTTGAAGCAACACAATTTTTGAAAAAAAAAAAAAAAAATCCACAACTTAATTTTGTTATGTTCAGCCAACTTAAATTTGTGTTGGGACTACATGAGTCCATTTTGTTGACATAACTAACCAGAGTAAAATGAAAGTAATTTTATGTTTTTTATTGTAAAGACAGTTTAATTTTAAAGTGTTTAATGTTTAGTTAAGTGATTTACAAGAGTTTCCTGTCATAACACGAAAAATTTAATCTATTAAGTTGGTTCAACAAAACATTTGTTTACGTGTGATTGTACAGACCTGGGGTCTCATTTATAAAACTGTGCGTAGGATCCCTACTAAAATTGTACGTATGCACAAAAGCTAGATTCTGCGTACGCACAAAAAAAATCAGATTTATAAAACCATGCTTACGCCAGATCCTGCGCACAAATCCCTTTATAAATCCCAGTCAGCGGAAAATTGTGCGTACGTGCATCTCCTCCCCGAAATCACCATATATGGAGCTTACGACGCCTAGTTTTACTATGCATAACCTCATCTGCATATCATTTCCATACATGTTCCCATCCACGTGACACCACGGTTAACACCGTCAAAGGTACAAGACATTGGAAAATATTAGATATGGACTATAAATGCAATTTGTGCCACACATTATATTGATAAAGATCATCCAATATCCTCTTTATGTTTTAGAATAAATATATCAAAATATCCATAAAAATTGTATAAAATACTTCAGATAAAGGTTTTAGAATAGAGTTGATTCATTCATTTCCACTGGCCAGATAGTATTTTAATAGTTTTAAACAATTCAAATCAAATTTATGCAGTTTTGCTGATAAGGTGACCATATCTTTCAGGAATTTTATAGGCTATTTTTAGTGGAAACAGATCGGACTACTTATTTATTGCAGTCGTAAATACAATTGTCCGAAACGGCGCGTCACTGACAAAGTATTTTAAAAAGAAAACATGCAAATCTTACCGTTTTCCTCATATTATATCCTTCAAATGGTAATTGTTTGAAGATCCTTCACACGACATCAACACCTTATCATTGGACCTATTCAAACTAGACAACGGACCGTTCGACCAGCAGTGTCTTCCATAATGTCGAAGTTAAGTGTGCATTGATCATCGTTCTCGCTAAAATATTTTGTCATACCATCTGCAGTTTAGTTTAAAGAGGAATTATTGTGCTCCCAGCGCTCCTCGCTGTCATTAAAACAGCGTGTCACAGGAAAAGTGATCGAAAGTAGCACATCTACTATCTGAATTCATATCACTTTTGTTTAACTTCTGCGTAATGTAATTTCAGTGCTTATCGGCAATAGTGAAGTGTAATATTAATGTTATGTTTATCAAATGAAAACGTGTTTCCACGCGAGTTTAAATAATGCTTTTATTTATTTAAACTGTTATTGTGGACATGAACTGTATTTATGATTATGACTCAGAATGAGGATTTAAAGTGGTTTTCCTTCATCTGCCGTCAGTCCCTCAGCTCACCATCAGTGTCGCCAAACTGCTCTGTCTCCAGAATGTTCGTACGCACGGCTCAAAGTTTGCTTAAAGGTGCGCACATTCTCCCGTCAAGTTTATTTTTATAGATCACAACCTTTGCGTGGGAACTGGCGTGCGCACGTTTCCAGCCCCGTTTTGTGCGTACGCACGCTTTATAAATGAGACCCCTGAACTAATTACATGGAAAAGTTTTCCTTAATTTAATTAAGTACATTGAACAAACTTTACAGTAATGTCTCATTGGTTAACATTAGTTAACATGAACTAAAATGAACAATACTTCTACAGCATTTATTAATGTTAGTCAATGTTTATTTCAACATTTACTAATAGATTTTTTCAAACCAATAGGTGTATTTGTTTTACATGAATGCACTGTGAATTAAAATGAACAAACAATGAACAATATGTTTTTGGTTACACTTTGTTTTATAATTATATTTGTAATTATACATTTAAGTACTGAGTAATGATCATTAACAACATGTTTTGGGTTTGGTTTAGGGTTAGTTGCATGCAATTATGCATAATTATTACTATAGTAAGTTCTTGTAATATATGTAACAAGGACACTGTAAAATAAAGTGTTACCTTACTGTATTTTTATTAACATTAACAAAAATGTGTTGCTCATTATTAGTTCAAGTTAATATTGAATGTTAACAAGAGAGACCTTATTGAAAAGTGTTATTTTGAGTGTAAATTCACTGTAAACTTGAACACAGTGTTTGTACAGAGATTTAATACAGCAAACGAGCATCTGCTTCGGATCAGCTTTAAAAGTTTGTGTCTGAGGACCGTCATCGTCCACCATAAACCCTTGAAGAAGCGTCACTAATCATCAGTTTTTAATTAAAGACGTTGAGAAACGTTCTTCTGCTGAGACAGAGTTTTATACGCAGCGGCTTGCGTGAGACGATAATACTGACTTCTCACTTTTGTAGGATTAGTTGGATTGATTTTTCAAGAGCGTTGGGAACAGAAGAAGTAAAGAGGACTATCATATTAGACTCTAAAGTGTTATTATGAAAAATAAATTATGATTGATTGGTGTGGTAAACATAACGGGCCCCTGGATAGCGTCCACTTCATTTCAGCAATCAGATCAACATAAATTGTGAATGTCATTGTAAATGTGTAAAGAGAGTGTGATTATTCCCTTATAAACACATGAAGTAAATCTCAGAATAAAACTAGGAGGAGAATCTGTTGTTTGGATCTTTATGCAGAAACCCTTCATCCGTGAGCAGTTATTGATCTTCTTGGCTTCTTTGATGGCGGATCTCACCTGTCTCGGATCATAAAAACTCAACACCCTCCCCTGACCTGCGGACAGAGATTACGGCACGTAACTAACCAGCGTTAATGAGCTATAGGTGCTAATGCGAGAGGGGATCTGTCTAATTAACTCAAGATCAAAGACAGGAGCGTAATCCCTAAACAAACCTGCCGATCGGAATACTCTATGAGACAGAGACTTCAAACAGGCCCAGGGAAAAAAGGCAAGCTGAACTTTTTTGACACCTTGTACTTTTTAATCATATGCGTGCATTGATATTTCAGCATTCAGAAGGGCTTTGAGCGAAAACTTTGAGCGAAACGGGAGACCGACAAACCCAAATCAACTTATATGTCAAGCACACATTTGCATATCTTTATGATGGCATACTAAATATACTTATTAAACATTATTAAGGTTGACTTGAGCGAGTAAGAAACCACCTGGCACCTACCATTTCTTGAGAAAAGGCTAAGGGTTGAGTTAGGCAGGTCGTTCCACCAGCAGGGAACAATCCAGGTAAACGCCCGTGATTTTGTGCCCTTTTGGGAGTTTGCAGAGCCAGAGGTTGTTCTGTAGGCAAACATCAGAGGCTTGAATTTGATGCGAGCGGGAATTGGCAACCAGTGCAAGTTTATGAAGAGAGGTGTGACATTCGCTCTCTTCAGATCATTAAAGACTCTTGCTGCAGCATTCTGGATCAGTTGCAGAGGTTTGACAGAGCATGCTGGAAGGTCTGCCAAGAGAGCATTACAATAGTCCATTCTGGATAGAACAAGAGCTCGGAGTTAGCATGCTCCGATAGGAAGGGCCTGTGCCCGGTTGCATAAAGCACCTTAAGTTTTTCCCTTAAGGCGTGATTTCCCCTTAACTAAGGGAATGACTTAAGGGTGTTGCATATCATCTCTTAAACTGTTCTCTTAGGTAAGGGAAACCATTAAGTGTTTCACGACAGCATCCCAGGTTTTGCCGTTATAAAATTCTAAAGTTGCCATAGACACGTTATTAGTTAAAACATATTGTGGTAAGTTTTCACAGAAAACAACTTAAGATGGATAAGGAAAGCAAAAAAGAAAGCCAAATATGAAAGAGAAAGACCAGACGAGAAACTCAAATTGATAGTTTACTCAAAATTTAGACTTCTGCCGTCATTCACTCACCCTCATGTTGTTCTAAACCCATATTTTAGATAACAAATAAAGATATTTTTAATATTCTTTCATCATTTATGTCCATTTATTGAAAGACATCCATATGATTACGGCTGTGTCGGAAGCTCAAACGTGCGCGCAACAACCAATGAGGTTTGTTTTTGCATGTGATGTGCGCACGTTTGCGCTTCCGTTGACCATATAATATATGTGAGACATATGTGATTGCATCAATGTTTATGTGTATAAACCGCTAAAGTAGCCTATAATTAGTTTATCATATAAAACGGTCGATCGTGTCTCATTAGAAGACTTGGATTGAACCTGCTCACTCCGTGTAACACTTAAGGTGAAGTTTTCCGAACCTTATGTTATAGGCTACTTAGGGAAATGACGGTTAAGGGGCATTTTTTTAAGGGATTACTTAAGTGAAAAATATATACTTAAGGGAAATTCTATGACGTTTCACCTAAAGAAACCCTTACGTAACACTTAACGGTTATTTTCTACAACAATTTTCTCAAGTTTAGTGAAGTTCCTAAACGTAATTTAGGGAGGAGCGAGCCCATCTAATCTTCCAATCAACAGCCAGAATATATAAGCGCTGCTTACCTCTTTCAGTCTCAGCTGTTTCAGATCCCTCCACCTCCCCAAACTCCACCTATTTCAGGTACTTGCCCTATGTAATCATATCCTATATTTATTCACTGGGGGGTGTATCAGAGCTCGAGTTGAAGATGCTTCATCGAGCCCCTCCTCAGTGGACAGCAAGCCAAATTAGCTAACCTAATACCCTAAAGATTATATGGGCAAACGAACTTGTTAAAGGGAAACATAAGGGCGATCTTAAGGGAAAATTACACTTAAGGTGTTTTATGCAACCGGGCACTGATCTTCCTAATGTTGTACAGGGCAAATCTGCAGGACCGGTCAGTTCTAGCAATGTGGTCTGTGACGTTTAACTGATCATCGATCACAACTCCAAGGTTCCTGGCTGTCCTGGATGGAGTTATAGATGACAAATCTAGCTGAATGGAGAAGTTGTGATAAAGTGTTGGGTTGGCCGAGATCACAAGCAGTTCTGTCTTCACAAGGTTGAGTTGAAGGTGGTGGTCCTTCATCCAGCAAGAAATGTCTGTCAGGCAGGCCGAGACGCAAGCAGCTACCGTCACATCATCTGGCTGGAGTGAGAAGCAGAGTTGTGTGTCATCAGCATAGCAGTGATAGGAAAATCCATGTTTCTGAATGACAGATCCTAAAAGAGAAATGGTCCAAGCACCGAGCCCTGAGGTACCCCAGTAGCTCCACGACACCCTGAAGAACCTACCTGAGAGGTGAGACTTGAATCATCGGAGTGCGGTTCCCCTTCGTCTTAAAGGGTTGACAGGAGGATCTGGTGATTAATGGTGTCAAACGCAGAAGAGAGATCCAGCAAGATGAGTACGGATGATTTGGAAGCTGCTCAGAGCAGGGCAGTCTCCGCTGAGTGGTTGCTTTTGAAACCAGACTGGTTGTTGTCTTTAGGATGTTATTCTGTGTAAGAAAGGAAGAGACTTGGTTGAACACGACACTCTCAAGTTTCTTAGCAATGGATGGACGAGTGGAAACCGGTCTGTAGTTTTCTAAAAGTGCTGGATTTAGAGTGGGTTTGCAGTGGGGTTATCATAAAAACATTATAATTATAATTAACTGTAAACTTAATTCATATTTGGCCTATTTTAAAAGAAACTAATGACATTATTTAATCCCTTATGGACTTTTTTTCATTGTGATGTAGCCACAAGCATCTCAAAACCTGAGACAGGTTTGCATTCACACACACACTAGACACTATCTGTTTCTGTAAGCTATTTAATATATTTCCTCTACTGGAGTTCATGGGCCAAGGCCAGAAAATCATGTTTCTGTAGTGTCCAGCTCTTGGGACAGACACACTAAATGTGTAATTTCACAGCTATAATGCACATTTCCACAGCGCACACCTTTCCCACACACACTCACACACACACTCACACTGACTGGGGTCATTTTCAAAATCACTACAGCCAATCAATTAGACACGGCCGCTGAGAGCCTGCAGACACACACCACCCGCACACCTGCGAGCACACACACACACACACACACCATTTACAGTCCATTTACAGTCCATTTCACACACCTGTCTGCCACACACACACACACACACACCAGCTCCATGACAAACACACTCATGAGGAAAATGATTCAATAAACACAACTGAATACAGGATAAATAAAACATGGAACAGTATCATGCCCATATAATATAAACATCCCTCTGTTACACAAGAATATACAAAATAATTATTTTGATTTAAAAAAAAAATAACAATTTAGAATTTAGATTGAATTTAGCGTGATCGGAATTTGATAGGTGAAAATGCATAATTGGTCGTTTAACATGGTAAAATAGTACCGAGCTGCTGAAAACATCATACAAAACAAACATGCACTTTGTGAAGGAAGGATGTTTAAAATCTGCAAAAAGTGAACTTTCGTCAGAATTTCTCATGAACTCATAACGGCTGTTTAACAGCAGTCATTGCTTTATCAGCCTGTGATTCTCAGCTCATTCGATTGTCATCACATTTCATGGGAAATTTTGACACTTCAGACATGAAAGCGGGACAATTTGAGGCCTCTATTTGAGACTGACATGCTTCTGTCTGTTCATGTCTGCGTGTGATAGTGCCGTTAATATCCTAATGCTGCAGTAATACAGTCATTATCACCAGCCGCAGAGGTGTAAATGATTTATTCCGTATAGATCTGTGATCCGATCTCATCATGTCGGGAAACAGACAATGAGGCTCTTTTAACCAGCGGCATGCGAAACGGCGTTCAGCCTCCATCCCCTCGAGGCCTGGGAGAGAAACGCGTCCTGCAGGTGTAGATTTACTCACATTTGTGTGTCTTTGTGCATTAAACACGCTCATGTCCAGAGAGAAAGGCCTGACCTAAATATGGCTGAAAGACTCAACATGTGACCTGCCTGAAGCTTTGATAATGTGGCCGTGAGCCACGACCGGCCGCCCAGCAGATGACGGCAGATGGAAGCCATATTGTCCAGATATGACCCGTGTGTTAATCGCTCAAAAGTTCAGCAAACTATGATTTCACTCCACCGCCGTGAACACCTCTGCTCTAATTAAAATCGCTCCTGCGATCGGGATTGTTTTGTCAGCCTTCCTGCATTAATAACATTATTACCTGTAGGTGATATTTTTTCAGGTCACGCTGGCATCTTTACTTGATGCTTTGAATGCAAATGTGACCAGCGGCTACGAAACGATCTGTCTGCGTTTATTTGCAGAACGAGCCACAGGAGAAATGAGCGTCTGCTTTAGAAAGATCCTGCCGCAGGATCTCAGGTAGAGCTGACGGGAGAGATGATTCTTTTTAGTCTTTCAAAAAGGGAGCGAGAGATCAGGCCTAAATGGCTACATAAAACATTACAACATGACATAAAACCAGTGCAATTTATGACAAGAACAAATGTCACGAACTATACGTTGAATATGACACTGCAATTTCTGTTGAAAAAAATATTTAGGTATATATATAAAAGTTTGGAATAATTAAGATGTTTTAACGTTTTTTCTCTTCTGCTCATCAAACCTGCATTTATTCGATCAAAAATACAGTAAAACAGTGAAATATTATTCCAGTGTAAATCAGCTGTTTTCTATGTGAATATATAGTAAAGTGTAATTTATTCCTGTGATCAAAGCTGAATTTTCAGCATCATTACTCCAGTCTTCAGTGTCACATGATCCTTCAGAAATCATTCTGAATATGATGATTTGATGCTCAAGAAACATTTATGATTATTAAATTAAAGGTGGTGGCCTAATTGCATATTATGTATATATATATATATATATTATGATCATATATAGATGGACTCAGTCCTTTGTAAAGACAGTTTTCCTCACTCGTGTGTTATTTAGATATCCCGCAGTTTTACTGTCTCTGAACATCTCTATTCAAACCCTCATAAATTCATCCTCCAGCCATTAATATCAGTCACCCGTGAATCATTGAAACACCATCATTCATGTCAGTTTCTGCTCTCTGAATCGATTCTCTCACTAAAGGCCAGTGACCCCGTTTACTGGAAACGCGTCACTGCAGTGAAACTGATGCTAAAGAGACTGAAGACACACATGCACTTATGTATTAACATGCATGCTGAGGATATTTGCATATTCAATGCTAATGATGATTCACAATGTACGTGTGAGAAGTCTGTAAAAAGTGTCTGTTTTCTTGGCTAATTTGATCAGTCGTCATCATTTTTTGAGGAAGGATGTTTGAGAGCGGTGAACGGCACACATCATTAATAAAAGAACAAAGTGTGTCCCACCGCAGGGACGCGTCATCATTAGACCAGGCACAAATATACATCTGAATTAATGTTATTTTTCACTTTCAGTTATGAGTAAAATCACTTTCAAATGGGTCATATTTGCATTTCTAAGAGTCAGATTGTTTGTGCAAAGAGGAATAATCTTTATTTTGACCTTTTCATTGCTCAGAGGGTCAGAGGTTAAAGGTTAGCAGGACACAACTTCCTCCTGCCACCTGCACCTGCCGATGCGCTTCAGTCTTCGATGAGATGACATTTTTACATTTTTAAGAAATACTGAATCCCAACTAACAAAAATATGTTCTAAAAACATTATTTTTGAATGTACAAAATGTCCAGTTTATTAAATTAAATGTTTTTAAAAAAATGTTTTTTCTTGGTTATATGAACATTAAGGAAACCGTCTCAGGTTATGACTATAACCATAGTTCCCTGAGAGAGGGAACGAGACACTGCGTCCCGAAGGGGGTGCTATGGGAACGCCCCATTCGGGATGCAGTGCGAGTTCCCTTGAAAGGGAAATTCCATTTTATCATTCTTCAAACATATGTTGAATGTTACCTTTGAATGTTCTCTGAATGTTCTGAAAGTAGAGCATTTAGAAAGTAGTAACATTTAAAGGTTCTCTAAGCGATCCTGGGTGGAGTAACTTCCTGTTGACGTTCGAAGTGTTGTCAAACAAAACAGAGGCTAGCTAGACCCTCCCTCCGCCTCCGCCTCCTCCTCCTCCTCCTCCCCCCCCCCCCCCCCCCCCCCCCCCCTCCGTGCTTCCTGAAACAGTCATGAACGCGCATTTAAAATCATTCTTGTCGGTTATTGGCTGGAGCATGTTTATTATGATTCGTGGTCCAGGCTGCACCAGTTTGTTTTTATTGCTGTTTTCGGAGCTTGTGGTGACTACAGAGACCGCGTTTTTTTACAGTGTGTTCAGGGGACAGGTGAGGAGATGTTTGCTGTATGTGACAAAAAATGTTTTGGCCTAAAAACGCGTGACATCACTTAGAGCACCTTTAAAAAACATCCTAATTAAACATTTCAGAAATAAAACATTCCATGAACGATGTATAAATCATGTTTTTTGTTTTTAGAACATTATTAAAGACCAGAGAACACTGATTGAATGTTCTATTATTGTTACTGAAAGAACGTTTGTTCATAACATTAAGAGAACCTTGGCAGAACGTTCTGAGAATGTTCCCTGTTAGCTTCTTTTTTTTTTTTTTTTCTTTATTTGCAGCTGGTTTAATACTGAATATTGATGATTTTACAGTCTGAACTGAACAGCTAAACAGTTTTGCACCCATGCACGCAGCTGCTGGACGTGTTTCCGTCAGGATCAGATCAACAGAGACTGACGCATCAGCAGTTGCACAGGTTTTCAGGGCGAGACCATAAACTCTCAGTGAATTGATTTTGTGTCACACACGTGTTCATTCTCTGAAAACCACAGCACACAGAGAGTTTGAGCCCTTTGTCACGGCCCTGTTAAAAACACAATGCTTACCTGAGCTCTAACACATGTTAGACAGCAGACCTGTGGAGATACAGCAGCACACCTGAGACAGCAGCTCAAGACAAATGTGTTTTATACACAGGGTTGCCAAGTCCGTGGAATTGGGATATTTTTAAATTGTTGCCATGGGTTGATTTTTAAGTAAATGTTGCAACCCCCCCAACTAAAGTACAAATTTGGCGTTCAGAGAAATTCACATTGGGAAAGTTTTGGGCTATTTTTAATTGGCTGTTAGGCTAGTTTTGTTACGCAGACCTGGCAACCCTGTTTATACACAACATTGTTACTCATCATTAAATGAGCAGATGGATAATGTATACATATCCAGTCAACATGAGCTCAAAGTTCACTTACCATGAATGATTCATCAGAGCACATATTTTAAAGAAATAAAAAATTGTCTTTAAAAAGCATAAAGTTGAGAATACAAGCAAACACAGAACGTTCTGCAAAACTAGAACATTCTATTTCCATTAGAAAACTGAATACAAAAATGTTGTGCATTGTTATTTTAGTATCATTTATATACTATCATTGTTTTTATTTTAAATATTTTGAATTGGATTTTATTTTTATATTTTCTGCTTTCATTTTAAGTGTAGTTAAATTTTTAGTCTTTTTTGTGCTTTGGATTTTTTAATACGTCTATAAAGTTTTTATTAAGTTTTAGTTTTAGTTATTTTAGTACGTCAGCTTCAAATAAACAAAAATGTTGCCTTGGCAGCTAGCTGAAATAAAATCATTTGAACCTTTTAATATTTTAATGTTAAAAATTTGATGTTTGTTTTGTTTTTAAACAACATTTTTTTTATGGTTTTATTTTTAGTCAATGATAATAACCCTGGTTGTGGCGACGATCCGGAAATCAGACGTTCTGTGACCGCAGCTTGCTGGAAAGTTTCTTGTCTTTCTGGGCAGTACTCTGGAATAAGGTCTGTTTTGCACGACATGCTGTTGGACATGTGTGAGAAATCACAGGCAGCAGGCTGGATGGCTTTTTTTAAATATAAGTTTGTATTTTTATGATGCAATGGTGCCAAGATTCTTGGGTTGATTTTTATTTGCACTCTAGCTGAGGAATGGAACGGCCCGTTAGCTTTTTGTGAGTGTATATGTAATCTCTGTGCGGCTTTAATTGGCCTCTCTTCTGTGTGTGTCGTGAGTTCAGGAAAAACACACATGAAACCGGAGAAAGACTGTTTGTGAGAGAAAAACTCACGGGGTGTTTCCAAGCGTGAAAAGTTGAGCTGATATTTAAGGCCGGCCTATTAGCAATTAAAGATAACGAAACGCAGGGTTATTACGGCGTGTGACCGGCCCTGTCCCGCGTGTTTCAGAACAGCTTCTCTCCGTGTGTATGCAAGAGAGGTGATGTCACCCACCTATTAAGAGTTTGATTGGACGCGCTAGAGGTATTAGTTAAGAGCGTGCCGGGCACATCCGCATTTAATGAGGACCAATTTGGGCTAGATATGATGAAACATGCAGAATTTTCTATAATAAAGAACCATCTTTGAGAGGGCATCGGGATGGACAAGACGTGGTAGTTTTGTGGCAGTCTGCCATGCGCTTTCTGTTTCAGACCGGGTTGAGGAGCAACCGCAACCGTTATTATTTACCCCAGATCTTTCTGCCTTTAACTCCTGCCATATGGAGAAGCCGTCAGTAGCTCTGCTCCAAAACCAGAGAGATGCCCAACTAGACAGAGTGTCAAGGCATCATAGGAGAACTAGCATTGCAACATCGCACATATGTTTGTATGTCACTTTGGATATATATATATATATATATATATATATATATATATATATATATATATATATGCAGTCAAATGAGATTGCTCGCTCAACATTCAAACAGTCTGGTTCAGTGTTAGCTGTAAGCTAGTCCTGCAGCTCACTGTCAGAGTTCCACTGAAACCCTCCACCTTCCCCAGATCTGCTACAGGATTTATATATGTTTATTTATGCAGCAGCAGCATGTCTGTGTATCTACTAGCAGTAGAAAGTTCATACTTGCTCTGCAGCAGCATCAATAATCAACAGCAGCAATAATTGACAGCAGCAGCAATAATCAACAACAGAAACAGCATCAATAATCGACAGCAGCATCAACAACAGCAACAATCAACAGAAGCAGCAGCAATAATCGACAGCAACAGCAGCAACAATCGACAGCAGCAGCAATAATCAACAACAGCAGCAGCAGCATCAATAATTGACAGCAGCATCAACAACAGCAACAATCAACAGAAGCAGCAGCAATAATCGACAGCAACAGCAATAATCAACAGCAGAAACAGCAGCGGCAATAATCGACAGCAACAGCAGCAATAATCGACAGCAACAGCAATAATCAACAACAGAAGCAGCACCAATAATCGACAGCAGCACCACAAATAATCGACAGCAGCACCAATAATCAAAGCACCACAAATAATCGACAGCAGCAGCACCACCAATAATCGACAGCAGCAGTAACAGCAGCAACAATCGACAGCAGGAGCAATAATCAACAACAGCAGCAGCAGCATCAATAATTGACAGCAGCATCAACAACAGGAGCAATAATCGACAGCAGCAGCAATAATCAACAACAGCAATATCAACAACAGAAGCAGCAGCATCAATAATTGACAGCAGCATCAACAACAGCAACAATCAACAGAAGCAGAAGCAATAATCGACAGCAACAGCAGCAATAATCGACAGCAACAGCAATAATCAACAACAGAAGCAGCACCAATAATCGACAGCAGCAGCACCACCAATAATCGACAGCAGCAGCACCAATAATCGACAGCAGCAGTAACAACAGCAACAATCGACAGCAGGAGCAATAATCAAGAACAGCAGCAGCAGCATCAACAACAGGAGCAATAATCGACAGCAGCAGCAATAATCGACAGAAGCAGCACCAATAATCGACAGCAGCATCATCGACAGCAGCAGCAATAATCGACAGAAGCAGCAGCAATAATCGACAGCAACATCAACAACAACAGCAGCAATAATCGACAGCAGCAGCAATAATCAACAACAACAGCAATAATCGACAGCAGCAGCAACAATAATCAACAGCAGCAGCAATAATCAACAGCAGCAGCAATAATCAACAACAGCAATATCAACAACAGAAGCAGCAGCATCAATAATCGACAGCAGCATCAACAACAGGAGCAATAATCGACAGCAGCAACAATAATCGACAGAAGCAGCAGCGATAATCAACAGAAGCAGCAGCAATAATCGACAGCAGCAGCAATAATCAACAACAACAACAGCAGCAATAATCGACAGCAGCAGCAGCAATAATCAACAACAGCAATATCAACAACAGAAGCAGCAGCATCAATAATCAACAGCAGCAGCAATAATCAACAGCAGCAGCAATAATCAACAACAGCAATATCAACAACAGAAGCAGCAGCATCAATAATCGACAACAGCATCAACAACAGGAGCAATAATCGACAGCAGCAACAATAATCGACAGAAGCAGCAGCGATAATCAACAGAAGCAGCAGCAATAATCGACAGCAGCAGCAATAATCAACAACAACAACAGCAGCAATAATCGACAGCAGCATCAACAACAGCAATAATCAACAGAAGCAATAATCAACAGCAGCAGCAGCAGCAGCAGTGTAACAGATCTAGTCCACTAAGTCCAAATACATTAACATTGCCATACTTCATATCATGCTAAAACTACTCAGAGAGTTGTCATGATTGAAATGTCTATTACAGAGAAGACAATCCCAGAATGCACAGTATAATTGAAAAGCACCGAAAATAGTTTAGTCTAAAAAAAAAAGACTGTTTTACGCAATATTTGTATATTTTTGTTTATCAGAGAGTCACATTGTTAGCTGAGCAACACGCTCATGTTGAAATCATCAATGAGTCATCATCCTGTGTGTGTCATATTAAGTGTGCTATTTGTGTAGTGCACATAAGTGTTGCCTACATAGAGTAACCTATGAGGTTCCACTGGAGTTGTGATGCTGCCTCAGAAGGGATCTGGTATCTCCGGACACTGACTGCGGTGCGTGAAGCTCTTTGATTCGGTGACAGTCATGTTTAAAACGAAGCCCTGAAGGGTTTTTTCATCAGAGCACTGTGATGATTTTTGCCGCATAATTCTATTGAACTGAAATGTAGAGTTTTTCCATGAACTTTTTTTCCAGGAGGACACAGATCTCCTCACAGCACAATAAAGATCAATGCTTCACGGTAATTTTACGGGATAATTAGAAACATCTTCGAGCTTTGCTCGTGAAACGGAGCAAAAGTCCTGGAGTTCACTTGTAACGGAGCCAGTTAAACGCTACGGCCTCAGGACAGCCGAGAGAGAAGAGCTGAGATGTATCAGATGAGCGTTTGAAGGTCATTAGACCTCAGGTTTATCTGTAAAAAGGAAGCGTTAACTTCGTCACGGTAAATATGAGCAGATTTTCTCAGGAAACATGTATAATGGTGTCAGGAAGGTCGCTGTTCAGCTCGCAGTGCTTTTGTGAATCTAAATGTTTAGTGTATGAAAATCATTACGTCTTGGATCGCTCCGGGCCTTTGGGAAGTATTTGAGCAGAAGCATCATTCACAACCATCATCATTAAACCCTTACTGATATTATTATACTTTGAATGGATAGATCAGCCAAAAATGAAAATTCATTATTTACTCACGCTCATGTCACTGCAGAGCCGTATGACTTTCTTTCTTCTGAGATGCTCAGCTGCTCTTTTCCATACAATGAATGTGAAAACAGACACAGACATGAGTATATATGAGTACTGCGCTATATTCCATGTCTTGTGAAGTCAAAATATAATCCACAACCCTGACTGAAATATTATAATAATTCCCTAAAATTATTTGTAGCTCTGAAATCTCATTCACTCTTCTGAGTGTTTGAACCTTTATTTATATAGTGCTTTATACTGTACATTTGTTACAGTATTTATTTTTAGAGTTGGTTAATGAAAACACGGTTCTTCTTTGTTAGTTCAGGTCCATTAAATACGACTGTATTTGTAAATGAATCAATGCTGTGAAGTATTTTTTCAATGTTAGTTCATGTTAACTAATGTTAGTCTTATTGAAAAGCGTGACCGTTTTAGTTAACTATAATAACACATTCTTCTCTCCGGCTCGAACAAAACAATAAACCTTCTGCGTATCTTCACATCGCACAAGTGATGATGTCAGGAAACATTTACAGAGTCTCTGCTGACTGAGCATGTGCAGAAATCAGCATATCTGAGTGCAGGTCTCATTATTTCTATACAATGCCAACATTAATATTTCACTGCCATTCAAAGGATCTCAACATTAGTGAGTGCATTAACATAAAGAATCCATATGTTTACCATCAGTGTTTTTATTAATAGTGATCTGTCTGAGTTATTGGGCGACTAATATAGTAATGGAGCAGCAGCTTCATAATTCATGATGAACCGTTGTCAACAGACTGCAATATATATAAGACACAATAATGAATATACATTTAGCTCATCACTGACTCTGAGCGCCTTCAGCTTCTTCTTCTATACGAGTGAAATGTGTAATTGAATCTATTCTTAAATGCATAGATCAAAACTTCACACCGCAGACACTCAGGAGATAATACAGATGGCCAGCTTCGCTTTTATTAGAAAATAGAGAGTATCTTCTGAGAGTAAATGAAGGAAAACAGAGATAAAACTCAGCCCGTTTGTGTCCGATCACGACGACACGGATTTTATAATTCCAGTGTGTCACGATTTTACGTCTTGAGGGCACAGCAGACAAATCTGTGAAATAAAAACTTTCGTGAAACTAACAAATGACCCTGATCAATATTAAAGCTCTTTATGTTTTAGATTCCCATGTTCGGCACAGAATCGTTCTAAACGCACATTATTTCATACAAACATTGGAGACGTTTTTGCCTGTGGGTGATATTGTGAATTCTGATGAAGAGATGTTTGTTACTTCTCTCTTTATGTGCATTATGAGCTCAAAATCAAGATGAATGCAGTATTAATGTACTGGTTTTGGCAGCGTTTATGCAGGGGAGTCCACTAGTTTTGTTTATTATTTGCACATATTCATTCAGAACTGGATTTAATGGCAAGAACATCTAACATTCAATTAGGAGACCGGAAATATTTCTATAAGACTTCTGCAATTCATCCTACTTTATTCGTATTTGTTTATTCATTTATCTGCTTACTTATTTATTTACCTGTTTATTATTTCATGAATTAAAAACCCACCAGAGAGTCCCGGCTATGAAAGTTTCACGCGTGGTACAGTAGTCTCAATAATATTTACGTCGCTGGCCGTGATTTCTGTGGGCCGGTCTATGTAGGTTACCATCGCTAAGTTAATATGCAAATTGCCTTATCTGCTGGGACTCACAAACAGACAGCATTCTGATTGATTTAATAAACTGCTTTTATCTTTCAAAGTGCTAATTAGCCGAGATGGGCCGTGCTTTCAATGTCGCCTTTCTGCGGTGCTTAACAAGAGCATTATACAGAGTTTCTGTTTTCTCAGCGCTCTCTCCGTCTTCCTACAGCTTTCTGATGAAGTTAAAAACCTATTTTAATAAATTTAAAACCACAGAAACCCTCCAAACGCTCTTCGTGTGATGCTCGTGTGCTTATTCTGAGCTTGACTGCAGTGCTGCGGATTTTGGGTTGGTTTGTGTTGCGTTCAGTTCAGATGTTCTTAAGTTTATTTTTGTAGTACTCAAGACCGGTCTTGGTTTTGAGATCATTTTTGAAGGTCTCAGTCTCAGACTAAGAGGTCTCAATTGCCGGAGCATTGTCTGATTTATTTGTTAACATCATTACTGCTATTGGATGTAAAACTTCCTGCTTCAAATGCAATCAGCAACTTATTTCTAATGGTTTCTTTTGTTATTGTTGTGCTGAGTCAGAAATCAACGAGGAATTATGTCAAAAATGTCACCAAAATTAATACAAATGGCCACAAAATTCAAGATATTATTGCAAAATAGTACTTGTATGAGATCTTGTTTTTATTATATTAGTATATTATAACATATGATATAATTAAGCAATATCACAAGACAGCTACTTTCACGAATATGAGCATGATTGCAAACGTGATATAAGTCTTGGTCTCTCAACACATACTGGTCTTGTTCTAGTCTTGGTCTCAACATCTCAAAGTGTTGGTCTTGGTCTCTTAACACACACTGTCTTGTTCTGGTTTTGGTCTCAACCCTTCAAAGTCTTGGTCTTGGTCTCAACACACACTGGTCTTGCTCTAGTCTTGGTCTCAACTCTTCAATGTCTTGGTCTTGGTCTCTCAACACACACTGTCTTGTTCTGGTTTTGGTCTCAACCCTTCAAAGTCCTGGTCTCTCAACACATACTGGTCTTGTTCTAGTCTTGGTCTCAACATCTCAAAGTCTTGGTCTTGGTCTCAACACACACTGGTCTTGTTCTAGTCTTGGTCTCAACTCCTCCATGTCTTGGTCTTGGTCTCCCAACACACACTGTTTTTGTTCTGGTCTTGGTCTCAACACACACTGTCTTGTTCTGGTCTTGGTCTCAACCCTTCAAAGTCCTGGTCTCTCAACACACACTGGTCTTGTTCTAGTCTTGGTCTCAACTCCTCAATGTCTTGGTCTTGGTCTCTCAACACACACTGTCTTGTTCTGGTTTTGGTCTCAACCCTTCAAAGTCTTGGTCTTGGTCTCAACACACACTGGTCTTGTTCTAGTCTTGGTCTCAACTCTTCAATGTCTTGGTCTTGGTCTCCCAACACACACTGTTTTTGTTCTGGTCTTGGTCTCAACACACACTGGTCTTGTTCTAGTCTTGGTCTCAACTCCTCAATGTCTTGGTCTTGGTCTCCCAACACACACTGGTCTTGTTCTGGTCTTGGTCTCAACATCTCAAAGTCTTGGTCTCAACACACACTGGTCTTGTTCTAGTCTTGGTCTCAACTCCTCAATGTCTTGGTCTTGGTCTCCCAACACACACTGTTTTTGTTCTGGTCTTGGTCTCAACTCCTCAATGTCTTGGTCTTGGTCTCCCAACACACACTGGTCTTGTTCTAGTCTTGGTCTCAACATCTCAAAGTCTTGGTCTTGGTCTCAACACACACTGGTCTTGTTCTAGTCTTGGTCTCAACTCCTCCATGTCTTGGTCTTGGTCTCCCAACACACACTGTTTTTGTTCTGGTCTTGGTCTCAACACACACTGTCTTGTTCTGGTCTTGGTCTCAACCCTTCAAAGTCCTGGTCTCTCAACACACACTGGTCTTGTTCTAGTCTTGGTCTCAACTCCTCAATGTCTTGGTCTTGGTCTCTCAACACACACTGTCTTGTTCTGGTTTTGGTCTCAACCCTTCAAAGTCTTGGTCTTGGTCTCAACACACACTGGTCTTGTTCTAGTCTTGGTCTCAACTCCTCAATGTCTTGGTCTTGGTCTCCCAACACACACTGTTTTTGTTCTAGTCTTGGTCTCAACTCTTCAATGTCTTGGTCTTGGTCTCCCAACACACACTGTTTTTGTTCTGGTCTTGGTCTCAACACACACTGGTCTTGTTCTAGTCTTGGTCTCAACTCCTCAATGTCTTGGTCTTGGTCTCCCAACACACACTGGTCTTGTTCTGGTCTTGGTCTCAACATCTCAAAGTCTTGGTCTCAACACACACTGGTCTTGTTCTAGTCTTGGTCTCAACTCCTCAATGTCTTGGTCTTGGTCTCCCAACACACACTGTTTTTGTTCTGGTCTTGGTCTCAACTCCTCAATGTCTTGGTCTTGGTCTCCCAACACACACTGGTCTTGTTCTGGTCTTGGTCTCAACTCCTCAATGTCTTGGTCTTGGTCTCCCAACACACACTGGTCTTGTTCTGGTCTTGGTCTCAACTCCTCAATGTCTTGGTCTTGGTCTCTCAACACACACTGTCTTGTTCTGGTTTTGGTCTCAACCCTTCAAAGTCTTGGTCTTGGTCTCAACACACACTGGTCTTGTTCTAGTCTTGGTCTCAACTCTTCAATGTCTTGGTCTTGGTCTCTCAACACACACTGTCTTGTTCTGGTTTGGTCTCAACCCTTCAAAGTCTTGGTCTTGGTCTCAACACACACTGGTCTTGTTCTAGTCTTGGTCTCAACTCCTCAATGTCTTGGTCTTGGTCTCCCAACACACACTGTTTTTGTTCTAGTCTTGGTCTCAACTCCTCAATGTCTTGGTCTTGGTCTCCCAACACACACTGGTCTTGTTCTGGTCTTGGTCTCAACTCCTCAATGTCTTGGTCTTGGTCTCTCAACACACACTGTCTTGTTCTGGTTTTGGTCTCAACCCTTCAAAGTCTTGGTCTTGGTCTCAACACACACTGGTCTTGTTCTAGTCTTGGTCTCAACTCTTCAATGTCTTGGTCTTGGTCTCTCAACACACACTGTCTTGTTCTGGTTTTGGTCTCAACCCTTCAAAGTCCTGGTCTCTCAACACATACTGGTCTTGTTCTAGTCTTGGTCTCAACATCTCAAAGTCTTGGTCTTGGTCTCAACACACACTGGTCTTGTTCTAGTCTTGGTCTCAACTCCTCCATGTCTTGGTCTTGGTCTCCCAACACACACTGTTTTTGTTCTGGTCTTGGTCTCAACACACACTGTCTTGTTCTGGTCTTGGTCTCAACCCTTCAAAGTCCTGGTCTCTCAACACACACTGGTCTTGTTCTAGTCTTGGTCTCAACTCCTCAATGTCTTGGTCTTGGTCTCTCAACACACACTGTCTTGTTCTGGTTTTGGTCTCAACCCTTCAAAGTCTTGGTCTTGGTCTCAACACACACTGGTCTTGTTCTAGTCTTGGTCTCAACTCCTCAATGTCTTGGTCTTGGTCTCCCAACACACACTGTTTTTGTTCTGGTCTTGGTCTCAACACACACTGGTCTTGTTCTAGTCTTGGTCTCAACTCCTCAATGTCTTGGTCTTGGTCTCCCAACACACACTGTTTTTGTTCTGGTCTTGGTCTCAACACACACTGGTCTTGTTCTATTCTTGGTCTCAACTCCTCAAAGTCTTGGTCTTGACTTGGTTTCGGCTTAGGTGGTCTTGACTAGTTAAGATATAGAAATATCATAGAATATAATATAAATTTCATCATAATAAAATAACATACTATCAACACTTGATATTATTTAGATATTTACTGGATATTAATTTCTATCATGAACTTACACTACAGGTGAAAAGTGTAAAATTGTTAACTAATACTTCCTCAGTTGATTAATCACAGTACACTAAGACAAATGTTTTGTATTGCAAGTTTTCTAAAATGTTAATTTTAAATATGCAAATAAGCCATCATCTAATTAAATATGCACTCATTTGCATACATTTCCAGAACAGAAATCTGAACATTGAATAAAGTCAGGTTCATAGTTTGACGTTTTTGACATATTAAAGGTTTTTACACGATTTCTTTTTTCGAACAAATGAATCAATTAACAAATAAATCAAAAGTTTCAAACATGTTTTTAGTAATACAATATTGTAAAAATCAGGTGAATGATATCTGGACAACCCTTCAGAATATGGATATGAATAAAACTTTAAAGTTTGGAGTGTGTAAAGCTGCTGAAGTGGAGATTTCAGACTCAAACTCACCGCCTTTAAAGAGATGGATTGAGATTGAAATCTACAGACGCAAATAGATAAAATTCAATAAAACGTCACTTAAATGTGTGTTCTTGCCTGTAGAGCCTTAAAAATAATGTGGTGGCATGTTAATAATGATGGCTTTAAAATGTCAGTGTTTCAATGTTACTACTCGTTTTATCTTTAGATATCACAAAAACAGAAGTAGAAGAAGTGCATACAGTGAGCAGTAGTATCCGTATAGGTCTGGCCTTGATGTGGGAGGTATTTTCCAACCCTCCTCTCCTGAAACTCTTGAGCAGACAGCAGGAGATCTAGGAGAAACAATCAGGATATTAAAGCGATCTCATCTGTGATTTTTGTTGTCATACGTGAGGGAATCCCTACACCTTTCCACAGCTCTCTCTCCTTTCCCTCGGAGTGATCTGAGCTCGTGTCTGTTTGTAGCAATCGGTGGGATGATTTTTGATGTCTTCCAGTTGGACACTTCTAGGGAATATTTTCCTCTCCTCTATCCCAGAGCAATCGGAATAATTTTGAAGCGCATATTTTAATTCTCGATCCATCTTTGATGTCTTATTTGTGTGAATATTTCTCTTTCTGTCAGGTCCTGGTAGCACGTCACGCGCGGTTGGGAGGGTTTCTTTTTCCAAGCATCAAAGTAAAATCCCACATGCATAAATTCAAGCAAACATAAAACACAAAAGTAACAGAAAGACGAATAAACCAAGAGAGAGTCACACTCCAAAGTCAACTTAAAACAGCGTCTCTGTTGTGAGTCTCTCCAATGATCTCTGAGTCTAATTAGCGCAAAACTTTCCGTGTCTCTAACGAAGGCGAGAGCCAACGTTCAGATTGAGATTATTCACCTTCTGTCAATCGAAAAAAATAAAACTCGAGAGCTGCCATATCATTACAGGAAACATAACCTGTGCAATTAAAAGAGTGAAAAATGACCAAGCGAGTGGTAAGCAGAAAGCGGCGAGTGTAACACCACTAATTATTGACTGTCCGCTCACAGACTGCAAAAGGGTTCATTAGGACGCCTGAGCCTCTAATTTGTTTTGCTGTGACATTCATCATATACTGTCGGTAACCTTTAATTCATCTATTGTTAGCACTTTTGTGTGCTGAAGTAAGGGCTTGTACCAGTGTTTGTGTGTGAGTTTGGGCTGAGGGAGTATCGGTGTAAATTGGCATCAAGTTTCTTTTGTGAGAACTAACATTTGGACTGATGAGCCTCTCTCTTAATTTCTCAACAGAGATAAAAACATGCAAAGACAAAGAACAACATGAAGCTTACAGTCGCCGCAGTCCAAATGTAGCAGGTGAGATGGAGCGGGACCGGATCTTCTGAGCAGTTATTGATCATGTAGTGATGGATCTGGAGGAAAACATCCAGCTGACAAAAATGTGTTCTAAGAATCTTTATGAAAACGTTACTTCTGAATGTTCAAAATGTCCAGTCTATAAACGATTTTCTTGGTTATGTGAACGTTAAGGAAACAATCCATTGTACACTCTAAAATATGCTGGGTTGTTTCAACCCAAATTTGGATAAAACATGGACAAACCCAGTCATCGGGTTAAATTTTAACACACCAGTTGGGTTTGTCCATACATTCTAAAAAACACTGGGCTGAGTAAATATAGGACAGAACGCATGTTGGGTTAATTTTACCCAGCATAATGGGTTGATTTAACCCAGCAATGAGTTGATTGCTGTGTTGTCCTTTTTCCACCGTAACGCCGCTGGATCTCGTGCTGGAGATGACTCGACTGACTCCATAACCTGTCCATAAATAATCAGTGTACAATTCTGAGAACATATTTAACATCCTAAGTATTTATAGTCTGTATCTTTTTGAATAAAATCATAACATTTTATGCAAGGCATCAGGCGTTTCCATCACATGAAAATATCAACGCGACACTCGTTTAGGTGACTCACATCGCACCCCCTTCATTTATTTTTCTAAAAACCTTTATTTTATTGAAGACATGCACCAATTTGATGGAGCTGCACTGCTCTCTCCTGAAGAGGGCGGAAATAGGCCTAAAATAACTCAACCCCTGGGTTATTACGTCTGACCCAGGAGCTGGGTAACGCAAAAACTACCCAAACGCCGGGTTGTTACGTCTGACTCAGGATCTGGGTAACGCAAAAACGACCCAAACACCGGGTTGTTACGTCTGACCCAGGAGCTGGGTAACACAAAAAGTACTCAAACACCGGGTTGTTACGTCTGACCCAGGATCTGGGTAATGCAAAAACTACCCAAACGCTGGGTTGTTACGTCTGACCCAGGATCTGGGTAACACAAAAATGACCCAAACGCTGGGTTGTTACGTCTGACTCAGGATCTGGGTAACGCAAAAACGACCCAAACGCCGGGTTGTTATGTCTGACTCAGGATCTGGGTAACGCAAAAACGACCCAAACACCGGGTTGTTACGTCTGACCCAGGAGCTGGGTAACACAAAAAGTACTCAAACACCGGGTTGTTACGTCTGACCCAGGATCTGGGTAACACAAAAATGACCCAAACACCGGGTTGTTACGTCTGACCCAGGATCTGGGTAATGCAAAAACTACCCAAACGCCGGGTTGTTACGTCTGACCCAGGATCTGGGTAACACAAAATGATCCAAACACCGGGTTGTTACGTCTGACCCAGGATCTGGGTAACACAAAAATGACCCAAACGCTGGGTTGTTACGTCTGACCCAGGATCTGGGTAACGCAAAAAACGACCCAAACACCGGGTTGTTACGTCTGACCCAGGATCTGGGTAACACAAAAATGACCCAAACGCTGGGTTGTTACGTCTGACCCAGGATCTGGGTAATGCAAAAACTACCCAAACGCCGGGTTGTTACGTCTGACCCAGGATCTGGGTAACACAAAATGATCCCAAACACCGGGTTGTTACGTCTGACCCAGGATCTGGGTAACACAAAAATGACCCAAACGCTGGGTTGTTACGTCTGACTCAGGATCTGGGTAACGCAAAAACGACCCAAACACCGGGTTGTTACGTCTGACCCAGGATCTGGGTAACACAAAAATGACCCAAACGCTGGGTTGTTACGTCTGACCCAGGATCTGGGTAATGCAAAAACTACCCAAACGCCGGGTTGTTACGTCTGACCCAGGATCTGGGTAACACAAAATGATCCAAACACCGGGTTGTTACGTCTGACCCAGGATCTGGGTAACACAAAAATGACCCAAACGCTGGGTTGTTACGTCTGACTCAGGATCTGGGTAACGCAAAAACGACCCAAACACCGGGTTGTTACGTCTGACCCAGGAGCTGGGTAACGCAAAAAGTACCCAAACACCGGGTTGTTACGTCTGACCCAGGATCTGGGTAACGCAAAAACTACCCAAACGCCGGGTTGTTACAACTGACCCAGGATCTGGGTAATGCAAAAACTACCCAAACGCCGGGTTGTTACGTCTGACCCAGGATCTGGGTAACACAAAATGACCCAAACAGCGGGTTGTTACGTCTGACCCAGGATCTGGGTAACGCAAAAACTACCCAAACGCCGGGTTGTTACGTCTGACCCAGGATCTGGGTAACGCAAAAAGTACCCAAACACAGGGTTGTTACGTCTGACCCAGGATCTGGGTAACACAAAAATGACCCAAACACTGGGTTGTTACAACTGACCCAGGATCTGGGTAACGCAAAAACTACCCAAACGCTGGGTTGTTACGTCTGACCCAGGAGCTGGGTAACACAAAATCGACCCAAACACCGGGTTATTATGTCTGACCCAGGATCTGGGTAACACAAAAATGACCCAAACACCGGGTTGTTACGTCTGACCCAGGAGCTGGGTAACACAAAAAGTACCCAAACACAGGGTTGTTACTTCTGACCCAGGATCTGGGTAACACAAAAATGACCCAAACACTGGGTTGTTACAACTGACCCAGGATCTGGGTAACGCAAAAACTACCCAAACGCCGGGTTGTTACGTCTGACCCAGGATCTGGGTAACACAAAAATGACCCAAACACTGGGTTGTTACAACTGACCCAGGATCTGGGTAACGCAAAAACTACCCAAACGCCGGGTTGTTACGTCTGACCCAGGAGCTGGGTAACACAAAAATGACCCAAACACTGGGTTGTTACAACTGACCCAGGATCTGGGTAACGCAAAAACTACCCAAACGCCGGGTTGTTACGTCTGACCCAGGAGCTGGGTAACACAAAAATGACCCAAACACTGGGTTGTTACAACTGACCCAGGATCTGGGTAACGCAAAAACTACCCAAACGCCGGGTTGTTACGTCTGACCCAGGAGCTGGGTAACACAAAAATGACCCAAACGCCGGGTTGTTACGTCTGACCCAGGAGCTGGGTAACACAAAAACTACCCAAACGCTGGGTTGTTATGTCCGACCCAGGAGCTGGGTAACACAAAAACTACCCAAACGCTGGGTTGTTATGTCCGACCCAGGAGCTGGGTAACACAAAAACGAGATCATTATTAAAGGCCAGATAACTCTGAACGAACGTTCTATTAATGTTACTGGAAGAACGTTTGTTCATAACTTTGAGAAAACCTTGACAGAACATTCCCTGTCTGCTGGGATGGAGCTGTTAAGCTAAATTAAAGGGATAGTTCACCCCAAAATAAAAATTCTGCCATCATTTACTCTCCTTTGTGTCTTTCCAAATAAAAATGAATTTTATTTTTCTGTGCTAAGCAGGATTTTCATGCTCGTTTCTATACTTTATTTTTACTACCAAGATCAAAGTGTGATCAAAAAATAAACATTTCATAAAAGTACAGCGGTTCATATGACATGTGCTCTCTATTTACTTGACAATTTGGGTGATTGAGGAATAGAATTAAATAATCACAAATAATCAAAGCTTTCAAATTCCATTGACACTTCAATTAAAACCTCATGCCAGGACTGACATCAAATTATTTTGTTTGGTGCGTGTCACATGACTGATTGCAACACAATTGAAAATGTCACTGTAAATAATATTGTAGAGATATTTCAGATAACATGTTTGTTTTTCCAGAACTACCTTAAATGGCAAAAAAAGAAAAAAAAAAAAAAAGTCAGCTCAAAAAATGGTGAGATCTGCATTTGTCTGGGTGGTTTTGCACTCATCTGCATTCATTACAAAGTCTGGCTTCTTTAATTGTGAAAATGAATAAATAAATATGTTAAGCAGAAAAATAAATAAGCGAATATATTAGAGAGCCAACAAACAAACAAACAAATAAATAAATAAGTGAGGAAACTAAAGAAAATGGTGAAAGTTTTGGCGTCCAACTTTGCATCGATAATGACAGCGTTAATCCCGCAGTCTATGAACGCGGCGTTTTAACCGTTGCGAGCGTGCGGATGGGTGGAAATCGAATGCAAATGCGTCCTGGCCCCTGTGGTCCTTGAACTGTTCCTCTCTGATAACCCAATTATTGTCTCAAGAGCTGTGTCAATAGCTCTAGCCATCTCCTCTTCAGCAAATCAGTCCTGTAACCTCCAGCACTTTCCATTTGATTCTGCCATTTTTTGACAGTTCAAAGCAATCAGCCGCGGCCTCACAAGGACGGGGATTGATTTTGTGTTCCCGCTTATCATGCTAATTCGCAGAAAATCAGCCTTTTCATCCCGCCGTCTGATTGCAGCTCTTGGAGGAGGCTTGAACTGCGCAGACTCTGTGAGGACCGACTCTCTCACGCACCGAGCGTAAGTGTTCTCCAGCGCTGGTGGGTTTGACCAGATCTTCTCCTGTCTGTTTTCTCTGAAGCTTCATCTGATGTGATGATATCAACAAGTGTCTGCACAAACACACACACACACACACACTCGTGCACGCACACACACACACACACACACACACAAGCATGAACTGATAAAATATATCATTTAAATTCAATGTTTCAATTACAGCATGTGCCAAATGCAAATGAAATAATGTGTGTGAAACACCAGAGAGGCACTTTTTCATGGTGCAAACTGAAAACTTGAAGATAATCCACCTAAAAATGTGCCTCGATAGGGGTAATTTAGACAGATTTTTTTCTGCTTTTTAACCCTTTCTCAGATCACCTCCGTTGTAAGTGTGTTACAGGAACACGTTTTGCTTTAAATCACAGAAGCGAGTCGAACGCAGGCAGCCCGCTCCGGCTCTCGACGTCATCGCGCCGTTTTAATTGCCTTTGACCCCGTGAGCCGCCGCGCTCCACAAAGTGCCTTAAAATGAGAGATGACAGACTCTTAAAACAGGTTTTGTGATCACAATTAGACAACAAAGCCCAAAGTTTCTCCCTTATTCTTCAGAGGCGCCACGGACGCGCCATTTTGGGCCCGGATCCCTTAATTATTTCTTTGAAGGAGGTTTGTTTGTTATACAAAATGGGGGTCCGCAATGAGACGCACATCAAACTTGGAGGGCGCTTTCACTGCCGCACTTCACGGCGCTCTCGCACAGAGCAAATGACTTCCATTAAAGTACCTCTACCTTTCATGTCACAGAGCAAAAACACACTGATGTCCTTTCATGTCTCCATTTTTCATATCACGTCCCTGCGAATCTAATCAAATAAATAACGGCCTCGCAAATTTGCAATTTCTACAAACATGTGATGAATTAAATAATTAAAAATGCAGATTTGAGGCTGTCTAATGAATCTCAGGAGAGGGTTTAAAGGTTTCCCGCTTCATTACGCTTTAAAATCTTCCGTGATAGAGCGGCCTTTGTGTGAACGTGTTTACCGACTTCCTCCGAACCGCTTTCCCTTTGATTTTTTTTCCCTTCATAATCAAATCATTAATCTGTCCTTCTCCGCCTCACAATTCAAACGGTGTTAATTGTTCCAACACATTGGCTAAATTACAGATAACAAGTCGAGGCCGTCCAAACGCAGTCTTGCTGTTTTTGGATTGGAAATAAACTTCATGAAGGGTGTCTCCTCAGAGCTTTGGCAACCGAGCGCCGAATTACAAGCCGAACATTTTCCAGAAACGTTAAGGACGCAGCAGAAGTGGACGGTGATGAGGCTTTACCATTCACAGGCCCGTTTCTGCAATCTGCAGCTTATTTGAGCCGCTTTATGCGGCGCTGATGAAAATACCTGCGCCGCGTCGATCAGGCGAAGTGTTCGCCCGTATGTTCCACCACACTCCAAGGTGCACGGCACTTCCAGCAAAGAGCAAACGTCTCTTCCATTAGGGGCGAAGAGATTTGTCATTATTTGGCCGCGAGCTCTCGCACGCCTGAAGTGCTCGGCTGAAGTGATTAGGTGTAGTCCTGCTCGCACACATTCATTTCCGTACGCCGTTCCGACTGGAATTACTCTCAAACAGTCATTTCAGACCTGCGACCGCGTGCTCGTCTCCCCCTCCGGCAGCTCCTGTTTCGGCATGTAGAAGAAGCGCGAGAACCGCAGGAGAAACCGACACCTGCCAGAACTTCTGATTAGTGCCGAAACAAGACCACCGGATTATTCTGAGAGACGGGATGCTTCCGGAGGGGAGCCGAACAGGGCTGAGAACGGCTCCGGTCGCTGGCGTGGCTTCTGTCCGAGGGCAGGTGGAGGTGACGCGTGTCGCAGTGATCCGATCTGCGTCAGGTTCAGCGCCGGGCCTGTCGGGACTCGCTCGCATCGCTATTCATAGCGACCGGGCCGTGAATATCCTCACACGTCTCGTTTGTGTTAAGTGGAGATTATAATAAGGAGGGTGAAATGATTGCATGAGAGACACACACACTCATGTTCAGGTGACGGAGCGGCACACGAGACGCTCACAGTGATGATGACGTACATCTGAAGTTTAACTGAGACTCGCTTGCAACATCAAAGCTTATCGATATAAGAGTGTGCAGGGGTTCAAACTTGGATATATGTAACCATACAACCCTATTTTGTACAGTTAAACATCATGTGATGCATGCAGAGAGTCTGGAAGTGCAAAAACGCAACTTTTATTAATGGCTTTTGTTAAGTCAACAAGTATTACAATCTAAATTAACTGGCTTTATTCAAATGAAAAAAAAAAATATTATTTAGCATCACTGAATCAACCTAAATACATTCATTTATACCAAACAAAAACAAAAAAAAAAAAAAAATGTTGGGTTAAAAATGGACAAACCCAGTGAATGGGGGAATATTGTTTCAAAATTGCTGTATTGCTTGCATAAAAATGAACCCAAAATATGCTGGAAATTAACATTTATTAATATGTTGAATAAATAAACATTTATCAGTAAGTTTAAAGAAAAATACTTAAACAATAAACATTTATTAAATTGCTTATTAATAAATGTTCACCTTTTGATTTTTATTGTTTCATCTAGTAAATTATGTGTCTGATTTTTCATTTCCAACATATTTTGGGTTCATTTTAAGCCAGACATATAGACATTTTAAATTACTATATTTATTATATTACTATTATTTATTCAATAGTTGGGTTAAATAAAACTGCCCAGCATGTTGGGTCAAACATTTAACAATCCGATCACTGGGTTTGTCCATTTTCAACCCAACTTGGGTTGTTTTTAACCCAGCATTGTTTAGAGTGTTTTGATTTTATTCAAATAAAAAAAAAAAAAAATATTTAGCATCACTGAATCAACTTAAATACATTATTTTTAACCAACAAGAATAATGTTTACGGGTTAAAAACACTATAAAAAATGCTGGGTTAAAAATAACCTAAGTTGGGTTAAAAATGGCCAAACTCAGCGATTAGTTCCCAGTTTTGATCCAGTGGTTGGGTTAAATGTTTGACAACTCAACCTCTGTTTAAAAATTACTGTATTGCTCGCTTAAAATGAACCTAAAATAGGTTGGAAATTAACATGTATTAATATGTTTAATAAATAATAAACATTTTTAAAATTGCTTTTTGATTATTATTGTTGCCTCTAGTAATTATGTGTCTGATTTTTAATTTCCAGCCTATTTTGGGTTAATTTTAAGCCAGACATTTAGTAATTTTTAAAGAATAGTTGGTCAAACATTTAACCCAAATGCTGGGTTTGGCCATATTTAACCCAACTTGGGTTGTTTTTAACCCAGCATTTTTTAGAGCGCAGGTAATAAACCTCTTTTAGGTAAGTTTTTACAGTGTAGTATCGGTACAGCGGGGCTACAACAATGTAACAACTGACATACAAAAACACAGAGAACATCTCAGAAACCACCTAACAACAACACTGTAATGTTCTAAAAGCCTTACCAACCACATAGCAACGCCCTGGCAACCACACACCACCCTTACGCACGTGGCAGTGAGTTTCGCATGGGTACCGCCGCTCACTTTGTCTTCAGAAAGTGTAAAAATGCAGTTCATTTTCATATTCCTCACGCCAGCTGCCAGAGCTGCAGTAATTTGTCAGGAAAAATTCACCCAAGTCAGTTTGTTTCTTGCCAAGAATACTAATTAAAATGGGACTGGCTTAAACTTTGAATAGTTACAGATAAGAAATTAAATTTCACAGTTTTAAAATGATGATCATTGTGTCTGTGAGTGTTTGGCAGCGGCGGCAGCCAGAGGAAAACTCACTTCGGTGTTGTTATTGTGTCTGCGCTCACCTTAGAGGCAGCAACCTGCTCCGGCGTCTGTTCTGCGTCTGCCTCCATCACTCATACACGCTCCGTTACACACGTCACACACGAGCATTGTTTAAACCGGACCGGCCGTCACGTCGCTGCTCATAAACACTGGAGACACACAGTCAAACATCAGTGAGAAACCTTTCAGAGGCCTGTTGTTTCGCTCTCAGACTGTGATTGTGGCGTGTAGACGCTCTTGTCTTTGGAAACCAAATACTTTAAGAGCACAAAACAGACAAGGATCTCAGGGAATTATCCCGCTGAAGCACCTCTGGTGCAACATATATGATGCATTGTAAAAGCATTTTTAATGCATTACTAATTATGCCTTGAAAATAATGCACATTATTGTATATATATTATAAATATATTCATTGTTACACCTTTAGAAAGTGTAATGCATTAAAACACATGACAAACAACCAGTTTAAGATATAACAAGGAATCTGCAAATATTATAATGCATTTAAGTTTGGTTACAATAATTTATGAAAAGATTTAATGCATTATAATTTGCTTTATTAATAATTTGATAGGTCATTACACATAAAGGGTTTAAGTGCCACTAAAATCCCAGTATGTGAAGTACAGAAGAAGCACTTCAGTGAGCTCAAACAAAAACTACAAAACAGTCACTTTATTTTCCCTCCAACTGCAGTTAAACTGAATCTTCTGTGTGATGCACTGCTTTGGATTCAGTCTGTTATATATTTGTTTGACTTCTTCCCGTTAGATCCAGGTGACGAGCAGCAGTCGACCTCACGCTTTAACGCAAACCCCTCGTGTTCTGCTTTAGCGACTGAAATGAATATTTGCAATGTCACACTGATGTCTGGAAGCTCATTCAGGAGGAGTATTTTGGCTCTAATTAATGATATTTTGGCTCTTGTCATCAGACGATGACACTGACCTTCGGACGATGTCACAGTGAAAAGGTCGAACCCCTGGTGCTGAACGCTTTACTTTCATTTTGATGCAAGACAACAAACTCTATTTCATGGCATTTGTTGGATTAAATGAACTTGTGTAAATGAATTTGTGTGACTGAAGGTTTCTGTGAACACAACACTAGATATGTTCAGAATGTCTTTGGCTAGTTTGATCATTCTTTCAGCGAACATTTTTTCAACCACATTTTCCGGCTGTGATGTTGCTGCCAAACCACTTTGTCATAATTCTGTGTCCTCTTTATATATCATTTATTCATGACTTAAATTAGAAGTCACTGGAGAAAGTGATGAAATCTTCAGATGCAATGAACAAACTTTCAAAATACCTCATGAAAATGAGTACTGAAAAGATCGAAAAGACATCTTTTGTGATGTAATCATTAATGCATCAAAGTGTAAATTAATTCCACAGATTATCGCTCAAAATCAGCACAAACCGCACAAATGTTGGTAGATTCCATCAGTGTTTAATCATCAGTGATTTCTCATTCGATTCGTCTAACAAGCATGACGTCACTGAATGACAAGATTAAGAAAACAAGACGCATAAATAAAAACAATTACGGGTGTAAGATATGATCCCGCCTGTAAACAGGGTGAAAGAGCGGAGCACGTTTTTGCCCCGCCCACTCTCAAGTAATTAACTGGCTAATTAACGTAACGAGGCTGTGTTTTCAACAGTGACAGAGAGAGGGGGCGGAGAGATTTGATGACCTCGCTCTTTATTATTTGTGCTTAATGACGACATCCTTCAGATAAAGCAGTGTAAACCTCATTAAAACACCAGTAAATGACAGCGCTCGTTTGCTCAATATAAATATATATTGTTAATGTATTAACTATTATTGGTTCATGTTAGCTAATGCATTAACTAATGTTAACAAATGAGACCGCACTGTAAAATGTTGCTGCTTTATTTTCTCATAAAAGCACAGTGAACACGGGATGATTTTTAAATGATTAAATGATGGGTGCTGCAACAGTGAAAAATAGACAATTTACTCTAATCAAACTGAACATGTTTTCTTGGATTTATAGTTTTAATATATAACCTAAACTTTAACCTGTGTCTTCAACATCATTTTCCATCCTTCTAGACTATTTAAGTAACAAAAGAGCAATTCCTTAATGACATCATCCTACAGGAAGTGACATCGATTTGTGGTTGAACTGTCAATTCCTTAAAAAAAAAAAGGGTTTACTTGGAAACGAGTTTCACTCCAAAAGTGTTAGTACATTACACAAATAATTAGGAAGAGTGTTTACAGTGTTCTAGTAAATAAAGCTGAAGTGTCTGAGTTTGATCTCCACTAGAAATACCTCCTTAAATTATGACACAAGCAGATTCATTTCACAGTTTGAATGACTTACGGAAGAGAAAAGAAGCCGTGCATCAAAAGTGTGATTATGTCAATCATTCTCACGGCGTGTGGCGTAAAGAGTTCACAGAACGCTGAGTTTGAACCCAAAACAGATTGAAATCTCAGATTCAAGCTGACACACATTGCTAAAGATGCCAATGGTAATTAATTAGCATCTCGTTTGAACGAGGAACAACAGGAAGTGGATCCGTCTCCCCTCAGGCCGGCCGTATCGGGGTCAGAGCGCGGCCGGCCGCTCCACAGATAGAACGGGGCATATTGACTCTCAAATTTTCATGCTTCATCTCAGTTTCAGTCGGAGTCGCCCGCGGCCGGAGCAAACGCTCGAAGCTGCACAGACGCCGCGCTCACGAGACACCAAACGCAGACAGACGGAGGTTCCTGGATCGGACTGTTGTTCACATCTGATGATAAAAGCCAAAGACAAGTAACGTGTGTGGACTACACTCCCTAAACACTGCAGCTTCACAGCTAACAGACATATGTTCTGAGAACGTTATGAAAACATTATTTCTGAATGTTCAAAATGTCAATTTTTTCTAAACGTTTTGGTAACATTGTTACGTATGTTACATGCACTTACTGTAGTAATAACTGTACATTTTGCATAATTACATGCAACCAAACCCTAACCCTAATTATATAGTAATATGTGTTGATAATTAATATTATTCAGCACTTAAATGTAGATTCACCGTATTAAGAACACTTTAAAATAAAGTGTAACCAATGTTTTTTTCTTGGTTGAGTGAACGTTAAGGAAACTTTGCATTGTATCATTCTTCAAACATTATTGGAATGTTACTTTTCAATGTTCTCTGAACGTTCTGAAACAAGGAGAAACATTAAAAAAATGTTAGATGAACGTTGTTTTATTTTAGAAAAAAAAAAGTTCCATAAACAATGTATAGAACAGGTAAATTTACACTAAATATAACAAAAACAAAACTAAAAGACATCAAACAGCCATACAATAAATGTTTTTACACAGTGCATTGAAATGATCCGAACAAACGCAACATACCTATGCGAATCAGATTGCAGCATTTACGAATCTGTAATCAGACTAGATTCATTTGATACTATTGATTTTGACATCCTATTGAATAAATTACACCATTATGGAGTTAGAGGATTAGCCCTTAGCTGGTTCAGAAGTTATTTGTTTGGTAGACAGCAGTATGTAAGTATTAATGAACAAATTTCAGTAAGTAAACCCATTAAATGTGGAGTCCCTCAGGGATCCATTTTGGGCCCTCTTCTTTTTTTAATATATATAAATGATTTTGAAAATTCCACAATGGCTTTACACAAGGTTTTATTTGCTGATGACACAAACTTATTTATGTCACATAAGAGTCCAAATGAAATGGAAGAAATAATAAATAGAGAGCTAAGAAATGTTGCTATCTGGTTTCGGTGCAATAAATTATCTCTTAATATAAACAAGACAAACTACATCGTATTTCATTCCAAACAAAATCAATTGGCAAATAAGCATTTTTGTCTTAAAATAAATGAACAAATTATTGAAAGAGTAAACACCACTACATTTCTTGGAATCTTTATTGATGAATGTCTACAATTTAAATGTCATATTGAGCAGTTAATAAAAAAATTATCAAAATACGTTGGATTATTTTTCAAAATAAGAAATTTTCTCCCACAGTCAGCACTTGTCATCTTATATAAAACCTTGTTTGAGTCCCATATAAATTATTGTAATGTCATATGGTGTAACACTTTTACTAGCTACCTGAAAAAAATACAGTCTTTACAGAAAAAAAATATATGGGTATTAACGTGGTCTGAGCCAAATACCCCTTCGCGTTTATTGTTTCATCGCCTTGGTTTATTAAGACTTACTGAATATAATACTTTTCACAATGCCTGTATGATATTCCAGGTTGTTCATAAGTTAAATTACAGGTTGTGTGAACTTGTTCCAATTAGCCGACCCCAGCATACATATCACACAAGGGGAAAACTTTTAATTACTGGTAAAATAAGACGATTGAAATGTACGAGCCTGAGTGTAGTCTGTAGAGGTCCACAGATTTGGAACGAGCTTGAGGAAAACCTTAAATTGTTGCATTCTGTCTCTGTTTTTAAGAAAAATCTGAAGGAAAAACTGCTTTCAACATATATTTCTTGATCATTTTGAAAGTGTTATATTTGTGCTGGGATCGTCTGTTTGCTGTAGTCTTGTCTTGATGTATTTATATTTATTTGTGTTTATGGATTGAGCTTTTGTTCTTGTATGTTATATGTTGTATGGTGTGATTGGGTATTGGGCCCCCTTTTAAAAGCTTTCAATAGCTTCTTTGGGGTTTCCCTTTTTACACACATTAACTTTTCTTAATTATTGTTAATTGTGTCTTTAAAATGATGAAGTGTGTGAAATAAAAATAAAAAATAAATAAATAAAAATAAAATTTGGATTGATGAAAAATAATGTAAACACACCTAATGTCTCTGAAGAGAGTATCTATCATTTGAACTTATCAGCATTCTCTTACTTCATTCTGATTAAACATCAGACACACGACTGAAGGAGACACACATTCACACCCGTGATTCGTGCTGAATCTCAGTGTTTGTGTTTGCAGTGAAAACCTGGCCTGGATCTGAAGTGTAAACGGACTGAACCCCGTCCAGACCTGGAGCTTATTAAAGGTATTATCTTGATCTCCAGGAGGATTTGCTGCAGGAGAGAGTCGACCTGCTCTTATTGTACCTGACACACTCAAACACACACACACACACACACACATATACTCGCCAAACACCTCTAATCCACTGTCAAACCCTATTTACGCCTCACACACGCACACACACACACACACACACACACACACACACACACACACACACACACACTCTTGTTTTCCTCACATAAGGGGGCCCACCGTTTTTTGGCGAGTTGTGGGGTCCACCCTTTCCAGTGTATCTATGCACATATAAAAAATCATGCAAGATAATAAACAGTTCCTAATAACAAATATAACTTCAATGTGACAATTCAGACAAAATTTTCTCCCATGTGTGTTTTTTGGTCACTTGTGGGGTTCTGGTTTCAACATTTAGAACTTATGGGGTCCACTTTCACAGACACAAACATTTCCAGTTTTTATATCCTAGCAAGGACCAAAGGTTACTATCTGGAAACAACCATTTCCATTAGTTTGGCCTTGATTATCATAGAAAATTGTATAGATTATAGTTTATATCCTTTAAATTAATCAGCTCATAAACCCATTAGCTTAGTCACTCCTATGATTGGTTGGATCTGAGCAAAATATAATGAGGCAGAAAACATAGCAGTAAAATGACATTTAGAAAAATGACCTCCGGCTCAACATATCTCAAATCCTAGTCTCCTATAAAACCAATGAGTCCTCAAATTTTGGTCTGAATTACTTCAGCCTACAAGACACCAACTGAACTTTGTCTGCATTGTATTGATCATGAAATGGACTTCTCTAATGAAGTGTTGGTGGAAAGATCTGGTTTCTCCCTGGTTATTTTTTATCCATTTCTAATGCAGTTTTGTGTTCCTAACCAGTAACCTTTGTCTTATTTAATGGGGCCTTCAACATTAGCTCCTTCAAAATGAAGACTCAACATTTCTTATGGGTTTAGAATAACAGTTTATTTAAAAAATAAACTTTTTTTGGGGGGTGAACGAATGCTTTAAGAGAATAATAAAATAAAAACAATGGAAAAAAAGACTTCACTCTAAAAAATGCTGGGTTAAAAACAACCCAAGTTGGGTTGAAAATGGACAAACCCAGTGGTTGGGTTAAATGTTTGCCCAACGTGCTGGGTAGTTTTATTTAAACCAAATATTGTTTAAAAGTTACTGTACGGCTGGCTTAAAATGAACCCAAATTAAATTAAAAATCAGACACATAATTACTAGAGGCAACAATAATAAAAGAGGAGCATTTATTAATAAGCAATTTAATAAATGTTTATTGTTTAAGTATTATTCAAATGTTTGTTTATTAAACTTGAATAAATATTAATTTCCAACATATTATGGGTTCATTTTAAGCAAGAAATATAGTAATTTTTAAACAATTTTTGGTTTAAATAAAACTACCCAGTTTGTCCATTTTCAACCCAACTTGGGTTGTTTTTAACCCAGCATTTTTTAGAGTGTGACCTTTACCTGAAAACACTTTGAACTCATGTCCCAAGCTGAACACTAGTGGACACTATTTTACTCTACTTTTCTTCGTAAAGCAGTAATGCGGTTTTTTATGAAATACTTGACTGCCTTCCAGTCTCGGGTTCCTAAAACTTCTGGTTCTGCCTCAATGCAATGCTCACAGTCCATTTTTCCAGGGACTTGGTTCCTCGTAATGAACTTCTTGAGGTGCTTTTCCACTGCAGCACATTCATCGGCGGACCAGCATCTTCTGGCTGCAGTTTGTTTGCCTAAGTATACATTAAAAAAAAAAAAAAAAAAAGTTATGTTTATGAACTTAATTTGAAAAAAAAAAAAAAAAAAAACCCATCTGAAACACTACTGGTTTTGATTAAAATTATATATTATACACATATATACAAAAAACAAACACACACACAAACACTTAAAATTGGTTTCGTGCACACAGGGGTAAAAAAATAGCCCATGTGTACAATGAAATATACTACTGGATCTTTAATGTTGTGGGCTTATTTTTCTGCTGGAGGTCCGGAACATCTTGTTCAGATACATGGCATCATGGATTCTATCAAATAACAACAGATGAAAATCAAAACCTGACTCATCAGGACAATGATCCAAATCAAACATCAAAACCAACACAAAAATGTGTCACTGAGCACAAAATGAAGCTTCTGCCAAGGTCGTCCCAGTCCCCTGACCTGAACCCTAAAGAAAATGAGTGGAGTGAAGGGAAGAGAAGAAGCACCAACATGGAGCTGGAATCTGAAGGATCTGGAGAGATTCTGCATGGAGGAATGATCTCTGATCTCTGGTCAGGTGTTCTCCAAACTCATCAGGCATTATAGAAGATGACTCCGAGCTGTTATCTTGGGAAAAAGGAAGTTGCAAAAAGTATTGAATAAAAGGGTATGATTAATTGTGAGCAATGTGTATTAGAGAAAAACATTTCTCTCATAATGAGATTTCCCCCCCATTTAAAATTATTATTCTCCAATGAAAGTTGGGATTTTTGTAGATTTTTTAAATAAAAGATCAAAAGTATTAACGATGCAGATTTATTTTCACAGCCTTCTTTGGTCATATTCACTAAGGGTATGAATAACCATCAAAATAAAGTGAATAGTCGATCTCATAACTCTGAGTGTTAGTAGACTGGTAGGGTTAGGTTTAGTTGAGTTACTTATGTAGTTACTTATAGTCAGTAGAATTCTAATATGTCAACTTTTCCAGGGCCCAAAAACACCCTCAGACCCCAAAGGATTAAAGATCAGCTGAACCATCAATCTGCTTTACTTTAAGCTCACCTCTCTTTTTGGCCGTCTTTGCTTTTGGTTGCAAATATACTGTTGAAGTTGGTTCCTCAATGGACTTCACGCTGTCTACAGCTTCCGGAATAAATTCATCTGAGTGCAAGAAAAAAAAAAAAAAAGTATTTAAAAAGAAAAATCAATCTATTTAAAAAGACAAATCAAATCTAAATTAACTGCAAGCAACACTGACAAGATTATGACCTATCATACAGAAACTTTAAAAGTCAATGCTCAAATGTTCGAGTTTTTTTTTTTTTTTTTTAAGTTTATTTAGCCATATGATGTTATAAAAATGGGGTGAAGCATCATGACTGAACTTTCTATTTGGTCTGTAGTAGTTTGGACAGGACTTTGATAGCACAGATAAGGCTCACACCGTGTCTACACCAGACGTGATTTATCGCGTTGCGCCGCAACAGCTAAAAGCTGTCTACACTGAACGTGACACGATGACCATTGGACTACGTCACAAATAGAATGGGGAATCGCTCCGTGCCGCATCCAGTGTAGACAATATCACGGATTATAATGGGATCTATTGTCTTTTGACATGTTGCGTCGCTCGCATCCGGTGTCACTCCAATGCTCACTACTGTACAGACTCAGGCTCCAAATCACTACTGTGCAGACAAAGGCAAATGACGTAACCGGTCAAGATGACAGCAGCCAATACTGGGTGTTGTCATCAACAATGTTTTAGTTTTACCTTTTCTATAGTGGAATGAAGTGGAGATGTGTCATCTGTTTTTTTTGTTCGTTTTGTTTTGGGTTTTTTGTGTGTGTGGGGGGGGGGGGGGTCTATGATTCACAGTCTATGTTTAAAGTAAAGGCTTATATTAAAAGGAACATATGGAAAACACATGAAAAAAAAGTTCTTTATTTTTGTTATTTAATTAAAACAAGCAAACTTTCTTATATTTTAGATTCATTGCACAGTAACTGAAATATTTCAAGAGTTTTTTTGTTTTAATTCTGATGGTTACAGCTTACTAGAGCTGCAACTAACGATTATTTTTTCTGTTGACTAATCTAACGATTATTTTTATTAAATATTTTTTATTAATTTAGTGTTCTTTTTTTTGATTAGTCAAGTCAAGTCAAGTCAAATTTATTTATATAGCGCTTTTACAATTGGTAATTGTTTCAAAGCAGCTTTACATATTAGAAGCACAGAAAAAAGGGAAGTGGTTAAAAATAAGCTGTACAAACAAGCGTGGTAATATGTAACATATACAAGATGGTGCTACATTAAGCCAATGTCGGCTGACTCCCAGGGGTGGAAAAAAACCCCTAGGAGAAAAACCCAGCGTGCTAACACTGGGAAAAAAGTCCTAGGAGGGAAAAACCCCTTGGAAGATATATATAATATATATATCAATATATATATATCAAAATCTAAATTATACATTTTATTATAGAGATTAAAAATAGATTATATATAAATATATGTAAGCGGATACGGGGATTAGCTACTGAATCCTTTGGATAACTTTACAAAAAATTATAAGTACAACTTCTAATATAATATTTCAACTTTTATTAATTTTTTTTTCAACTGACTGACTTCTCATGTGATTTATGAGCTTCTACAACTTTTGACCTCCTAATTGAACTCCTTTCCACAAACTGATCGTAGAAATAAAAAACAGAATAAAAATGGTAACACTTTACAATAAGGTCTCATTTATTAACATTAATGTATTAACCAACATCAACTAACAATGAGCAATATATTTGCTACAGTATTTATTAATCTTTGTTTATGCTAGTTAATAAAAATAGTCATTGTTAGTTAATGATAGTTCACAGTGCATTAACTAATGCTAACAAATGAAACCTTACTGTTTGTGCTTAATAAGATTAAGAGAAATCTGTTATTCATTTTATGGTAACACTTTACAATAAGTGCAACCATAATCACACTCTCTCAATATTCAAAGTGCAATTAAGACCAATTTTTTTCTTTGATACAGAGCTAAGAGATTGTTACAACTACACTGCCCATCCTAAAATAGCTTTCATATTGAGAGATATATTCATCAGAAATCTCGTTTGAATGCGCCCACGCGTCTACTTTCACATTCACGATGGCATGTAACTCTGTAAATATGGAGCGGCGGCGACCGTTATCCAGCTGAATTAAATGTTTTTTTATTTAAATACAAAGCAAAACGACAGTGGAGGCATAATGTAAACGTTGCGGTGGCATATTCTTTCCTAATCATCCTAACACTCTGTCATGACAATATCACAAGACTACTTTTCACCTCGACAAGAAATCTCGTCACATTTTAATCTAGTCACATTTTAATCTCATGTCACACCCCTAGTGCTCGTGCATCGCAGTTGTGCTGCCGCGGTACGCCATCTCGTTTTTGCAAAGGGAACAAAGGACCATTTTATTTGGCCTCTGTTTAAAGTATTCCCATACTTTTGATAATCGTGGTCTAGGTTTTTGTGATAGAATAGAACTTTCTCCATTCCCAGGAGCAGAAGCCGCCATTACGCAAGATGAATGTAAACAATGTGACGCGTTGACGCATTTCACGCACGTCGATGTATTTTCGTAGTCGACGTAATTGATTACGTCGACACGTTGTTGCAGCACTACAACTTACAGCTTGGGAAAATGAAAAAAAAAAAAACCAAAAAAAAAAAAAAAAAAGAGCATCTCAAAAAATGAAAATATTCCACTGAGCTTGATTAGTTTTGAGTATAAATATTGGGTACCTCCTAAACTAGTTTAGAACATGCAACCTCAATTATGGGGAAGACTACTGATATGACAGTCGTCCAGAAGATGAACATCAACAACCTACACAAGGAGGGTAAACCACAGAAGGTCATCGCTGAAAGAGCTAGCTGTTCACAGAGAGCTGTATCGAAATATACACATAGGAAGTTGACTGGAAGGAAAAAGCATGGTAGGAAAAGGTGCATAAGCAACAGGGATGACTGCAGCCTTGGGAAGATTATCAGGAAAAGCAGATTCAAGAACTTGGGAGAGCTTCACAAGGAGTGGACCGAAGCCGGAATCGGTGCATCAAGAGCCACAGCACACAGACATCTTCAACTGTCACATTACAACTGTCACATTCCTAGAACCAAGTCACTTCTGAATCAGAAACAAAGCAAGAAGCATCTCACCTGGGCTAAGGAGAAAAAGAACTGGATTGTTGCTCATTGGTCCAAAGTCCTCTTTTCAGATGAAAGCAAGTTTTGAATTTTATTTGGAAATTATGGTCCCAGAGTCTGGAGGAAGAGTGGAGAGGCACAGAATCAAAGTTGCTTGAAGTCCAGTGTGAAGTTTCCACAGTCAGTAATGATTTGGGGTGCAATGTCATCTGTGTTGGTCCACTGTGTTTTATCAAGTACAAAATCAATGCAGCCATCTACCAGGAGATTTTAGAGTACTTTATGCTTCCTTCTGCTGACAAGCTTTTGGAGATGCGGATTTCATTTTGCAGCAGGTCTTAGCACCTACCCACAGTGCCAGAACTACTTTTAAGTGGTTTGCTGACCATAATATTACTGTGCTTGACTGGTCAGCCAATTCGCTGGACCTGAACCCCATAGAGAATCTATGGGATATTGTCAAGAGGAAGATAAGTAGCATCCGACCCAACAATACAGACAAGCTAAAGGTCGCTATCAAAGCAACCTGGGCTTTAATAATACCTCAGCAGTGCCACAGACTAATCGCCTCCATGCCACGCTGCATTGCAGGATTTTTTTTCCAAAAGGAGCCCCTACCAAGTATTGAGTACATAATTAAACCTTTGGATATTGTTTTTTTAATTGATCTTTGAGAAAATATTCTATTTTTTAAGATACTGATTTAATTTTCCTAAGCTACAAGTTGTAACCATCGGAATTACAACAAAAACTCTTGAAATATTTCAGTTTGTCTGCAATGAATCTAGAATATAAGAATGTTTGCTTTTCTAATTTTTTGAGATGCACCTATGGGGTGTTATACAGATCAGCAATTTTTTGGTACGAGTCTTTCCGTTACAACACAGAAGGGGACAGCGACACAGGAATGCAGGTAATGATGTTTACTGAACAACCAGTTGACAGAGTGCAGGTAAGTGATAGCAGGTAAATACGATGGCAGATATGGATGTAGAACTGATACTTGTCTTTGTGTTGCAGTAATGGCAGACGGATGACAGACTTTGAGCTGGAGCAGACTCAGATGAACTCACGAAGGAAGAGGAGACAATGAGGAAACGAGGGAACACACAGGTAAGTATCTTCAGTGGAGTCCTTAAGGTAAGCAAGCAGGTAAGACCATGTGCAAACGAGACTGGACAGTGACTGAGTGAGTGCGTGAGTCTTTTGTGCTGCTGCTGATGAGGGTGGTGATGGGCTGCAGGTGTGCGTGATTAAAACGGCGGTGATGACGTGAGCTGTGTCTGTGTGAAGGTAGAGCCTGGCTAGTCTGTGACATTACTAGGGGAATAGGGAATAGATCTTCCCTTGGAGCACTGGCTCACCCAGAAGCAGATCAATAGCGCAGTCCCATGGCCGGTGTGGAGGCTTTCTTGGGCAGAAGACATCACTGAAGTGGGAGTAACACTGGGGAATGTCCACTGAACGGTTGTCTAGGGGGCTTTCTTAAAGACGTAGCACAGACTGGTAATTCTTCAAAACAAGGAGAGCTTGGAACAGGAAACTCAGGAAAGCAGTCCAGGAAGCAGTTGTCACCCCACTTCAGGATTTCCCCAGTATTCCATGAAATGACTGGGTTATGCTGCTCCAACCACGGGCGCCCTGAAGATCGGTGGATTCCTCCAGAACCAGCAGATGGGGTTGCTCAACGTGGAGGATGCCGACTTGAAGTTGGATCGGGCCTGCGCTGAAGCGCACTTGACTTCGGCTGACGAGCCTTCCAGTTACCAAGTGGATCTGGTAAGTCGACGGCGTGGCTGTTGTCTTGAGATCGAGCTGTCGGCAGAGGGCGCCGGATAAGAAATTACCAGCTGACCCAGAATCGAGGAGGGCACTGACTGGAAGAGACAAACCGGCAGCAGTAAGGTTTTACAATAGTGGTGAGTGGTTTCATCTTATTAATAGAGGGAATAATCACACTCACCATGGGATGAACTGGGCGAGTGGGGCATTCAGAGATGTAATGCCCAGATAATCCACAATATAAACATAAGTTCTGGGTCAACCGTCTCTGCCGCAGACAGACGAGTGTTTTCAATTTGTATGGGTTCATTGGCTGGTTCTGGGGAGCTGACGGATTCTGGTCGGCGGAGTGAAGATGGAAAAGCGGCTGGCCCTGGTGCTCTGAGACAAGACTGCATTCGAGTGGCAAATCTGATGGATAGTTGAATGAAGTGTTCAAGCCCGATGGAATCCTCGTATGCAGCCCTTGACAATATGTGGTGATAAGGGCCTGCTCGTTCCATCTGCTAGCTGCAGCAAGGGTTCTGAATTGGAGAGCATAGTCGTTAACAGTCATTGAACCTCGTTTCAATTGGTATAACTGCTCACCGATGGATGAATCCCACGCGGGTCTTCCAAAGACGACTTTGAAGTGAGCAATGAGACTGGGTAATGGAATTTTTCTGGGACCAGAGCGGTTCAGCCCAGCGAAGCGCCTTGCTAGTTGAGAGATTATAAAAGCTACCTTAGCATTGTCGTTGGAATACAGGTGCAGTTGCATCTCCAGGACCAGCGAACATTGCAGGAGGAATCCATTGCAATCCTCCTCCGAACCAGAGAAGGGTGCCGGTTTGGCCATGGGGACTAGCGACGGCAGGTGGTGAGGAAGAGGCGGCGGTGGATGCGGAAGTGCTTGCTGGTGAAGATGCGGGTGGAGTGGCTGTGAGTGCTCGGCGCAATGCGTCTATGACCTCTTGGAATGGATCCGCGGTACTCATACTGGTGTTCAGCGGTGTTGGGCCGGTCTTCCGTTACAACACAGAAGGGGACAGCGACACAGGAAAGCAGGTAATAATGTTTATTGAACAACCAGTTGAGTGACAGAGTGCAGGTAAGTGATAGCAGGTAAATACGATGGCAGATATGGATGTAGAACTGATACTTGTCTTTGTGTTGCAGTAATGGCAGATGGATGACAGACTTTGAGCTGGAGCAGAAATAGATGAACTCACGAAGGAAGAGGAGACAATGAGGAAACGAGGGTAAGTATCTTCAGTGGAGTCCTTGAGGTAAGCAAGCAGGTAAGACCATGTGCAAACGAGACTGGACAGTGACTGAGTGAGTGCGTGAGTCTTTTGTGCTGCTGCTGATGAGGGTGGTGATGGGCTGCAGGTGTGCGTGATTAAAACGCCGGTGATGACGTGAGCTGTGTCTGTGTGAAGGTAGAGCCTGGCGTGCCTGTGACACTTTCAGTTTGGTACACAGCATTATAGTCGTTTTAATTTTAACCACTGCATTTTAACCACTGTTAAACTTCATCGGAAAAGAAGAAGAAACCATTTACCAAGAGGAAATCATTAACTTTGTTTAACTTAACCTTTGTAGCTTTAAGGATTGAGCTGTATTTAATTTAGAATTTAGTGTTTGATAACTTTATTCAATTTCTGTATATTTCTGCTTAAAGGTTCTCTAAGCGATCCTGGGTGGAGTAACTTCCTGTTGACGTTCTTAGTGTTGTCAAACAAAACAGAGGCTAGCTAGACCCTCCCTCCTCCTCCTCCTCCCCTCCCATCCGTGCTTCCTGAAACAGTCATGAAGGCGCATTTAAAATCATTCTGATCGGTTATTGGCTGGAGCGCGTTTATTATGTTTCGTGGTCCAGGCTGCACCAGTTTGTTTTTGTTGCCATTTTTGGAGCTTGTGGCGACTACAGAGACCACATTTTTTTAACGTGTGTTCAGGGGACAGGCAGCTAGCGGATAATGAGGAGATGTTTGCTGTATGTGACAAAAAATGTTTTGGCCTAAAAACATGTGACATCGCTTAGAGCACCTTTAAGGGCTCAGGTAGCTAAATATGTAATTTATTATAATGGGTTATTTTTTAAAGTCTAATAAATGTTAAAAATGATAGTTCTCAATTATACTGTATAGTTAAATGGCTATAGTCAATTGTAAAATATTAAAAGGGGGGGGGTAAAGACATCAGTAGTATTGGTATCAATAAAAGACAGCATTAAACAAATATTAAAAATATACTAAGTTATTTGTGCATTTTTGAATATTGATATAAAAATAATGTTTAAAAACAATGTTAGGTGGGATTAATCTCAATTTCAGAAAAAAGTGTGATTACTTTTTTTTTATTTGATTAACAGCACTAGTATTTTTTATATAGAAAATGGCGTATTTACATAAACTAATAAAAAGCAGCAGAGTTTTGTAAACAGCTCGAAGTAGTCATGTCATCTCCATAAGAACGGCCAATTTGGCCAATTAAGATTGGCCAATTTGGACCAAATTTCATTGGCTCTGTACTTGTACTCTGCACAGTGACAAAGTTGAATCTAATTTTAATCAGTTAATTTAAATAAGGTCATTCATAAACATTAAATAAATAATAAAAAAAAAAAATCATACAGACACACCTTCTTCTTGAGAGCACTCATCCATGTCCACGTCAACAGCCTCTGAAATAATAACAGAATAGAATATGAATAGAATAGTAATAGAATATGAATGAGTTGGAAAGCTGAAACTGGGATCAACCCAACAAGAGTAGGCAAAAATACTTGATAAAGAACTGAACGGACTGTCTAAAACGGTCCAGTTATGGTCTATTATAACTATAAAACCTGCTCTCCCCATGAGTATGTTATTCTGTCCTATTTAATTCCATTCTACTAACCACAACTCAATTCAATTTTACTACTCTATTTAAATGCTACATCTCTAAAAGAGAATGATTTACAGATGGACAAAAAAAAAAAAAAAAAAAGGCTTAATACCAGTCACATCAAGCTGAATTTCATCCAGATTCTTCCCCTTGTACTCTCCTAGCCGTCCCTTTTCCAGAGCTAAAAGTACTTTGCTAATTTTAGCCAGCTGGAGGGTGCCTTCTGGAAGACGGTAGTGCTTTCTGTGGACTGCAATGTTGTGGCCAAGGAAATCTGCTAACTGGTCGAGTTCTGTTGTTTTCAGATTTAGAACGGTTGACAGAGTAGCAATGTGTTTCCTTAGTTTTGTTGAAGTTAGCGCTTCGGGATGTTTGATGTCATCACATTCGTTCACAAACTGCCTAATGCAATCAGAACCCCTCAAGTAATGGACAGAGTGTGGCAATGCAAACAAGAAGCCATTTTCTTTCAGAACTCCACATTCTTCTCGCTTCTCGGTCAAAGCATCAAGTGATTCCCTCATTACTGGAGTAAGGAGAACAGGGACTTTCCTTCCTCTCTTTCCTACTATGGCAACCCGGACAAAATGTTTGCAAAGCTTCTGCTCGAGTGCTGTAAGGGCTAGGTTAACATCTTCATGAGTTTCTGATGTATCCTTTGACAAGTACACAGACAAGGGCATTCGGGATACCTCTCCTGATCTACGGCGGTTGAAGAGGATAACATTTGCCAGGGTCACTTTAGCTAGGTCTTTCCAGTTTAATGGAGAAGGCTCTTTTTGAAGAGCATCAAGTAGTTCTTGCTGTTTGTCAGACAAATAGCAATGAAGTTTTTGGACGTCCTGTGTGAACGGCAGAACCTGAGGAGAATTCCACTTGGTCTGATTAAGCTGAGTAAGTGCTTGACTCGCAATGTCAAATTTCCAACTTTCTTGATATAACAGTGCAAATTCCTCAGCATCTTTGGCAGTCTGTTGATCTTTCCTCATCAGTCCTTCAGACTTGATAAACATAGCTAAAGCATGCAAGCCATGCCCAACTTTGCGAGCAAGAGATGGACGTTTATATTTGCCAGTTGTGTCACTAAAACCAGCAAGGCATCTTGTAGCTCTGACAACCTGACTGTACTTTTCAGGTTTTATGAGTTCTTTTATTGACTTCACATGCGTCACCTTTTTTGCTTCAAGTACCAGCCTGGCAAGCTCTCTGAGTTTCTGTCTGATATATTGATGTTGGCTAGTTACGTGCTCATTCTTACTGAATAATCTGAGACCATACTCAAGAATGCAGCGGTCTTCCTTAACTGCAACTGCAACTTCGTCCTGGTTCATTTCGCTCAGGAACTTCCAGTATGCGTCACTAAAACCAGCTGGAGCAGGTTCTGCAAAAGCACACAACGCTTGAACTCTGGATTTTCCTCGTTTAGAGTTTTTGCCCTGAGGCTTAAAATTGCAAACCTTAAAATGTCTCCACATCACTTTTTTTCGGAACAGTCCGTAGCAGTAAACACAGTGCGTAAATTCTTGTCCTTCAGTTTTTTTCTTTGGTTGCTTCCATGGGATGAGTTGGCCTTTGCGGCTCTCCAAAACTTCAACGTTGTGCTCAAAGTTTCCTTTGTTTCGGATATAATCTAACTGTAGTCTCCTTTCTTTCGAGTTCTTTGGCAAACTTAATGCTTTAGCAACTTCAACTACGTCGCTGTGTTTACGTGACAAGTGTCTGGACATTTTCTGAACAACTTGGCTACAAAACAAGCAGTGATGCTTCTTGTTGTATCTTCTAGACCCATCTTCTTTTTTTAAAACTTCATTAACATAGACAGAGGGCTCTTCAAGAGGAACTGAAACACTCATCGCCTTCTTACTATATGTTTGCCCTGTTTTCTCTCTGCTTCTTTCATCTCTGCTATTGGAAAATCTTTGCACAGAGTCTTGACTTGTTTCAAATCTTCTGCTCTGACTGGACTCAAATTGGCTCTGACCTGAAGACTTGCACCTGCTCTTACTTGATGACTTGCTTCTGCTTTGACTAATAGATGACTTTGGTTTATTTTCCAGAGATAACTTCAAGCTGCAGTCACTGTCATTGCTTTCCCCTGTACTTTCCTCCCTGGGATCTGGAATATACTCATCTTCGCTATCGCCACATGAGTCATCTGATTCTACAAGATGCCTTTGAATCTTTCAAAAAAGAAAAAGAAAAGGTTAACAGGATTAGTCCCCCAAAATGAAGGTCATCAATCATTTATGTGCATTAGTGATCCTTCATAACATGATAGAAATAAATACAGATCACTCATTTTGACCAGAAGTTTGCACTACTTAATAGGTTTATAATGTTATATATTGTTTATTACAAACACAGAGCATTTAGTTTCAATTGGACAAGCATAGATTACCATTAGCCAGCCTGAACGACATACAAGTCTTAAAACTGTTGGTTGCAATCAATTTCCATTCAATGTGTATATATGTATATATAAACTTTAGCATGAAAAACTGACTAAACAATGAACTGCCTACTGCATGTTGGGATGACATACATTCTGTAAGGAACCTAGGTAAAAATGTAGAGAGCTTTTAAACAAGTAAATTAAATTAGAAATTAAAAATGAACTATTAATTAAAAGTTAGACCAAGAGACTAAAATCATTGACAGTGTGCCAAATATAGAGAAAAGCATAAGGTGGCACACCCCTTTCAATATTATTTGGAGCAACAATGGACTGGCATCATGTTAATGGATGAGAAATCTTAAGTTACTGTTAGTATAGTTTGACTATGAAAGGTATTTGAAGTTTACGTTTATGGAGACCTTATTCGCTTGTTAAGTCGTGACGTAAGGAATGCCGTTTCCGGGTCGGTTACATACAAAATCTGGAGTTTGGGTAGCATCAACCATTAAGTAACAAAGCATAAAAAAATTAGGCTTACAGGATGGTGACAGCTTCTCTTTGGCCTTTGTGGAGCCATTTCCGACATAGTGTCAATCTCATCTGTGCTTTCATCACTTGGAACAGAACAATCTGGTACTTTATCCATCTGCAAATAGGGAGTTTGGTCATGGTATGGTTGTTCACATTCTATCAAAATCATTTAATAAAATCATTTGCATACCGAAATGCTTTTTGTCCTTCGCTTTGGAACAACTTTGTCTGATTGAGAACTGGACTCCTCATCAGTTTCATCAACTATACTCTCACTCGAGTCAAACAGAGGGTCAGAATAATCAGGTACCCCATCCATCTGGCAAAAAGGGAGTCATTTTAATGTACGATTATACATTTTTGCTTACACTCTATTAAAACCAGTCACAGGGAAAAAAATGTTTGAACTATTTAGAAAAACTTTACACAAGAATTTAAAGTACTGCATCTGAGGCATACCTGAATGTTTTCATTCCTTGTCTTTTGTCGAACAAAAGAGGTAGGGTTGTCTTTCTCATCATCAGTCTCATCACTTTCGGAATAATTTACCAGGCCAAACCCTTCAGTAAACATCTAAATAGAATTAAAATAAATACACATTAAAAATAACTTTTAAATGAGCAACAGAAAAACAGAAATAACCCACATACATGTGTTCGAGTTCGACACAGTTCAACCAAGAGTGTGCAGCTCTTAAAGGGGCCACACCATATTTATACTCGTTACACATGCCTTTAATAAAAATATCTTCAGCCCCCTCCCGCTGAAGCTTTGAATATTCAGTGCCGTTTACTACTGAGCTGCGAATCAAAAAAAAAAAAAAAAAAAAAAAAAAGGTATTCTGACCAGCCCTAATGGTATTATCACGACACAAACTTATTCGCAAAAATGTGTTGTCATAATACAGTATAACAGGTTTAATAACCATTTTCTTACAACAAAAATAACAGAACATTTAAATACAATTAAGCAATAGACAAAAGATGTATAAAGTTAAAAAAAAAAAAAAAAAAAAAAAAAAATGTACACAGATTAAAATGCAAAAGAACTATAAAGACCAATAGGTATCATTTTACAATAAGATCTCAGTTAGTTAATGCATTCAAATTCAAAATGAGCAATAGCTACATTTGCTACACAAGTTATTCATCTTTGTTACATCTCCTAGTCGTTAGCTCATTAAACAGTTGCAACTTTTGATTTTAACAGTGTTAAAATTGGAATTACCTAAGACTAATTAATGTTTAGAATCAATTTTTCATTGGCAGTTTGTTAACTAATGAAGCCGTAATGTAAAGTTTGACCGAAAAAACCCCCCAAAAAAACCAAACACTTTCAGACAATATCTAGGGCATGTTGTAGTCCAGATTAAAATGTAAAAAAGTTTGAAAATAAATAGCCTATTAAGTCTAAATATTTAAGTATTTGGCACAGTGATGAACACTATAGCAAATACACAATCTGTATCTATTTAATATCTATTTAAATCATTTAAACACTTTTCAGAAACAGAAAACGGTTTAGTTTACGAGGTCTCTAGGGTAATGGCTGAATTATGTTTAGTGCCATCTGCTGCCAGACAGTAATCTTGGCATCCATAATTGTGATTGCAATTAGAAATTCGATTAATTGTGCAGCCCTACCTAGAGGTAACAGCAAGTGTCACAGGAACATATAAGATGATCCAGAGGAATATATTTAAAATACTCAATCTGAACATGTAGCAGCTTGTAAAGTGTTGAATTACACCTGCAATAAGTTCAGTTTAAATAATGACAGGTGCTGTTTCAGTGATATAAAATCACTTAGACTGAGATCCATACGTGAGGGCCCCATAAAGCCCAGACTAGAAATGTGTGTGTGTGAGAACTTAACTGTAAATTCATTAGTTTGAGGGAGGGCCCCATAAGGCCCAGACTAGAAACGTGTGTGTGAGACGCTTAACCAGTGAGAAACCTGTCTGCATTACTCCTTTACCTGTGTGATTTCATCATGCATTTTTGGGTCATCATGGGATGGGTGATCTGTCAGGGACGTGTCGGTCTCTAGAGCAGAAGCCTGCTTCTTTGGACCCTGGAAATCAGACTAAAACAGAACAAGAACCTGTGAAGAACTTACATATGTACTGTATTCAGGCATTTACAAGTGACACAAGACCTCTCATGTAAAAACAGTCTCTCAACTAGCATATAGTTGAAATTTAAACATACACAGAGCTTTCCTAGAGGTAACAGCAAGTGTCACAGGAACATATAAGATGATCCAGAGGAATATATTTAAAATACTCAATCTGAACATGTAGCAGCTTGTAAAGTGTTGAATTACACCTGCAATAAGTTCAGTTTAAATAATGACAGGTGCTGTTTCAGTGATATAAAATCACTTAGACTGAGATCCATACGTGAGGGCCCCATAAAGCCCAGACTAGAAATGTGTGTGTGTGAGAACTTAACTGTAAATTCATTAGTTTGAGGGAGGGCCCCATAAGGCCCAGACTAGAAACGTGTGTGTGAGACGCTTAACCAGTGAGAAACCTGTCTGCATTACTCCTTTACCTGTGTGATTTCATCATGCATTTTTGGGTCATCATGGGATGGGTGATCTGTCAGGGACGTGTCGGTCTCTAGAGCAGAAGCCTGCTTCTTTGGACCCTGGAAATCAGACTAAAACAGAACAAGAACCTGTGAAGAACTTACATATGTACTGTATTCAGGCATTTATAAGTGACACAAGACCTCTCATGTAAAAACAGTCTCTCAACTAGCATATAGTTGAAATTTAAACATACACAGAGCTTTCCTAGAGGTAACAGCAAGTGTCACAGGAACATATAAGATGATCCAGAGGAATATATATAAAATACTCAATCTGAACATGTAGCAGCTTGTAAAGTGTTGAATTACACCTGCAATAAGTTCAGTTTAAATAATGACAGGTGCTGTTTCAGTGATATAAAATCACTTAGACTGAGATCCATACGTGAGGGCCCCATAAAGCCCAGACTAGAAATGTGTGTGTGTGAGAACTTAACTGTAAATTCATTAGTTTGAGGGAGGGCCCCATAAGGCCCAGACTAGAAACGTGTGTGTGAGACGCTTAACCAGTGAGAAACCTGTCTGCATTACTCCTTTACCTGTGTGATTTCATCATGCATTTTTGGGTCATCATGGGATGGGTGATCTGTCAGGGACGTGTCGGTCTCTAGAGCAGAAGCCTGCTTCTTTGGACCCTGGAAATCAGACTAAAACAGAACAAGAACCTGTGAAGAACTTACATATGTACTGTATTCAGGCATTTACAAGTGACACAAGACCTCTCATGTAAAAACAGTCTCTCAACTAGCATATAGTTGAAATTTAAACATACACAGAGCTTTCCTAGAGGTAACAGCAAGTGTCACAGGAACATATAAGATGATCCAGAGGAATATATATAAAATACTCAATCTGAACATGTAGCAGCTTGTAAAGTGTTGAATTACACCTGCAATAAGTTCAGTTTAAATAATGACAGGTGCTGTTTCAGTGATATAAAATCACTTAGACTGAGATCCATACGTGAGGGCCCCATAAAGCCCAGACTAGAAATGTGTGTGTGTGAGAACTTAACTGTAAATTCATTAGTTTGAGGGAGGGCCCCATAAGGCCCAGACTAGAAACGTGTGTGTGAGACGCTTAACCAGTGAGAAACCTGTCTGCATTACTCCTTTACCTGTGTGATTTCATCATGCATTTTTGGGTCATCATGGGATGGGTGATCTGTCAGGGACGTGTCGGTCTCTAGAGCAGAAGCCTGCTTCTTTGGACCCTGGAAATCAGACTAAAACAGAACAAGAACCTGTGAAGAACTTACATATGTACTGTATTCAGGCATTTACAAGTGACACAAGACCTCTCATGTAAAAACAGTCTCTCAACTAGCATATAGTTGAAATTTAAACATACACAGAGCTTTCCTAGAGGTAACAGCAAGTGTCACAGGAACATATAAGATGATCCAGAGGAATATATATAAAATACTCAATCTGAACATGTAGCAGCTTGTAAAGTGTTGAATTACACCTGCAATAAGTTCAGTTTAAATAATGACAGGTGCTGTTTCAGTGATATAAAATCACTTAGACTGAGATCCATACGTGAGGGCCCCATAAAGCCCAGACTAGAAATGTGTGTGTGTGAGAACTTAACTGTAAATTCATTAGTTTGAGGGAGGGCCCCATAAGGCCCAGACTAGAAACGTGTGTGTGAGACGCTTAACCAGTGAGAAACCTGTCTGCATTACTCCTTTACCTGTGTGATTTCATCATGCATTTTTGGGTCATCATGGGATGGGTGATCTGTCAGGGACGTGTCGGTCTCTAGAGCAGAAGCCTGCTTCTTTGGACCCTGGAAATCAGACTAAAACAGAACAAGAACCTGTGAAGAACTTACATATGTACTGTATTCAGGCATTTACAAGTGACACAAGACCTCTCATGTAAAAACAGTCTCTCAACTAGCATATAGTTGAAATTTAAACATACACAGAGCTTTCCTAGAGGTAACAGCAAGTGTCACAGGAACATATAAGATGATCCAGAGGAATATATATAAAATACTCAATCTGAACATGTAGCAGCTTGTAAAGTGTTGAATTACACCTGCAATAAGTTCAGTTTAAATAATGACAGGTGCTGTTTCAGTGATATAAAATCACTTAGACTGAGATCCATACGTGAGGGCCCCATAAAGCCCAGACTAGAAATGTGTGTGTGTGAGAACTTAACTGTAAATTCATTAGTTTGAGGGAGGGCCCCATAAGGCCCAGACTAGAAACGTGTGTGTGAGACGCTTAACCAGTGAGAAACCTGTCTGCATTACTCCTTTACCTGTGTGATTTCATCATGCATTTTTGGGTCATCATGGGATGGGTGATCTGTCAGGGACGTGTCGGTCTCTAGAGCAGAAGCCTGCTTCTTTGGACCCTGGAAATCAGACTAAAACAGAACAAGAACCTGTGAAGAACTTACATATGTACTGTATTCAGGCATTTACAAGTGACACAAGACCTCTCATGTAAAAACAGTCTCTCAACTAGCATATAGTTGAAATTTAAACATACACAGAGCTTTCCTAGAGGTAACAGCAAGTGTCACAGGAACATATAAGATGATCCAGAGGAATATATATAAAATACTCAATCTGAACATGTAGCAGCTTGTAAAGTGTTGAATTACACCTGCAATAAGTTCAGTTTAAATAATGACAGGTGCTGTTTCAGTGATATAAAATCACTTAGACTGAGATCCATACGTGAGGGCCCCATAAAGCCCAGACTAGAAATGTGTGTGTGTGAGAACTTAACTGTAAATTCATTAGTTTGAGGGAGGGCCCCATAAGGCCCAGACTAGAAACGTGTGTGTGAGACGCTTAACCAGTGAGAAACCTGTCTGCATTACTCCTTTACCTGTGTGATTTCATCATGCATTTTTGGGTCATCATGGGATGGGTGATCTGTCAGGGACGTGTCGGTCTCTAGAGCAGAAGCCTGCTTCTTTGGACCCTGGAAATCAGACTAAAACAGAACAAGAACCTGTGAAGAACTTACATATGTACTGTATTCAGGCATTTATAAGTGACACAAGACCTCTCATGTAAAAACAGTCTCTCAACTAGCATATAGTTGAAATTTAAACATACACAGAGCTTTCCTAGAGGTAACAGCAAGTGTCACAGGAACATATAAGATGATCCAGAGGAATATATTTAAAATACTCAATCTGAACATGTAGCAGCTTGTAAAGTGTTGAATTACACCTGCAATAAGTTCAGTTTAAATAATGACAGGTGCTGTTTCAGTGATATAAAATCACTTAGACTGAGATCCATACGTGAGGGCCCCATAAAGCCCAGACTAGAAATGTGTGTGTGTGAGAACTTAACTGTAAATTCATTAGTTTGAGGGAGGGCCCCATAAGGCCCAGACTAGAAACGTGTGTGTGTGACGCTTAACCAGTGAGAAACCTGTCTGCATTACTCCTTTACCTGTGTGATTTCATCATGCATTTTTGGGTCATCATGGGATGGGTGATCTGTCAGGGACGTGTCGGTCTCTAGAGCAGAAGCCTGCTTCTTTGGACCCTGGAAATCAGACTAAAACAGAACAAGAACCTGTGAAGAACTTACATATGTACTGTATTCAGGCATTTACAAGTGACACAAGACCTCTCATGTAAAAACAGTCTCTCAACTAGCATATAGTTGAAATTTAAACATACACAGAGCTTTCCTAGAGGTAACAGCAAGTGTCACAGGAACATATAAGATGATCCAGAGGAATATATATAAAATACTCAATCTGAACATGTAGCAGCTTGTAAAGTGTTGAATTACACCTGCAATAAGTTCAGTTTAAATAATGACAGGTGCTGTTTCAGTGATATAAAATCACTTAGACTGAGATCCATACGTGAGGGCCCCATAAAGCCCAGACTAGAAATGTGTGTGTGTGAGAACTTAACTGTAAATTCATTAGTTTGAGGGAGGGCCCCATAAGGCCCAGACTAGAAACGTGTGTGTGAGACGCTTAACCAGTGAGAAACCTGTCTGCATTACTCCTTTACCTGTGTGATTTCATCATGCATTTTTGGGTCATCATGGGATGGGTGATCTGTCAGGGACGTGTCGGTCTCTAGAGCAGAAGCCTGCTTCTTTGGACCCTGGAAATCAGACAAAAAGATTGATATATATATATAAAGTAGCTGTGCTACTCAACACATTTTTACATTTTTTTTTAAATTAAATAATAAAATAACATGACTAATCTAACTCACCTTGTTACGCCATGGCCATTGTGCATCACCATAGTTATATTCAATTTCACTTCCTATTTCAATTCTTTTCACGGCAAATAGACATAAATGTGGCCTGTTATTTACTATGATTTTTTTCATAGAGCAGTTGGGAGATTTGTGATTGTCATTACACAGTCTTCCAAGGGATCCATCTTCTTTGGATGCATCAATACTAAAAAGGTATATAAAAAAAAAAAAAAAAAAACTTTGAAAGATCGTTTAAAGAAAACCCTTTAAACATTGAACTACAATATTATGTGCACAAATGTTACACATTTGCACATACATACATGTAAGAGTCATTTAAATTACACAACAAATATAACTGTATGACATAAAAAGCAGAAAGTCCCAAAAAGTGCTTCTCATCCCCCGTAGTGAAAGATTTTATTGTTGATAATATGTCAGTGTATTGTTCTATATGCTTTGAGACAAACCATGTTCAAATTCAGTCAATACCATTGCTGAGTATTTTAAGTTAAGACTGCAGAGTACCACAGAACAGGCAGAAAAACAGGCAGTACAGGGGGACTTCAAGACGTATCATCAGAGTTAACTGCTGATGTCCAGATTAGTCCTGCTTTTGCTCATTCAAAAGAGTGTTGCATGTCTTTGTTAGAATTTCACAGATCTTTCAAAACATGTATCTTGACATACTCACCACCAGTGACGTTGCTGCCATTCAAAATCAAACAGAAATGTGCTCTGTAACTCTGTGTAGTTTCTGGCCTGGCATTCCTCTGCTGTGATGAGTTCCCCCCTATATTCTAAGACAAAAGCTCCCGGTTCAACAGGCTGGGTAGAAAACACTCCTCTACCTATAAGAATATATCATTAGAAATACATTTAATTGGAAGAAAAAGTTGTTGTCTTAACACTTTACATAAAAATAACCCACAGATTGTCAATTTCATGTAATATAACCATACTAAAGTAATGCTAAAGCTTACTGCCTTTATAATCAAGGAGTTAAAGCTAGGAATTCAGAGTAATAACACAATGTGGCCACTTTCATAAATCTTTTGAAAAATAAATTAAAAACTATACTAAACTAAAAACTAAACCATTTCCCCAAATACAAATCATACATAATTATGTAAGTGCATGCTAATGACATGTACTGATAAATGCACATGTAATATACCTTTGTTTCTATCAATAAATCGTTCCACAAACTCTGGCTTGTCACTTGAAGACAAAATATAAGACCTTGCTTCGTCTGCAGGCCGTATCCTCTTACATCTTCTGGACATTATGGCTATGTTAAAAAAGTAAAAATACACAGACACACCCACAGTGAAAAAACAGCATTAATTTAGCATAAGAGAAAAAAACTCAAGCAATTTCAAGTAATATTCATTGGTTTAAGATCTAAGTGGAGTTGTCACTGGCATTAATGTACAAACAAGGAACAATACATATATTACAGCATTTGTTAATCTTTGTTAATGTTAATTAAAGTATAGTCGTTCATTAGGTCATGGTAATTCACAGAACATAATGTTAACAAGCACAACTTTTGATTTAATATTAGTTCATGTTAACTTACTTAACAAATGTTAACCAATGACGCTTAATGTTAACTAAATAAATTTTACCAAGAAAACGTAGTCAAATTATCAACTGCAATTAAAAAAAAAATGCTTCTTTCTTATTCTGTCATCACCATTATCAGCTAACGATTAGCAGATTAGCAGCTAGCGATCTGAATAAAATAGCACATTATTAACCATCAATTTGATGCGTAACGAAATGGAGAAACGAACTACCTCATGTTACGAAGTCAAATACTATAAACCTACCAGTTATTCACATGAAGACATTACGTTACTTCGGTTGGACAGCGTTAAACCTTGTGAAAATGCAGTAAATGTGATGTGTCCCTCTTTCCACGGGCTATTAGCCACCAGCGATCTAATTAAAAAAGTAACGTCACTTCATTAAACATCATACTGGGTAGGAACTGACACGAAACTAAATCAAATGTACAGTCAAAAAGTATATAATAAATATATATATATATACAATATAAACCCACCTGTTGCTCACACGAAGACGTTCTTCCGTTTGTACAGTGTTAACCCGCGTGGAACTTCCGGTTGAAATGCCGTAAAACAGCCCATTTAAATGGCCCCTCCCTTTCCGTGGGCTATTAGCAATTAGCCGTGTGATTAAAATGGTATTTCATTAAGCATCATTCTGTCGATATGGGTAGGAATTGAACTAAATCAAATGCACAGTCAAATAATATAAACATAAGTTACCTGTTGAGTTTCTTCAGTTGGTACAGAGTCCAAACATGTTGAATTATAGATTTTACAAAAGGAATTAACACTGTTTATGACTAAAACTAATCAGCTCCTCCCTTCCGTGAGCTAAAACGACACACACTTCCGGTAGTGTGTATCTGCTGCAATACCCCACTCTCAGATATGGGGGCGATAGAGAGCAAAAAGTGTGTAACACACGTAACCATACTTTGTCACTTTGTGGGGTAAGTGAAAAAAAAGCATGAGGCATATCAGGACAGGCTACTGAGGCAGTTTAAATGAAAAACGGTGTGGGGCCCACTATTTTGGGCCCCACAAGGCTGTTGGACCCCATACTGTTGGTGTGCTCCAGGTCACCGGGCCCAACAAAGTAATAAATACAAGTACACACACACACACACACACACACACACACACACACACACACACACACACACACACACACACTCAAATGCCCTCACACTCACAAAACACACTCACACACACACACACACTCTCACACACAAACACACATGCACGCCCACGCACACTCACACACAAGCACACACACACAAACACACATACCCTCAAACACACACACAAACGCAGACACACACACATTCACACAAACACATTCACACATATACACAAACACACACACACACTCAAACACACACTCAAACATAGACACACACACACATACATACACACATACCCTCAAACACACACACAAACGCAGACACACATTCACATGCATACATACACAAACACACACACACACACACACACACACAAACACTCACACACAAACACTCACACACAAACACACATGCACGCCCACGCACACTCACACACAAGCACACACACACAAACACACATGCACACTCTCTCACACACACACACACACACACGCACACAAACACTCATACACAAGCACTCTCTCACACACACACACACACACACACACACACACAAACACTCATACACAAGCACACACACACAAACACACACACACACACACACACACAACACTCACACACAAACACACATGCATGCCCACGCACACTCACACACAAACACTCACACACAAACACACATGCACACTCTCTCACACACACACACACACACGCACACAAACACTCATACACAAGCACTCTCTCACACACACACACACACACACACGCACACAAACACTCATACACAAGCACACACACACAAACACACACACACACACACACACACAAACACTCACACACAAACACACATGCATGCCCACGCACACTCACACACAAGCACACTCTCTCACACATACACACACACACACACGCACACAAACACACATGCACACCCACAAACAAACGCCCACACACACTCACACTCACACACACACACACACACTCACTCACACAAACGCACACACACATACACACAATCACACACACACTCACTCACACAAACGCACACACACATACACACAATCACACACAAACTCACACACAAACGCACTCACACACACACACACACACACACTCACACACACTCACACACACAAACACACACACTCATACAAACAAACGCACACTCACACACAAATGCACAAAATTGTGGACATGTTTCAAAAAGGTTAAATGGTGAAAAATACACACACAAAAAATTGAGAATTTTTGGGAGCAGAATCTACAAATCAGACATGATGCAGGAAAAAAAGGCACACAGCAACAAAGGGGTTAATTCAAAAATAATTAAAAAAAAAATCTTCCTTTCCAAGAGCTTCCTCTGCTCTGATTGGTCAGACGGCCCAGTCTGTTGTGATTGGTCAGAAACGAAACACTCATTATCATATCTGAATCACCTAGAGATTTTAACGCTCACAGTCGCTCCATTTACAGTTTTACATTCACTTTCACGTGTGACTGAACAAAAGCGAGCTTCTCTCAAAGTTATCTGGTCTTTGATAAGCGTTATTGGATGTTCATCTAATGTCTTCTTAAATGCTACACTTGTTTCTTTTAAATGTTCTCGGAACATTCCGAAACATTCCAATAATGTTTGCAGAATGATACAATGACAAATGGACGTTTTAAATGTTCAGAGAACATCCAGAAATAATGTTTTCATAACTTCTTGAAACATATTCTTGTAAGCTGGCAGAGAGAAAGACAGAAAGAGAGACAGGCAGAAATAAAAGGCTATTTTTGTAAATTAGGCTGCAGTCAAACATAATCCTCTTTAGATGGAGCAGAAAAAAATATGAAAAAATTACTCTGAGCCAAAGCAGCTTAAACGGGAAAGAATCGTTCTCACAAACACTAGAAAACACTCTAAACACACACGAGTGATGAGATCAACAGGACGAGAGAAACAAGAGCACGTTATGTGTGGACACTGACGCAGAAACAGGCTGAAATGAGGAAGAGAAGCGCTCCTCTGCTCCTCCTGCATGTATCAGTCTCTCTGCAGGCCTGCGCTGGAGTCACGCACAGCCACGCTAATCGCTGCAAAACCAGCAGTTAGCGGCAGAAAGCTGTGCTTCATCTTCAGCGGGGCTGATGGGATTTCAGCTCAATGTGACCTTCAGCCATCAGCTGAGCAGCAGAACACGCTTCCTCAGGCCACACAAATATAACGCATGAAATACAACGTTATGAACTAACATTCTTCCAGTAACATTAATAGAACGTTCGTTCAGAGTTATCTGGTGTTTAATAATGTTCTCAAAATGTTGTACTTCTTTTAGTTCATCTAACGTTTTTTAAATGTTACTACTTGTTTCAGAGAACATTTAAAAGTAACATTCCAATAATGTTTAATGATGAAATGAAATGTTCCTTTAACATTCGTAAAACCAAGAAAACATAAAAAATCTGGACATTTCAGAGAACAGTCAGAAATAATGTTTTCGTAATGTAATAAGAACATTCTTTTGGTGTTCTTAGCAATTTTTGTAAAACAAAATATGGGACATTTTAAAATTGATGTGATTTTTTTAAGCAATAAAAATGAACATCAAAATGTGTCTCAGTGTTGCAAGTAAACAGGCTGCAAACTAAACAAAAACTGCAAAAAGATGATGTCACAACAAAAAAATTAACGAAAATTAATGCAACAGCAGGGTTGCATGCAAAATGTAGGACACTGATAAATATTACATTTCTAGTTTGTTAAAAATTATTTTTTTAAATAGTTTGTTTTCACATTATATTTAATATCTATTCAACAGATTATGTCAACACTGACGTTGTTATGGACGCTTGTTTCCGCCACTAAATTAAAAAAAAAAGGTAATTGCGAATTTTTTTCTCAAAATTGCAAGTTATAAAGTCAGAATTGCGATATAAAGTCAGAATTGCAAGATATAAAGTCAGAATTGCGAGATATAAAGTCAGAATTGCGTGATATAAAGTCAGAATTGTGATATAAAGTCAGAATTGCGAGATATAAAATCAGAATTGCGAGATATAAAGTCAGAATTGTGATATAAAGTCAGAATTGCGAGATATAAAATCAGAATTGCGAGATATAAAGTCAGAATTGTGATATAAAATCAGAATTGCAAGATATAAAGTCAGAATTGCGAGATATAAAATCAGAATTGCGAGATATAAAGTCAGAATTGTGATATAAAATCAGAATTGCGAGATATAAAGTCAGAATTGTGATATAAAGTCAGAATTGTGAGATATAAAGTCAGAATTGCGAGATATAAAATCAGAATTTCGAGATATAAAGTCAGAATTGTGATATAAAGTCAGAATTGCGAGATATAAAGTCAGAATTGCGAGATATAAAGTCAGAATTGCGTGATATAAAGTCAGAATTGTGATATAAAGTCAGAGAAAAGTCAGAATTGCCTGAGATATAAAGTCAGAATTGCGAGTTATAAAGTAAATTACGTATAAAGTCAGAATTACGAGTTATAAAGTCAGAATTACGAGATATAAAGTCAGAATTGCGAGATATAAAGTCAGAATTGCGAGATATAAAGTCAGAATTGCGAGATATAAAGTCAGAATTATGAGATATAAAGTCAGAATTGCGAGATATAAAGTCAGAATTGCGAGATATAAAATCAGAATTGCGAGATATAAAGTCAGAATTGCGAGATATAAAGTCAGAATTGCCTGATATAAAGTCAGAATTGCGAGTTATAAAGTCAGAATTGCGAGATATAAAGTCAGAATTGCCTGATATAAAGTCAGAATTGTGATATAAAGTCAGAATTGCGAGATATAAAATCAGAATTGCGAGATATACAGTCAGAATTGCGAGATATAAAGTCAGAATTGCGAGATATAAAGTCAGAATTGCGTGATATAAAGTCAGAATTGTGATATAAAGTCAGAATTGCCTGATATAAAGTCAGAATTGCGAGTTATAAAGTCAGAATTGCGAGATATAAAGTCAGAATTACGAGATATAAAGTCAGAATTACGAGTTATAAAGTCAGAATTACGAGATATAAAGTCAGAATTACGAGATATAGTCAGAATTACGAGATATAAAGTCAGAATTACGAGATATAAAGTCAGAATTACGAGATATAAAGTCAGAATTGTGAGATATAAAGTCAGAATTATGAGATATAAAGTCAGAATTACGAGATATAAAGTCAGAATTGCGAGATATAAAGTCAGAATTGTGATATAAAGTCAGAATTGCGAGATATAAAGTCAGAATTACGAGTTATAAAGTCAGAATTGCGAGATATAAAGTCAGAATTGCGAGATATAAAGTCAGAATTGCGAGATATAAAGTCAGAATTGCGAGTTATGAAGTCAGAATTGTGATATAAAGTCAGAATTGTGATATAAAGTCAGAATTGCGAGATATAAAGTCAGAATTACGAGTTATAAAGTCAGAATTGCGAGATATAAAGTCAGAATTACGAGATATAAAGTCAGAATTACGAGATATAAAGTCAGAATTATGAGATAGAAAGTCAGAATTACGAGATATAAAGTCAGAATTGCGAGATATAAAGTCAGAATTGCCTGATATAAAGTCTGAATTGCGAGTTATGAAGTCAGAATTGTGATATAAAGTCAGAATTGTGATATAAAGTCAGAATTGTGATATAAAGTCAGAATTGCAAGATATAAAGTCAGAATTACGAGTTATAAAGTCAGAATTGCGAGATATAAAGTCAGAATTACGAGATATAAAGTCAGAATTGTGATATAAAGTCAGAATTGCGAGTTATGATGTCAGAATTGTAATATAAAGTCAGAATTGTGACATATAAAGTCAGAATTACGAGATATAAAGTCAGAATTACGAGATATAAAGTCAGAATTATGAGTTATAAAGTCAGAATTGCGAGATATAAAGTCAGAATTATGAGATATAAAGTCAGAATTACGAGATATAAAGTCAGAATTGCGAGATATAAAGTCAGAATTGTGATATAAAGTCAGAATTGTGATATAAAGTCAGAATTGCGAGATATAAAGTCAGAATTGCCTGATATAAAGTCAGAATTGCGAGTTATGAAGTCAGAATTGTGATATAAAGTCAGAATTGTGATATAAAGTCAGAATTGTGATATAAAGTCAGAATTACGAGATATAAAGTCAGAATTGTGAGATATAAAGTCAGAATTGCGAGATATAAAGTCAGAATTACGAGATATAAAGTCAGAATTACGAGATATAAAGTCAGAATTGTTTTATAAAGTCAGAATTGCGAGATATAATGTCAGAATTACGAGATATAAAGTCAGAATCGTGAGATAATCACTCGAAAATTGCATGTTATAATGTCCAATTGTGAGGGAAAAAATAAGTTTTTTCTCAGAATTGCAAGTTTATATTTCAAATCCGTTTATAACTCACATTTGCATGTTATAAAGTCAGAGTTGCGAGATATAAACACAATTCTGAGAACAAAGTCATAATTGTGAAATAAAATGTCGCAATTATCCTTTATTTTTTTTATTCCATGGCGAAAACAAGCTTCCATACGATAATTTTAAATGACCTAAAATAATGTAAAATACTTCACGTTAGATGATAAAATATGAAACTGTTATGTTTTTAAAATATGAATATCTGTCATGGCCATCCAGCACAGGTGAACTTTAATCACACTATTTGTTTTGTATTACACGTTTTCTGAAACATTATGTTTAAACATGCAAATGAGGCATCATCTAATTAAATATGCACTGATTTGCATACATTTCCAGCACAGAAATCTAAACATTGGATTAAACCAGCTTCAAAATTCCGGTTTGATTTTGTCGACACATTAAAGGTTTTTCAGAGGGGATTTTGGATTCCTGTTTCCGTAAATCAGAAAATACTGTCAACAGACAGAAAACAAACACATTTCACCATGTTCAATGTCCTATAAATCAGGCAAATGATACATAAACAAACCTTCAGAATATAAATATGAATAAAACAGTCAAGTTTGGTGTGTGTAAAGCTTTCTGACACAAACTCGCCGTCTTTAAACATCTACAGACGCAAAGAGATCAAGTGCAATAAACACTTTTGGATGTTTTCTTTCCACAGTCTGAAAGAAGAATGTTATGAAAGCAAAATATGCCACCAGTGCATGTAGTGTCTTCTACTAAAGAAGTAAAGACACGTGGAATGTGCTTTAATCATGTTAATATTTCATCGAAACCTTCAGCTGAAAGTGATCATCACATTTCTAATTCTACAAAGTGCTGACGGAGAGTACAGAACGCTGAGAGCGACAGAATAAAGTGAGGTGGAGAATAAAGTAACAGGAGATGTTTAACACGGAGCTGTTCATTAATATTCTGTGATGAATGTCTTCACATTCCAGCAGGCGCTCTTATCTTCAGTCAATAATGAGAAACGCTGAGCTGCAAAGTCAAGCAGCCCTTCGGTCTCGTGCCGATCGATGTCTGAACGCTGCTGTTCTGCACTGATAACACTGCGTTTGTAGGTTCCTGCAAGACCTGATGTGAGAAACCTCCCACATGCCCCTAGCAACTGGGTGAACAGCAAATGATGTGGGAGTATGAGCTGGTAAAACACGTGACGCTCATCGTTCAGGGTGAATCTTTTTACTTTCAACGACACAAATCCTTCAAACACCCACATCTGACACAGAAAAACGAGGAGACGAGATATTACAGAGAGAAATAAAGGGTTTCTTCAGAATAAAGCAGGCAGAGGTCAGAGGTCAGCACTCAAACTCAATAACGCACACCAGATCTCCGTCATGAGATGAAATGAGAGCAAATGGAGCTTCTCAGATGTGAAGGACTTCAGCGATCTCAATATGAACTCAAATGATTCTCATCACATGACCTGAGCTCGTCTAATTATAGAGATTTAGATCAACCAGGAGCTCGTCAAGCTTACAAGATGAATTAAAGCGATTAAAACAAGACTAAACGAGCTTTAAAATGAACTAAAACAATACAAATTCAAAACGAAAATTATTTACAGTATATATATATATAGACACACACACACTCACACACACTCTCTCTCACACTCTCTCTCACTCACTCACGCACACTCACACACACTCTCTCTCTGACGCACACACACTTACAGACTCACACTCACACACTCGCACACTCATACACACAGACACAGACACACACACACACACTCTCTCTCTCACTCACT